>NW_027526295.1:206290894-206678394 GCF_048455015.1 Haemaphysalis longicornis
GGTTAGGTTAGCATGGCATAGACGCCTAGCTTGCTACACCAGATGTATGAGAAGAAATGAATTTGATGAATGTGATGCTGATGAATACAATGACGATGATGCGCATGCTTGCGTAATCTTCTTTAGAGAAGCTGATCAAGTTCTGTACTTCGCAGGAAAGTCAATAGAGCTTTTGTCGCTCGGGATGCTCGCTTAGATGAATCGCGCTGTGTTAAAACCTAAACAGACAAGGGAACAACAAACTAAAATGGAACCATGCACTGTCAACCTATTTTTTTTCAACACACAGTAATATATACAGAAAAAAAGGATCTGGTACAAATCTAATGTTGTAAAGTGATAACACGACGATGCCAACCAGTCAAAACCCCTCTCCTCTTAGCTGCTGTGCGCGTGCGGGAGCATTTTAATCTCACAATCTCTGAGGGTCACTGACGGCATGCTTATACAACCGTCTATTTCATAATGGCGAAGGCTGGTCCCTTGTCTGTTTAAGTTTTAATATAGCGCGATTCGAGAACTCGTATAACCAACAAGCCCCCGTTTTAGATCCCTCGTATAACTTAAAGTTAGACGAGGGGCTTAACACGTCACTTAGGTTTGGTCTTCCCCAGAGAGCGGCTAGCCCAGGGACACGAAGTGGGACGTTCTAGAATGCTGAATACCGCGTGCATTCACGTATGATGTGGTTCAAGTCCTCGCGCACGTCGCAAAGTGTGCAGAGGAGGGAAGTGGCCTGTTGCAGCTTGAATCAAAACAGTGTCGTGTAAGTGACATTCAGCCGCACGCGGTGAAGAACCCCTTCGTCATACTTGGTCAGGCATCCTAAAGTTACCGTGCGGGTCTGTGGATTTAAGGGGCCCGTAATTATGCGGCACGGCCAATACTACGTAGATCGTTGCATGCTCCAGGCAACCTTTGACGCAAGAGTGGAAGCTTCTTGTCTGATGAACGGTATAGGCAACACTGGCCCGCGTAGATCATGCGCGATCTCCTTGCCGTTCCCAGTTATACCACATGGGCAGGAATCCCCTGAAGCCCTACATGAGGGTGTGCCTTTGGAGCTTGTAGGTTCAAGGCATTAATGTCTAACTCTAAAACAAGCTGATCTTTCGGGTAAGGTGTTAAGTGCTGAAGTGCCGCCGATAATCCGTGAAGACTGCCCACTGACGTGCTGGTGCTCGATAAGCGAACGCAGTGTGCAGTGCTGTAAGTTCGGTGACCGTGGATGTTGTACCGTGGCTGGGCGTTGCTCTGAGGAGGCTATACAGGATGTCGGGAAACTAGATCCAATTGCAGATGAAGCGGCTGACACAGACCCATCCGGTGTATAAGAGGGTGCACTGCGTGCTGTGCATTTTTGCGATATCAGTTCTAAGGCGAATAACTTAAGGGCAAGCGGCAGGAATATCCTGCTTGCGGGTAATGTTGGGCATTCAGTTGTAATTTGCGGAGGTGGGAACATTCAAGGCGGCTGTAGACACGGAGCTGGGTGTTGATCATACATCGGTCAAAGGTCAGTCGGGTAGTGCAGTTAAGCTCTGCAGCAAAGGACTGCACACACACACACACAAAAGATCCCATAGGGGGTGTTGCTTGTGTGACACGCAATGGGATTGGGCTTCTCGCAGAGGTTCCCCGAAATGTTCTGGTTTCCTGTTTGGATACTCTTTTGCAGTCTATAAAGGTTGATTAATTGAACCTTGTCTTTTAGATTGAATAATTTCACCTTGAACAAAGACGCACGGCACCAGGGTGGGTTGTCATATTCGTATGCATTTTGCTGTACCCGAGGACTTTCTTCGTGCATTCTGATTCAGCCGGGGTGGGGAACACAATCGGGAGGTGGCATGTGACAGTTTGGCGTACTTGACAAACGTCCACACATAATCATCATCATCATCATCATCACCAGCCTATCTACGCCCACTGCAGGGCAAAGGCCTCTCCCATTATTCTCAATTATCTCGGTCCTGTGCCAACTGTAACCAATTTATCCCCCGCAAACTTCTTGATCTCATCTGCCCATCTAACTTTCGGCCGCCCCCTACAACGCTTGCCTTCTCTAGGGATCCACTCTGTTACCCTTAATGACCAGCGGTTATCTTGCCTTCGCATTACATGCCCTGCCCCGTCCATTTCTTCTTCTTAATTTCTACTAATATGTCTTTAACACCAGTTTGCTCCCTGACCCACTCCGCTCTCTTCTTGTCCCTTAATGTTTACACCTATCATTTCAGCTCCATTGCCGCTGAGTCGTTCTCAATTTAAGTTGAACCCTCTTAGTGAGCCTCCAAGTTTCTGCCCCGTAGGTGAGTACCGGTAAGATGCAGCTGTCATACACTTTCTCTTCAGCGACAATGGTATGCTGCTATTCAATATCTGAGAATGTCTGCCATATGCACCCCACCCCATTCTAATCCTTCTAATTATCTCTGCCTCATGGTTGGGATCTGGGGTCACAACTTGGCCTAAGTAGATATATTCGCTTACCACTTCCACTGCCTCGCACCTATCTCAACTGCTGTGCTGTCCCGAGGTTATTGATCATTACTTTAGTTTTCTGCATATTAATTTTCTGGCCCACGGTTCTACTCTGTTCGCCCAGTGCGGAAAGCATGCTTTGCAATTCGTCCCCCGAGTTACTTAGCAAGGCAACGTCATCAGCAAATCTGAGGTTACTGAGGTATCCTACATTAACCCTTACTCCCACCTGTTCCCAATCCAACGTTCTGAATACTTCTTGTAACATGCTGTGAATAACATTAAAGAGATTGTGTGTCCTTGTCTGACACCCTTCCTTATAGGTAGTTTACTGCTCTCCCTATGGAGGGTAGACCCATTGTAGATATCCTGTAGTATTCTTACATAATGCCTCATCTACCCCCTGGTTCCGTAATGCCTGAATGACTGCTAGGGTTTCGACCGAGTCAAATGCTTTCTCATAATCTATGAAGGCTATATATAGGGGTTCAGTATACTCAGCGCACTTCTCTATCACCTGATTGATCGTGTGAATATGGTCCATTGTTGAATAACCTTTACGGAACCCTGCTTGTTCTTTAGGTTGACTGAAATCTAAGGTTGCAGAGATTCGGTTAGCGATTACCTTGGTAAATACCTTGTAGACGACTGACAGTAAGCTGATCGGCCTGTAATTTTTCAAGTCCTTCATGTCGCCTTTCTTATGGATTAGGATGATGTTCGCGTTCTTCCAAGATTCCAGTACACTTGCGGTCATTAGGCATTGCGTATACAGGTTTGCCAGTGTTTCAAGTACAATTCTCCGCCATCCTTCAAGAGGTCTGCAGTTATCTGATCCTCACCAGGTGCTTTGCCCCCTTTCATTTCTTCAAAGCCTTTCTTACTTCTTCGGTCGTTACTGGTGGGATGTCTATCTCCTCTGAATTACTGTCTCGTTCGGCACTCGTTCCACGGCATTCGTCGGTCTCGTTCCACACATATGTGTACGCAATGTTATGCCAATGGATAGCTCGTTTACAAGACCGTGTCGTAAGGTCACGGGTGCGGAGAGTAGTTTCGGGGCCAAGCTCCTCTGCCGTGAACGTTCCTTTGAGTTACAGCGCTTTGAGCAGTTTTCCTTCGAGAATGCCACTCTCGATCTCCTCCAAACTTCCTGACGTTACGGTGCTTCAAGTGTGGACTGCCCATCGAGGAATGGAACTGCCATTCGTTCTTGCCTTTCTGCCGCTGATTTTCCACATATGATGCTATCGTTAATTTAATCTTGCATTGTAAAGAACACTTGCTGTTGCGTTTTTTAATACGTACATACAAGAACTGAAAGGCAACTTGATTATTTACGATGGAAGCCGCCTAAACCTCGTTAATGAGTAGCGCGCCACCTCTCCGACGCCATTCGCGTCACGTCCTGCGCGCTGTCGTGGCTCTGGTTTCGGGCCCCCGGTTCACTACCGTGCTTGGTGACTTACGAGGCTACGAGGCAGGCAAAGGCAGCAAGCAGCAGCGAGCACGCAGACCACCAAAGATAAAGATCTCGAGAAGGTCCGCAACGGGTATACTGTTTGTGCTCATGAATAGACTGCTTTCCCCGCTATTCTTCCTTTCTTTCTTTCTTCCTTACTTTACTTTTTGCGTAGGTCGCAATCAAGTTCGGTTGCGCTGGGACCGTGCGCAACAACATGGTTTCATAGTGTCGACCTTCCCCTCCCCTGTGCAAGCAAACAAGAAATTGCCTGAGTTGTTGTTCTGGGTCTTATTTGTGTTCTTTTTTTTTTTTTGCCTTTCTTGCTTCTGTTGGTATTACGGGCGTTTCTTATCTCCACGTGATGACGAGGCCGTGCGGCCAAGTCGAAAGCTGAAATAAAAAAAGCAAGCATAAGAAGGCCCGGGGGAACTCCGGGCGAAAGTAAATTTTGTTACGGGCTGTTGCGCCCTGAAGAAAATGTCTTGCTGTGCTGGCTGAAAATTTGCCTTGCCTCGGAAATGTCACGCGCACTGTGACGGGCCGAGTTGGAATAGTCGGCGCACTTTGTGCCGAGAGACAACTTTTCGATGTTTAGTTTTACTTGTTTGAACCACAGCAAAGTAAATTGCCACAGGAGGACGAATGTCAGCTTTGCCTTTTTTAAGGATATGTGTAAAGGAGAAGGGGCGCTCTGTTGCAACTGAATAGCACGGGCAGAGAGAGAGAGAGAGAGAGAGAGAGAGAGAGAGAGAGAGAGAGAGAGAGAGAGAGAGAGAGAGAGAGAGAGAGAGAGAGAGAGAGAGAGAGAGAGAGAGAGAGAGAGAGAGAGAGAACGTTCTCATAGAGTATTTAAGATGTGGGGTGGTTTTCCATTTCAGGTAGCCATGGCCCATCTTCGCTCGACTGGTCCTCTCCACAAGAAGTCTATCTTGAGATGGAAAGCCGGACAGCAGTATATCCCACTCTCCACTCCTTAGGGGGAGAGGAAGGGGGTGACAGGTTTTGGTAGTTGTCGGAATCCCATAAGCGTCTGCGAATGCATGGCTGATTACTGCAATCAATCTCTGTAATGGATTGTACAGAATTGTGTTGGGAATAGCAGCTGAACCTTGACTGGAAGGGAAAATGTGTTGCTCTGTATGTATGAATGTGGTTGACCTTTTGGCGAGGTGCAGGGAGCTTTCTTCCACTGAGCTTCTAATTTTGTGTCATTTTTGTGTGTGTGTGGGGGGGGGGGGGGCGAGGGGGGTCGTGAGGTAAGTGGATTCCGGGTCTCCTCCGTGGCATGGCGGGCATGTGGCAGACGGGTGCAAGCGGCCTCCTAGACACGAGCAACGGAAAAACAAATAGAAGAGCTTGCAACTGCTGCCGTGCTGACGCAAACCACAGCATCCAACACAGTCAACAGACTCCCTAGAGGCATGCAGTAGCTAGGTGTTTGATTGGCGGTACCCGCGGTAGCCTACAAAGTAAGACACCGGATAAGGAAGTTGCCATTATGTCGACGCCAGCCCACTCCAAAATGAAAGGCAACAAACACACCCATTTATTGGAAGTGAGGTTCCTATGCGTAGTGGCTCACGTGGTGTTCTAGGTTAGCTGCTGATTGTGTGCGCAATCAGGGGCGGAAGACGGCACCTCTTGTTGAGATCAATGAAGCGAATCTTTGCCACTTGGTAAACCAGAACTAAAGCTTCCTGAGAATGTAGAAGGAAAAGATTTTAGTCATCCAGCTTTGGCGCCGTCAGTTTATAGAAAAAAAATTACGCTTAGTTACTCTTCTGACTCAGTCTATTCATAGTCGTGCAAAGCGCCCCTATTATTTTGACGAGGGTCAGTCGCTCGGCCGAAACGTTAAAAATCATTCCTTTTTCGAGGTTTCTCATTCTCTTAGTATCCTTTACCGGCGTCCAAGAACTAGGCTCTTGCAGAGTCCTGCGATGTGTATGTGCATGCGCGCGTGCTTCATGTGTGTGCGTGCGTGTGTGTGTGTGTTGGGGGGGGGGGGGGATTCACATGGTGCAAAAATCCGTTCGACTGCGTGTATATAGTCCTTGCTGCGCCGGCGTTAATTCACTTTAACGGAGTCTTGGCGCCAAGCCAGGCGGAGCCCCGGTTCCTGCAGCGTGATTGTCAGTGTGCCTTGTAATGTGCGTGTGTGCGTACGGTCACGGCGCCACAAAGCCTGGGCGTCTGATTAAAAGGCCCTGCGGGTGTCGATCGAGGAGAGTATATATACGGCGTCAGGGAGCCAGTGTTCCGTTTTCAGTCTGCGTTGCCATCGATCTTCAGTGCCCAAGAATATTGGAGCTGTCGTGTTCCGCTGTTGCTCGCGCCCCGCGCGTGACGTATACGCGTTTCTCCGAGTGGTATCGGGCGAGGGGGTCGTGTAATGCGCACACTGGGGGCGAGCGCGATACAAAGGTTTTGGCTTGGAGGCTGAAAATTTTTCCTCGTCGGGGGAAGCCAGTGAACTGTCGCGGCGCCTACCATGAGTGTTAATCTATACAGGCCCCCGAACTGGAGATATACGGTATTTGTTGCCCCCCTTATCTTGCCCTTTTATTCCCATTTACTCTGCACCGAAAGGTCGCTGCAAGGGTTAACGACGGAATGTATTTGGACGTTAGATAAATGTTCTGAGAGCAAAGACATGTACTCGACGTCGTAACAAAAGAGCTTGCATGGGGCATGTTCTTGATCGCTGCAGGATCGGTAGCAATACCGCCTTCTTGTGGAATGCTTAATGTTTGTTACGTTTTACTTGCATTCGGCACAGGGGCGTTGTTCCTTGTGCCTTCATTTCCATCCGCAAGTTGTTTTTGGCTCTCCGTGCTTGTGATTTTTGTGTGAGCGTCTGCAGATCCTTCCGGGACTTTCCATTCTGCAGCGATCCATCTACATGCACGATCTAAACCTCCCCCTTCTCACTAACTTTGAAATGCGCAGCTCTGCATTGCGAAAAAAAAAGGCGACACATATTCACCGACACGAATCGGCAGTCTATGCATTGTTTGACATTAAGTTTACGTTGAATTTTCAGTGCAAAAAAAGCACGATGTGTGACCAAACACTAGATTGCGCCAAGGTTACGCTCCGAACATTAAAAAGCAAGAAAACGATTGTTACCATCAATACTATATAATAAAGGCGTCATTCACTGGGACTTTCGAATGCTTGCGCTGGCACTTCTAAACCGTGCAGTTGGAAGCAGGTGAGAATTAAAACTAGAAAGTTTTCTTTGCAACAATTTCAAGGACTATTCATAGCTTACCCGCCGCGGAGGCCGAGGGGTTGAACCGTTGTGCTGCTGAGGTCCCGAACACGGTTTTGATCGCGGCCGCGGTGGCCGTTTTACTGGTGGAGGCGAAAAACGAGAACGACAGTGTGTCCAGGTTTGTTCGCAGCTTAAAGACCTCTAGATTGTCTCATTTTAATACGCCGCCGTACACTTTGGTGCGCCTCTAGCCCAGACGCAGTTTCGGTACTCAAACTACAACCATAAAGCAGAGCTGTTGTAGGCCGACTCCCCCCCCCACCATTTTTTTTAAATTTTTTTCGTCCCTAGGACAAGAAAAGGGGGCCTTTCCTCACTTCGGCACAAACACTCCGTCCGGCCGCCTTTTCGCCTCCGCGCTTCATATATGGAATGAAATGGCGTATACTGCACTGAAAGAAAGTCTCCCCGCAATACACATGTGTATAAATGCTAAATGAGTCTAAATACACATGTGCCTCCCTGTGTCCTCTGTCGTTTTGTTGGCGCTACATGAAGTCATGGATTACCGCTACCAACTAGACCAAAACCCAAACTCTAATAAGCTAAATGTGAAGCCGACTTTAAGGAGATCGGTGTAAGCTTGTTTTTTTGTAAGCGGGCTTTCCCGTACTGTGCGTAGGAACAGTGAAGCCTACTCAAAAGTAGTAGTATACTCGGTTACAACTCAAGAACGGCACCACCTCATGTAGTGTATCACTCCGCCAAAGCGCCGGACCCGTGACGTCAGTGCGCGCGCGTTTTGAAAGGGTTTGCTATGGATGCGTGATATCGTCTGCCTTGTCTCACGCAGTTTGTTTGTCGTCACTGCAGTCGTTTATAAGCATATTAAGTCCAAAAAATCACGGGAACGGCTCACGCCATGTTCAAAATATTCCCAGTAACGCCCTACTTGCGCCGCGCGGAGAAACATCGGGGTACGGTGATAAGGCACAGCGGCAACTTTCGGTGCCGTTCTTAAGTTGTCACCGAGTATAGTAGTAGTAGTAGCACCTTTAACGTGGAACAAAAGGACCCGTGGTCCAAGTAGGGCGAATGGGTGACTGGGACTGGGGGTTGGGATTAATATAGACAAACATTAGAACAATGTAAGCATGCTGCCGGGAGAGTTCTCCATGGGCACCGTGAATTTCTCCCCGTTCCCTGATGGTTCCGTCTTGGAGGTCGTAGCGAGGATATAGACCCAGCATTCACAGTACCCGCGCTAGGTCGATTTTAAGGGAATGAATGGCCATTTTATAAAAGTGTAGCCGTTTCCAGTTGCTGGGGGTATATGTGGGAAGGGTTTGCAAGGTCAATAGAGGGAACGGTAAAATTTCGATGAAAGGCGAAAGTAGAACAAGTCAGGTGAGATTGGGGAGTGTGGCAGGTGTATACTGCTATTACAACAGGGGCAGTGTGGACGGAGGCTCGGTATGAACCATTTGCATAAAGTTCTGGTGTGTGGGCTGCAGCGGCGAATAGTTTATTGATGAATATTTCCCCGGATCGAGGAAGAGGGCCGCGAGGTGTACTTTGGGCGTCAATGTCCTCAAGCGATCTTTTTTGTTCTTCTTGTGCCGCGGTAGTTGCACCGGCGGGGATGATGTAATTGAGTAGGATATCTCTCAACCGCTTCTGGTCAAGAGGTCCAATGAGTCAAGAGGTCCAACGAGACAAGAGGTCCAATAGTCACGTGACAGCCGAGTCAAGAGGTACAACGAGTCAAAAGGTCCAATTTGGGTCAAGAGGTATCACGCGTCAAGAGGTCCAACGCGTCGGAAGGTCCAACGCGTCAAGAGGTCCAACGCGTCAAAAGGTCCAACGAGCCTTGCTTTTTTTGGTCTTCTCCATTTATAATTTCCCCTCAGCCATTCTTGATACATTAACCCCTTCAGCTCATTTTATAAAATGACTGGATGCAATAACATCTCTTAGTAATATTTGGTCGTTAAAAGGAGTAGGGACACGAAATTTCAAAGCTGAGGTAACTATGTAAAATGCTTCCTTTTTATCAGGAGACATCTCCCAGCAAGTTCCAACAGTAGCCGTTCTGTATAACATATTTTAAATCCATTTTTAATGTCTGCCCGCACGAGAAAGCCCTGAGCGGGCCAGCATGACATCATCTGCTACTTGCCCCTAACTGCCGAAGTCGGGGCTCCCCTGTCGTAGCCGACGCGCTGGCTGCGGTTGGCGTAAGCTGCTACACCGTGTGTACACGTCATGGTTTTGGGACCGACGTGTGCTGCCCGGGTGCGCGGAGATGGTGAAGACCTCGGCCGGTCTGGGCGAGCGCGTGCGGTCGCTCGCTCGCGCGTCCAGACCCGCAGCGGTGCGACAAGAATGATGTCACGTGCTATTTCCTGTCATGGCGGCCACTCGTCGTTCGTTTTGTGAAACCGAAAGTGACACAAAAAAGCGACGCCGTAAATGATTGTTTAGTCTGCTATCGGCCGTCTAATGTGGGCTAATAGGTACCCATAGCAGCGGAAAAAAAAAATAACACGAAAATTCGTGTCAGTACTCGTTTGAGTTATGCGGGTATACATTGCGATTAATGGCTGCTTATTTATGATGGTTACTGATGGTTCTAGCTATTTTGATGATTCTGTGCTATATGACTACTATATGGTTATTGGCGAAAAGTAGACAGGCTGTTTTCCAGATTGCGCGGTTATATTGCTAATAACGGCTCCTGGTGACGGTTACCGACTGCTTGAGTTACATATTTTGGACGTTTAGAATTTATGGTCGGTGTTCCAGTCTACGCGTTCTATAACACATACTATACCAATTCTACAGAAATGCACATCAGCATCTTACGTATAGCCTTCCCTTTTAGTATCTCAGTACTCTTAATCGTCAGTACTTCCTTGCGTAAGTTTGACCAGTCCTGTGTTCTCGTGTGTTCTGTTTTTTTATTTGTGACTAGCAATCGGGGCTCCTCTGAAAGGTTGCCGAATGCTGTAGCATGATATACGAGTTTCTTCGTCCCTGTAAAGTAAAATAATTCAGCTTCCATCTAGCAAGTTCCCAACGCCGACACACCCTGTCAATTATCTACTCTTTAAGCGCCATGCTAATTATTTTACTGGAGAAAGGTGTAATGAGGAATGTTTATTGAAACAGAAACGCACAGTTACAGGAACCGTTTATTGAACAGTGTAATGATATTAAAACTGAATGACATATCCGCAACAATTAAGTAAACACAAACGTTGAAGAAGCACACTACAAAGTGACGTGCACGGTCGAGCGTCGTCGACTAAAATGTAGCGGTGTTTTCCCGGTGAGGATCTAGTTTATTATATCCCGAACAATCGAATTGGATCGGAAACATTGTTCCTCAAAGAGACGTTTGATAGACAAAAGTATCGAAAGGGGGAAACCATCTTCATATTAGACAAAGTCGCCCGGCGCGGCGCACAATAAACAGTGGAAACCTCGGCTCAGCTTAAAAAGCTAAAATAGCCTGGCACGGCCAGGTGCTGGTAAAAAGAAAGGCAAGACATGCTCGCGGCAATATATACACAACCTATACACAATTATATACATACAAAACTTTAATACACAGAGGCGTTATAATTTCCACTGATACACAATTATATACATACAAAACTTATATACACAGACGCGTTATACTTCCAACTTTTCGTAATACCACCGTGACTTGAAACCCAAACGTGGCGGTGATTTGTAGCGGTCATTTGTTACAGCTTGGACCTCTCGACTCGTTGGACCTTTTGACTCGCCTCAGCCGCGTCAAGAGGTCCACGGGGAGTCAAGAGGTCCAACGAGACAAGAGGTCCAACGAGTCGAGAGATCCAATATTGGACCTTTTGACGCGTTGGACCTCTTGACTCATTGGACCTCTTGACTCGGAATCAAATAGATCTCAGCACCTGGAACCCGGCTAAGGCGAACATGGGTTCCGTCGCGTTTAAGGACGTCGACATGGAGAATAATTTCATGAGTTAATGGGTTCGTGGAAGTATGCGCCTGTAGTTCGTTAAAAGCTTCAAGTGAATCGGCAAGGATGCGAATGTGAGTCGACCAAAGTTCGTCGTAGTCATAAAGAAAAAAAATAGGCTAACTCTCCGCGAACGCGGTGGAAGCAGACCACCGACTACAATCGGGCCGCAGCCTCCAAGCGTAAGCGCGATGCCCATCGGGACAGCCCTGAATACCGTGACGTTAAAAACGTCGGCGTGGCTGAAATCCCGCTGAACGCTTCCCCGGAGTGACGGCGTGACGGTGAGGTTTAAGTGGTAGTTTGTGGTCAACCAATGACCCACAAACAGCTCCACTGGTCACCCACATTCGCAGAATGGAATGGCATTGAAGTTTTTTAGTTTACCTCCTCCTCCTCCTCCTCCTCCTCCTCCTCCTCCTCCTCCTCCTCCTCCTCTCACGGCTGATACGGCGCCGAAGGCGAGAACGGACTCTAAATCTTAGCGATGCCTTCCCGCACTACGTGGGGCTCCTGAATTTTATACTGATGCTTTCTCGCAGTAAGCCTCTCCTTGCGGTGGTGCTGCCTTTACAAGTGAAATACTTTTGCAGCGAAGCTGTTTGCCTCTGCACGCATCCCCGCATGCGTTCCCAGGAGGCTACCCGAGCTGGGAAATGTCCTTGTATACACTAAACAGGGAGGGAAGAGATGACACGGGTCGGCAGCGACCGAAGCGCGGCAGAGGGTGAGATGAAGAGGGCGTGGCGTCGGCGCTCGGGGCTGTGTTAGAGAAGTCTAGGTGGTGTTGGTTAGAGCCACGGAGAGGGAGAGAGGGCGCGGAGCAGCAGCAGCAGAAACGAGGGAATATGGGAGAGGGTGGCGACGAGTGCGACAGGGCCCCTATCGTGCCAGTGATGTGAACACCGCCGGTCGGTAAGACGCCGCAGTTTCGCGCACTCATTTGAACGGCGCCCCTGTCAATCGTGTTTTGTTTCGGGAATGCGTATAACATCGATGTTTGATCCGCCACTATGCAAATGGTTCGGCGCGCCATTTTTTCTCTCGTTTCATATTCAACGTTGTACGCAGGACAGACTTTTACTTAGAAAATCATTTTCTTTATTTTTTTTTTTTTTCAGGAGGAGTGAGGGGTGTTACGAATCGGCCAGCGCCGCAGTACTTCCCCGCATCACTCCTCGGCTGTGCGGCGAAGCCACGCGTGCGCCTTCGAAAACAGGCGCAACCATGTCGGTGGCAAGTTGCGACAAGCCGCGTCAGACGCTTTGCTCTCGGCGCATTTCAAAACTTCGGCGGTTGGCGGCGAGGCTCGTCTCCACGCTCTTCAAGGACACAGAGGCCCCGTCGATCGCAACGGAGTCCTCCTCTCTCCCCTCTCTCGGACTCAACGTGCGCGGAGGCTACCGACGACTAACGAACACTGGAATGAGTGTTGTGTGTGTCTGTGACGTTCGTGGCGTGTTCCCGCTTGTTGCGTTTGACCGTTATCGCTTTTGGGTATAAATAGAGCTGCCCAAGCGTTGTAACTCATTCCTGTTAGAGCAGCGAATCGATGTTGTCGCTCTGCTCGAGTCCTGTATTGTAACCTCGCCCGTCGGGGCATTGTTCTTTGGCTTCGGCTCACCTCTCGCTATGAAGTAAACAGTTACGTTAGCCTACGGCTTCTGGACTTCTTCACGGCTGCAACAGCGGCTGGCCGCTCGCATCATACACGCTACCACTCGTATGTCGGAGGCCACGGAGCTCGGATCGGGTGCCCCCACTCGGTCGCAACAGGGGGGAGGGGGCTGACAGGGCAACGCAACCGGCCACCAGCGAGTTATGCATCGGGTTCTTTTTAGGTCACTGCAAAAACTTCGCGCGAGCTTTGTAATGGGTTTCCAGAAGCCAACGCAAGGGGCTCCATAAAAGGTATCCATAACACAACGCCACGGGTTGCAGGTGTCAAGGAGGGACGGGTAAGTACAAGAAATAGGTGAACAGCCGTCGATGTCTGGATTGTTGCGACACGCGGTTGCGCGTAATTTTGGAACTGTTCTTTTTTAACTTACACTTTTTCTGTTGGCCCTCTTTCTGACTTGTGGGGTTTCCTGAAAGTAGCGAGGTTGTTTTTTTTTTTTCCCTTCACACGTTCCACCTTTGTAAAGTACATTTGACGCAATAGCTCAAAAATCTGCGTCGTAGGAGTCGTAACCGAGAGATGGCATACAAAATGGCTGACAGCGCAACGAGAATAAAAGCAAATTCGTTGAGTTGAAAAGAAAATTCGGCAAATTCGAAGTGTAGGAATCGATCTCAGGGCCTCTTGAAAACGAGACAATTACGACGCACGCCCACACCACCACATCTCTTTATCTCTAGCTTACTAAAGGTACACAGTGAATGCGTTGTGGCCTTCGATTCAGAAATGTGTGTTCGAGATATTTACTGAGGGCAACATGAGCATGCTAATTACAGAAGCAGCAGTTAGACGAGTAGCAAGGTACGATGTCGCTAAATGTCCTCTTTGCCTGGCTATGAGAACGCGGGTACGTGGCAACCTGACCTTAGCAGTGCCCTTATGCGGCGTCCACCGAAACCTGCGCTCGTACGGCGCTGCCTGAACAGATGGCGTGCGAGAAGTGCGAACGCGGGCATGTTCCCGACGGATTTCAGGCCTAACGTTACGCTTCGAGCTTTCACGTTGTCAACCGGTGCCGGCAGCACTCCGTACACTGATTTTGACGTTGTTTGTCTCGTTATAAGGATCACCATTACGGCGGCGTAACGTTAAACTGAGTTTTAAGCTTATCAAGTGCGTTTGACCTAATGTGTCTGTCATAGTAACGGAGAACAGAAAAAGACGCAACGGGAGACGGATGGCGATGGTAAAGTGGAGACACGTTCGACAATTAAACGCTAATGTTTTCGCGTTCAGTAAATCATAAGGAGCGCGGTCTTAGGTGTCCTCGTAATTTTTGCTGACTGCAACGCATGAGGCACGGATCAGGGCAGTGATATAGAGGCTAGAAGGTTTCTAGCCTCTGTAGAAGGGGGAGGGAGATACTATACGTACATTTTTATAAATTCCAGGGGGTGCATTCAGCACACAATACGGTTACATCACAGTCATAGGGCAGCGTATTGTAAGGTCAATCAAAACTGCGCTGCGGATCGCTTCCAGTTGCAAATGAACGTTCGTCGGTCCCACTTTTATACATTTGACTGTTCATTTCATACATCGTGCTGTGCTCATTTATTAGACCTTGGCAAATAGCCACATTATCCAGCTTAGTAAACCAGCGGAACAATCGCCCTTGTCCATCCTTTTGTGTCTCTTCACGTTTACATCGCCGCGAAGCACGCACCTGGCTGGCCACTTCTTTGTTTTTACCTAACGAACTTCGGGCGTTATAAGTGATCCTGGCAGCGCAAGTGAGTGATGGACACGATCAACCGGTTCGCGGAAGCCTGGCGGCTTAAACGGAACGATACTTCGTTCGCACCTCTCCGTCTCGGTTCCAGTCGGGGTTTTATAACCGCCGTGTTCCTGGAGGCGTAACCTCTCCTACACAACGGAGTGGCTACAACACCCGACGGCCTATAACACTTGGGGCAGATCCTGATAAAGGTGGCGCTGTCAGCGAGGTGAAGTATAGCTGCCGCGGGTCATAAACTTGGCCGATGGCGATCTTTGCCCCCCTCCACGTGCTTCCTTTTTTTCATCAATTTTTTTTTTTTTTTCACAGCTCGCCCCCTCTTTCTTCTCTTCGGCGTGCCGACACAACAAGCGTGCTTCTTCTTTCTTCAGTCCCTACACCAACACAAGATGCGAGCCCGTCTTGTCTCGCCGCTCTGTACACCGTCCGCTCTTCAAATTTTACGGCTCTAGGCGCGGGGCACAACAGTGAGAGCTGCGCGACTGTCAAACTCCGTTTTTAGTTATTACGTTCTTTCCAGGGAGTGCAGTAACAACAAACGAAGTTCTCTGTAGGCCTGAGGGTGCCGCGTGACTTGAAGCCGTGCGTTCCGCACTCCGCGAACAGGCCGACCGCGGGCCTCAGCAGATTCCTCCGTCGGCACTCCTCCCGCGCTTTCGGTCCGCTAAGTGCGTTGTCGCCTCGTTTCTTCCCCTTCAAGACTAGCTACAAATGGTCGCTAAGAAAGTGTCCTCCCATCCAGCATTTTTCGCTTTCGCAGGTTCCCCCATTTTTCGGTCAGGCCGGCCTTATTTAGCTTTGTAAGGCGCGCCTACATTAGCTCGTCTGTTCGGGAAGGAAGAAAAGAAGATATCTATAAATACGGTAAACGGAAGGGGGGAATCCGGATGCACTGCTGTCCGCACGTCTTGGCTCGGAAGGCTTCTGCAAAGTAGAAAAGCAAGCTGAACCAGGAGGTTGGTAGTGGTGCTGCTGTTGTTGTTGATGACGGCTATTGAACGAAGAAGCACCCTCGAATGGCGGCGCTACAGGAGAGAGAAGGGGCGTCGAGGTTCTTCTCGACGCCTCGCCTTCTTCTCGTCCTCCCGTCGTCTTCCGGCACAGACCCGGCTGCCCCCGCAACTCGCCGCCGCAGTCGGCAGTTCTTCTGCCGCTGCAGCTTTTGTGTGTGTATGTGTGCGTGCGTGCGTACGTGTCCCCTCACCGTGTTACGCCCTGTCTCGCCGCTTCGGGCTGGCTTCTTCCTTGGGTAGCCGAAAGGGTCCTCCGCTGCGTCTCGGAAGCAGAGCCGAGAAGCGTCAGCAGCGGCGTCCTTCTATCGGGGGGACTTGCCTTTGTTGTGGATTCATGTCCGGTCGGCTGCTTTTGCTGGCGCGGCGTATTTTGAACAGGCGGCACGGGTACCCCCTTCAACGCTCTGACTCGGTGTACGCTCGCTGTGTCGACCTTTTGTTGAAGCGTTCTTGGTTACGCCGTGGAGCGTGTATGGTTGCCGGGGCGAGCAAGCGAAGACGTGGGACCGGCTTGAGGCGTTTTCGAGACGTGTGTTCGGATCATAGGCTTTCGAACTGAGGAGGACAGCATAAGTTGGGATTTTTTTTTTTGAGCAGTTGCTAAACGCGCCGTTTTCATGCGGTCGCTGTATATTTTATTCTGGTTGACTGTGCAGACGGACGATAAGGCTCAGGTCGACGCTGCGCCGACAAATAACTGTTGTTTCAATCGCAGGATATTGGAAAGACAGCAGAAAACACGGCGAAAATTGTTCACTGGCGGGACATTGAAAATGCTCCGTACATGTGCTCTTTGGGGACACCAACCACTGGTGCCATCTTGTGGGGGAAAAGTAAGTCTCATAGCACAGACATCGCGCAAGGAACGTTAACGAACCATATGGACAGCTCGTACTTTTTGAAATTTGGTTTGTTTACGTAAAGAGAACGTTCGGGTTACGATGCCGTAGCGGAGTGCTTCGAATTTAGACCGCGCGAAGATCTTTAACATGCACCGACATCCGCACGAAAGGGTTGCTTTTGTTTCTGCCTCCATTAGAAAACTGGTCCCTGGCCTGGGAACCGAACCCGCGACTTTTGTTTTGGGTATGAACTATTGAACTAAATAGTTTGAACTATTTTCTCTGGCACAATATTTTCTAGATTATTTTACCCGTTGCCATTTTTTACGTTTCCTTCCCGACGTGGTGACTAAGCGGATAAGGCATTGCGCTCCGTAACAAGAATCAATACCTCGGGAAGAAAACGTAGAAATAGGCCCTGGAGAAAACGGCCCCGAAAATATTGTGCCAGAGAAAATAGTTCAAGTACCAATGTAAAAAATGCTCCTTGAGAACCCCGTTGATACGTTCCCGGTTCATACGATTTTCCGGTTACTACGCTCTCAATTGTGAACCCTAAAAATGCCCCATAGCATGTTTTTTCCCGGATAGTACTTTTTCCTGGATAGAACGTTTCTCCCATGCGTTTCCTTAAGCGTATCAATGAGCTTCTATATACTACTGCTCCTTAATCTTCGAGAAACATATCGTATCACATATTACGTTGCATGGATGGGTGGATGGATGGACGAGGTACGGACGGATGGATGGATGGTCGGATGGGTGGCCCCAACCACAGGAGGAGCCAAAGCAGCGTTTCGCAAAACGGCTCCTCCCAATTTTCTTATGGTTCGATCTTGTCCCTCTCGTCCCCTTTGCAACAAGATCCCTTGGCACATTCTTGGTACTTACATCACCTCTTCACGCGACCCCTGACTTGGGGTGTGAAACATATCGCGTGGCACCGAAAGGCAGGTCTCCTTTGCCATTTGCAGGTACATTCATTTCAGGTCAGTCTAAGGTTCTGCTGAACACGCTGAAACCAAACATTTGTTTTAGCATGTTCGCTAACTCTATCTCATATTGGTGGCAAAAAAAAAAAGAGCTACATAAAACAAACATAAATAAACAAATCCGTCTACTCCAAAAGAAGAAACATGTAAGCTTCTACACAGTCAGTTATTTGAACAGGAATATTTTTTTTCTGCTTCGAGATTCGTTGGCGCTTTCCTATAGATAAAATTGTGCCATTGACATGTGTTTAACCTACGCAAAATGATATATTGCTGGTTGGAAAACGTGTTTTCGGCAATGCTTTCGGTTGCTCACTTAGTTATATCGCTTTCTTGAGGCTACTCAATCACGCTTGGCAGCATAGTGCGACGAACCGCCTTCTAATTATCAACGCCTGTTTCAAGGAACGCTCCGGGCTGTATTTCGCAACGCCTTTCTGCGCGACAGATACCTTTTTGTTAGTATCTCTCACCCGAGCACTCCATCTTCTGGAGTGGTGAAGGGAAAGGCACATATCTACGAACACGACACCTCTGCTTTATTAAAAACTGACGGAAGGCTGATAACTGCATCTAACACATACGAGAAATGGCTCGAGCCTCCACAACGGACGATGCCTGCTTGCGTCACATTTCCAGAAGTCGCTGTTGCACGTTCTTCTGAGCAGCAGTTGCTGAAGCTGATCGCACCTGTTTCGGAGAAAGAACGAATGGAAGCAACAAAAAAGCAGGTACACCAGCAAAGAAGACTGGTAAGGAAAACACACTCAGCTCCGGGGCGGGGGGGGGGGGGGGGGTGCAGAGGGGGAGTGCAAGGCGCGCCACCATTTGCTCATGGTGAAGCCAAGCCCTGCGGGTGAGCCAAATGAAAGGGAGCATAGCGGCGACGGAGCAGCAAAAGAAAAGCAGTGAAAAGAAGGCGTAAGCAAGGGGCGAGGCTTCCTTCCTCTAGTCGACCTTGAGGGAGAGGGGGTCGGCATGCGGGGGGGGGGGGGGGGGTCGCACTCGATGCAGACTCCTTCAAGCAGGCCGCTAAGAGAGACATCAAATGTTAAGTGCCCGGCCCCGCGCAAGGGGCCCCGGCGCTGTTTGCGCGAGAGGGTGTGTGCTCTTTCCTCCGGGGCGACGCGGCGCGATGCCATCGAAGAGGAGCGTCGGCGTCGGCCTGAGGCGACGCCCCGTCGTGCGTGCGCCGTTGCCGAGAAGAAAACTTGCAACAGCGACGAGCGGCCGAGGGTGAGGCGGCGGCAGAGGCCCCGACGATGGACGGCCGCGGGACGCCGAAGGGACGCCGGGAGATCGCTCTATCCATCAGCACCGCGCGCACGCCGCAACAGCAGCACAGCACGCTGTTGCTTCGTCCCGTTGCGTCCGTGTTCGCTTCTTTTTGATGTTTTTAATCCGCAAGCCGGGCGACTTTCGCACCAGCTTTTTGTACATTACTCCCCTCCGTCTTCGGCCCCTCCTTGCGCCCCTCTTGGACCGAGAAAGAGGGCGAGGAAGACGCACAGCGCGCTATTCCTCCTGGACGACTGTGGTGCAAAAGCCAGATGCCCTTGTTCGCGGTTACTACTGTTCGCTGTGTCCCCTTTGAAGCGGGGCACCTTGCATTCGACTCAGTCCCCGACAGAAGGCATGTGCGTGGGAGCGGGCCTGCCCACCAGTTGACAGCTCGCGGGTTGCTTGCGGGACTGTGTGACTCGTTTATCTTACACGTGTGTGCGTGCGTGCGTATTGTCCGAAGAACGCATGCCGGTCTGGGCGAGAGAAGGGCATTCTGTATCACAATAAGCGGGAAATACCCGAGCGAAAAAGAAAGAAAAAGAGAACACGGTTTCTCCACGAAGTCAACAACAGCGGTGTGGTACGGTGATGATGTGTTTTGCAAACCGCAGGCTCCGTCGAACAACTTTGGGCCGGTCGGCCCGGCCCTTGGCGCCAAGGCTGCTTGCTTTCTTTTCGCTTGCCTGCCAGACACGTGTAATGTGTTCGTTGGGCCATTGAAAGCCTGTCACACAGGAACGCGTTTCTGGACACGCAGACACGCCTCGATTTTCTGGTATGATTGGCGAAGCGCCCGCCTTGTCTGTGTGCAAGATCTAGAGACGTAGGCTGGCGCACACTGAAAGGGTCGATCTGCTCAGGGTTTGTGGTCGACGTATGTTGTACGGGCTGTAACGTAGAGCTGTTATAAATTGCCTAAGTTATACGGTATCGGAGGTAAACAGATGGCAGAACATTCATTCCTAAGCAGGGGTTCTGAAAAGGTAGGAAGGGGGGTGTCTGAGTGTCTCGGGCTCCAAGTTGAAGGGGCTCAGCGCCATCCATCCGCTGGCCTGGCCTCGTGTACGATTGACTACGACACAGTAAGGCATTCGGCGTATACGATGAAGTAATATACGACCATTTTTTAGGCTTTTGAGTAAAGTTCATTCATAAAGTTCATGAATTCATTCGGGTCTTCAGACGGCCTGTTTATTTTTTTCTTTTTGTGCGCTAGTTTTAACGTTTACTTCACCTGTAACTTTTTTAATTCTTTGGATGAAGTGGGCAACATTTCGCAGGCGGTCACGTCGACGGCGTTTTACTATATGACATCTCCTATACTAATATCAAGGACGCCTCGTCCACAGCCACCTGTGTAGTGGTATTTGTCTCCATCGGACCGTACGTCCCACTTTTCAAGTTTCTTTTTACGTTTAACTTAGCGCAGCGCAAGGAGCAGTTTTATTAATGATGGGACATTACTAGGGTACTTGCGAAAAAAAACTGATGCGTGCGTGTATTTTCTCCTGCGGCCGCGTGTGCGTCTCGGTCCACAGAGAGGAGCAAGGCCGTCCTCGTCCCACTTATCGGGTGACCGACGAGCGCGGTGAAACGTCCCTGGTGAAGGGCGGGACCCAGTTTCTCGCGCTGAACGGTGGTGAAATGATAAACGGCTGTTAATCACGCGGAGCGGAATAATTAAGGAAGACACTTCCAAGGAATGAGAGCCGCAAAGCTCTAATTTAAGCTTAACACAGTAGGAATTCTTCAACGCTTTGCAAGCTGCGGACGTTTTAACAGCAGGGTTGTTGAAGCTCTTGGTTGCGCCGTCAATGAACAGTAAAAATACCAAGAAAATGACGAGCGCACGTGAGCGTGCGTCTCGCCCGGTGTCGTCCAGGCTTGCGCGTGGGTTTGCGCCACGTGAGAAGCTCGCAAAAAGAAAAGAAATACTGAGCGCACGTGCCAGTTCGCGTTCCGTGCCCAGCGTCGTTGTTCCTCCTTGTAACATGGCACGTACCCACGTGGGGGATTGGCCTTGAATCGATCGTAAAGAGGGCTGATGCTCCCGCTACAAAAAAACTAAATAACAAACTTAGGCATTTGAATGAAGAGTTAGCATATAAATCACACGGGTGAATTGGTAAAAAATTCGGAAGTAGATGTTGGGACAGAATGAGTTTTTTGAGCAGGAAAAGAATAAAGCTAGCAGGGCAGGCGCCTAGTTTCAGATATACTTCTCCAGGCTTGCGCGTGTGCTTCTGCCACGTGAGGGTCTCGCGAAAAGGAAAGAAAAAAATACAAACCCACGTGTCAGTCAGAAAGAGAGAATAAACGTTTATTTAAATCAACAGGGGGGATTGTACTGAAGCTTGAAGGATGCGTCCTCAGTCCAGGATGCCTTGAATGAGGGCAGCATCGACAGCCCTTGTCAGCCTTTGAGCAAACAGCTTCTCCGCCAAAGCGGCTGTCGTCTGCTCATGACGTCGCTCGCTCCGCGTTGCTAGGGGCAACCACCTGCGCTCATAAAACTCGGAGCGCCGCGGCGGCGGCGGCAGAAATCTCTTTGACTCTGGGCCGCGCACATCCGCGCACATGGGGAATGGGGCGACCAAAGAAGATCTGGACGCCTGAGAAGAGGCGGCTTATCAGGAAGCTCTCCGCGCTGCTAGACGGGAATGCAATCGCCGAGAAGAACAAATAGTAGTAGTGCAGGCGTAGTCTTTGCGGCGGCGTACGAAGTATACGAAAACTGAAGAGGACACTGTACAAATGAAACGCTTGTGTGCTTTACTTCGCGTTTGATTTGGTCTTGTGCTGATGAGTGCCATATATATACACAGGATAAATGGTTCTCCGTGGCTTATACAGAGCTCGTCGGGTTTGGCTTAGTGAGACCAACACAGCTCTCCTGTGACATCAGGCTTGCACCATTTTGCAACCGGGCTTTGATTTTTTTTCTGAGACTGTGCGAATACAGCTCTATACGTGCGCACACTAAATAAACACATCTAGCTACAACAAAGGGTGCAGCAAAGTTAGTTGTTGCGTGTTATGCAGGTAACAAGAATTGCCGGAAGGAGTAACGAAATCAACACCCTCACAACTTGAGTGCTCCGTTGTGGATTTCTCTTTCGTATCGCTTCCTTTCCGTCAATGCTGTCTTCGCGCTGGTTTCGTCGTGGGAAGGGGCTTAGCTGTAAGTCATTTTTTCCCCAAAATTTATTAAAATGTACAAATTTCTTTTTGACTACTTTTGCCAGGGCAAAACTTGTCATAACGATGAGGCACAGCTGCATTCCAAAGCTTCATTTAATAGAAAAAGGAAAAATTGGAGTGTCTTACAGGATCATATATTGCCTCAGTTGAGACCAGGTCCATTTGAGTGAGGGGTCATTTTTTCCCAGTTATAAGTTACGACCGTTTGTTTAGGAACCATTAGTTCTCGACCACTAATTCCTGGACCACGGCTTCCCCTCAAATCAGTTTTTTGGACCTCATCTCAAACCACTGTGGTTAAAGTCCAGGTATAGCCAAGCTCAACCGAGCATCCATGGGTTACACACTATAGACTACACCTCAACCTGCCCTCACCTATAGCATCGCCACTAACTCGACCTCACCTCAAACTCATTTTCCACAAATTAAGAGTACACCTCAGCATTCCTAACTGTGTTGTGCTTGCTAAACGATTAACCATAGATTGCGGAACGCGCCCTCCCATTTTTTTCATCATCACATTCTTCTACCTCGGTGCATACCCGCGTTCGCATCACTTGTAAATAGGGCGTTTAACGGCAACGTGCTTTGCTACTCGCCTGGTCGTTACTAACTCTGTAAATCTAAGGCCACGTCCCGTTCACCAGGTCCACCTCAAGCCAAGTGGGGTCACCGAGCTGTGGCGGTTTTGTTCGGGAGGTGCGTGTTCGTCTCTCTTTTCGGAGGACCCGGGTTTGAATCCAGCTTAGATGCCAAGTTACGAAATTCTCTTTTCAATTGGATTTTGTTTACGGGAGCTTCGCTGAGAAATTTGGCTTCTGTCTTAGCACTCTTTGAACTGATTCTTATTCTTTGAACCATCGGCCATTCCAAGGCCACCGAGTTAACCAATGCTTTCGCATTAATGTTTTTTTTTTTGTCTGCATGATGAACTGTCTGCAAACAGATTATGGGACGTGTGAAGCTCGTGTGTTACTTGCTTGTCTTTTTGAAAATTTTTGGCGCCTTGTATAATTTATTTTTTTAGTTCGCAACACTGCTTTTCACACAGTTGGTCTGGCAATCGTAAAGGGCTTGGTGTCCTTTCATCGTGACTGCGGCTTGGACCAAATCTCGTGAAAGTTATGATCAAACATACTCTCATAACATGTGTGTTCCTGCGCCTGTTAGTGTTTTCGCTACTGTTGATTGATTGATTGATTGTAGGGTTTAACGCGCCGACGCAACGCAGGCGATGCGGCGCGCCGTAGAGGAGGGCTCCTGATTAATTTTGACCACCTGGGGATCTTTAGCGTGCGCCGAAATCTCGTACACGCGGGCGTTTTTGCTTTTCGCCTCCATCAGAAGAGCGGCCGCCGCGGCACTTTTCGCCACTGTGGCTGTTAGTGTTTGTGCGCGTTCTTGTGTGGTCACGTATCTTCACTCATCTCCACCCTTCATCATTCCCATACGAAGTATAGCAAGCCAAGCTCGCTGCTGACGTCTCTGTGTCATTACAGTTTTTCTCTCTCTCAATCTATATTTACTGCTGTTCGAAACAATATTGCCTCTCTGCGTCATCTGAGGTGGAGCTGGGCGCACTCCCGTTTTTTGGAAACACTCTGCAAACTCTAGTGTTGATGGCGCGTTCGAGTGCAGAAGTCGTACTTGCCAAGTAGCAATATTTCAAAGTATATCTCGGATCGCTTTTTGTCGTCGTCTCGCGCAACACAAATGAGGACGCTGCATCGTTTCACGTGCGCATGGTCGCCCTCCTTCAGCTTTTCCCTGTGGCGTACCTCACACAAATAAACCATGTTTGCATCGCGAACAAAGCCGGGCCAAAACAATCTCTCTAAAACCTTGTTTCGAGTCTCTTTCCGACTCGGCGTGAGCACCTAGTGCCAGCCCGTGGCTTCGTGCAATATAGATGTCTGTGTGGCTTCGGCACGTTCGCAGTACGGACTCGACGGCTCTTCTTTGCGAAGTAACGGCAAAGCCGCCAGCTTTTCCTGTTTAACTCTACCGCGCACCAGGAACGGCAGTGTTTTGCCTTCCTGCGCGAAGCAAATTCTGGTAGAACAGTGGTTCTCGTGCTCCTCAGAGTTTGTTTTATTCTCACTGCTCAACCGCAAATTTTCATACTTTGCTCGCAAGTTTTCATGCTTTGCTCACTGGGGTGATCTATGCGTACCTACGTAATATTGAAGATTCCACTGTCTACCAAGTTCTTTTTTTTTATTATTCTTAAAGTGTTCTAAATGTATAGCAAGCGATTGTCTAATCTAATTTATATTTGCTAAATTTGATTTGCTTTTAATTCAGCCTTATTGACTGGCGGCGAGCTAAATCTGTTCAAATATACACGAGTTGGTTTTGTTTTGCTGGTCTTGAAACGTGCAGGCGAGTCTTAGAAAAAGAAAGTAAGAAAAACAAAGTAAGTGAAGATGATTTGAGCAGAACACAACACATCAAAAGTGACACCTATACGTATGCGTGTAAGGTTACTGAACGTTGAGCGCCGACGGCGTCGAGCAGCTTCTGTGTGTTGTCCGTGGTGTAGCTATAGATCCGGTAGTTGCTGCTACAAAAAGTTAATCATTTGCAAGCAAATGGTCCTTTCCTTTCCTAATGCATTCTAAAACCAAATTATCGCTCGAGAATATTCTTTCACCGAGTTTAATCACAGCAATTTTTGGCGTGATCTTATTATACTCGGTTACAACTCAAGAACGGCACCACCTCATGTAGTGTATCACTCCGCCAAAGCGCCGGACCGGTGACGTCAGTGCGCGCGTGTTTTGAAAGGGGTTTGCTATGAATGCGTGATATCGTCTGCCTTGTCTCACGCAGTTTGTTTGTCGTAACTGGAGTCGTTTATAAGCATATTAAGTCCAAAAAATCACGGGAACGGCTCACGCCATGTTCAAAATATTCCCAGTAACGCCCTACTTGCGTCGCGCGAAGGGACATCCGGCTGCGGTGATAAGGCACAGCGGCAACTTCCGGTTGCCGCTATAATGAAGCATAGAGCTATAATGAAGCATAGAGCTCTGTGGGGGTATAACAAATATGAAGTAGTAAGAGGAATGTGGAAAGGAGTAATGGTTCCAGGCCTCACGTTTGCGAATGCGGTACTCTGCTTAAAATCAGACGTTCTATCAGGCCTTGAAGTAAACCAGAGAACGGTAGGACGTTTGGCCTTAGGCGCGCATGGAAAAACAACTAACGAAGCAGTTCAGGGAGATATGGGCTGGGCGTCGTTTGAAGTTAGAGAAGCTCAAAGTAAAATATGCTTTGAGATGAGGTTGAGGGCAATGGATCAACGAAGGTGGGCAGCTAAGGTTTTTAGGTACCTATACTTGAAAAGCGTGGACACGCAGTGGTTAAGGAAGACTAGACGGCTAACGATGAAATACGGAAAGAACAGTGGGGAATCCAAAACAGCCAAGGTAACCAAAAAAGAGGCAAGGCAGATTGAAACGAATAAATGGAGGGAAAAAATGGAAGCTAAAACGTCGTTAGAGATGTACAGTGCTGAGAAGATGAACATCAGAAAGGAAAATTTCTACGATAATTCCCAGGGCAGTGCTTTGCTTTTTGAGGCTAGAGCAGGGTGCCTGCGAACTAAGAGTTTTGTGGGGAAGTATTCACAAAATGATGGGGTATGTGTGGTCTGCGGAAAAGAAACAGAAACTATGCTGCACATAGTGTTAGAATGTGAGGGTATCCATCCAAATCTACATGAAGGGAATATTGGGCTTTCAGAATCCCTAGGATTTAAGGGTATCAGTGAGGAAGTTAACTTCAAGGCTGTCGAGGGGACGAAAAGAAGATTGGAATGCTGGTGGATGAAAAGCAGAGAGGGGAATATTGCCTAGGACAGTTACCATCTGTAACAGGGAAAACAAAGTATTTCGGGCCTAATAAGCCTTAGGGCCTGCCATAAGCAGCGCTAGTATTAAACCAAGAGTGTAAAACATGGTTATATTAGTCCTTTTTGGTAAGATGACATGTCATCACCCCGCTTCAAAGGGGAAACCAATAGGAATCATCATCATCATCATCATCGGTGCCGTTCTTAAGTTGTCACCGAGTATAGGTAACAACACTAGCTTAGCAAAGTCTGTATTGCTGAATGTACCCGTTTCAAAACGAAAACGTCAACAATTATGTTAGATCATCCAAGAACGTTTGGCACTCAAAATCGCAGCTGACTTCAACGCGCTATTAAAGTGTATATACACACTTCAACTGATCCGCCTTTTAGTCAAGGTACTTCGAAGGGGTCAGATCAGTGACAGTCACCACCAGTTCCAACCCGCTGCACACTAAAAATAAAGTTTTGTAATAAATTAGACCAGACGGGGTATCGGCTGCTGACTCTCGCCTACGCTGATATATGGTTCGATGGAAGTTGAAAGTTCGTCCGTTCAAGCATTCGTTGATATGAAATTTATGACTCTGGGAAAGTCGTGATGAAACACTGACGTTTCGGATACACGTGCGGGATCTTTCATCACAATGAGAAAAAAACAGTTAGGAGGCCGTCAACACTAAAGATTTTTTTGACTGTAGGGTTTAACGCGCCGACGCAACGCAGGCGATGAGGCGCGCCGTAGTGGAGGGCTCCGGATTAATTTTGACCACCTGGGGATCTTTAAAGGAGCACTGACACGAAAATTTTATGTTACACTTTTATTGCTTCTATCGATTGTTAATGGTCTGGCGAACCTAAAACAGCACTCCAAATACTTCAGCGCGCGATAGTTAATTGCATTGAACGGCGTGAAAATCGTTTGTTTCGAATTCCCGCGCTTTCATCCCGAACGGCGCATATGACAGCCTCCCGGTTTGACCTCACCGCTTTGTGCGGACGTCACCGGCGCCCGCTTGAGAGGGTGTTGCGTCCGCTCGCCGCTCGTGGGGCCGCGCGCGTGAAGTGACGTCACGAGTTTTTGACGAGCGCTGTCGCGTCACTTCTTTTTCCTCTCCTGGAGTGATGTCACGCTGATGTCCATTTGCTGAGTGCCGCTCCGCGCGCTGCTCCGTCGGCGCGATAAATGCGATCCAATTGAACTATGTTCTTCGCGTCGCAGGCCGCTCATATTTCAGCCAGGGTATTCTGTTGAGTGAAGGAAGCGAACTGTGCAATAATATTAACGCCGAAAATTGGTGTCAGTGCTCCTTTAACGTGCGCCGAAATCTCGTACACACGGGCGTTTTTGCTTTTCGCCTCCATCAGAAAAGAACACTCAAGATTTAACATTATGTTCTAGGGTACGAATTCTGGCGTGTCCCCCTCTGTCCAGTTTATTATTTCCGCCGTTGCCTGCATGCTGCACAAGAATCAGCCGGGACGGCTGATTTTAAATGCAGAGCATTTCTTTAACTCACGATGTCACCCGTTCTAGGCATCCGTAGTAGTCCGCATCGCTCGCCCCCTACACTATATAAAAAATAATACTTACCGGCGCCTGGTTTCGATCCCACGACCCTGCGGGCGGAACGCAAGGTACATGGTGCTCTACCCACTGCGCCACAAAGCCGACACAGAATGGGAGGCTACTAACGCGCCTTATATCCTTGACTCATTCAAACTACGTCAAGAAGCTGCTGATACAACGAATTCAGTACCTGTGGGCGGAACGCGAGGTACATGGTGCTCTACCCACTGCGCCACAAAGCCGACACAGAATGGGAGGCTACTAACGCGCCTTATATCCTTGACTCATTCAAACTACGTCAAGAAGCTGCTGATACAACGCATTCACTACCACCAACTCCCCAAACACTAAACGTTAACGCAATACACCCACCCCCTATGCGACGCATTTACTCGAGTCCCCCTCGCGGGGAGATGGGCCCTGCTTTTTTGTCTTCCACCAAGATAGAGGCGTTATCGGCCGGCGCAGTGATCATGATTGTGAGCTCGCTCGGCGGCAGCGTTAGCAGTAATATCGCCACGGGACGTTTGTGTTGCTTGAATAGTCTTGAAATATTGCCCGTCTCCCGGTGCAAGCATCATGGCAATCACCGCTCGCTATCTTGTACGCTCCCTGGGGTGCTATTATAGATAACTGCAGCCGATCTTTCACATCAACGAGCTGATTGCGCATTTTGTTTTTTGCCACGTGGGAAATTTGTACGCCAGGCTATAACATTCAAACGCACGGAGTAGTGTTTCGCTGATGCTAACAACGCTATTTGGCGGTGCGAGTTGTGCAAGCTTTGTATTTCTCTCATTTCGGAGACGGGATTTTTGATTTTTGAAACATAGGGGAAAGTGCAGCCGTTCCTCGAGAATTCTTCGCCCGCTATTTTGACCTCTCAGTCCTAGGTTCAGTTCGCTGCGGTTCCAACGCGAGTGACACGTGTCCTTTAGCGATACGACAGAAGCTTCGTGACTGAACCAACGGCAAAAATTAAAGTTCAAGTAGGAGCACTTACGCGCTGGTTTCATCTGCTCAACAAACGAGAGCCTGCAGTTGATGGGACGAACTCTTACGTAGAGAAAGGATTGGCAGTTAGATTGCTCCGGATTATGTGGCTCCTCGGAGTTAAAGCAATCGACAGATGTCGCCGCGTCGTCTTTTCTTGAAAAATTAGTCGTTGAAGTTTCAGTTTCAGTTTGTTAGTCATTCCAAAAAAAAAAGTAGTACAGTAATAGTATTATACAGACGAGGGTCCCAAAGTCAAAAACTCAAGAATCAAAAACTCAAAAGTCAAAGTCAAGTACCGGAAGGATGCTTTCAATACCAGCTGGAAACGTGAGAAAACTTTTTCTCCCAAAGCCTCCACATCCGAATTGGGAAGAGAAAGAGTTCTGCAAAAAAAAAAAAAAAAAAAAAAAAAAAAGCTGCAGGAATAATTTCGAGATGAGGGTGGGGGGAGGGAGGTGCAGGAAGGTGAGGGAGGGGGGGCGGTTAAGTGTCCCCATGTCATAGTCCTGCCTGCTGCAGACTTTCTCAGCGAAATTGAGAATTTATGAATGATGGATTAAGATGCATGCATATATATTATTAGATCACGGGGAAAGGAGCGATGACATTGTTCGTTTGTATGCGTTTAGCGTTTGTGTACGTTCTACGTTTAGCATTTATGCACGTTTAGAATATTTCTGCGGTTATTTAAACATGACGCAAGAAAAGGCGCAGTGTGCTTCGTTAAATTACTAGGTCCCCTAATAGATTTTCCGCAGGAAAGTCAATTATAGAGGAGCCGGGCCCATACCCCAAATTAATCTCTCTTCGCGCTTCGAGTTGCCTCAAACTAAGCCACCTGCTCGCATTTTTTAGAGTTACTTCTCTCCTCAAGCGTATGCATCGTATAAGGAGCTAAACTAAAAGCATTTTGACACTACCCGCCCATGCTGTGTCAGTTTCGACAGTCGGTTCCTTTCCCACTTCTCAACTATCTGGCACACCCACCTGTGCTGCCGCGTCTGCAACGCGATAACATTTCTATACGGCCAGTTACAGCCGCCTGAAGCTGGTCGCTCGGCGGCGTTGATAACCTTTTAGTGCGAAGCACTCTGGCGCCCGGTAACTGGGTTTTCCGGCGTCGGCGTCGATATCCGCGTAACCGATTGAGCGAACGAGGCAATGAAGGCAGAAAGAAAACGGACAGGAGCCTCGAGCGAAAGTGTGAGGGGGAGGGTGACACACACTGCTATGGCGTCATCTATCTCACTGCCTCCCCCTCACACCTTCGCCACGCGTCGCCACCGCGGGGCGCCCTTACCCTCACAATTTCGCCAGTAGCTTCTCCGTTCGCCGCTCAGCCGAACCGCGTGACTTTTGCGCGGGAAGTTCAAACAGGACTTGCAACACTTGTAATAAGTTGTAATACAGATAACCACCCATGCCGTAGTGTTCAGGGACGAGTAAAACCACTCGCGAACTCTTGTCATATAGACGGGCAACTGGTCCAGGGGGACATTCCCCCGAACGGAGACCTCCGGCCGATTGCTCACCGGGGTCCCGGATGGGGTGGAGGTCCGCCCTGACGCAGTTTGTGCATGAGCCGCTAGGTGGGTAGCTCGAGTCCGTGGCCACCCCGGCTAGGCCGAAGTGGGTGTCAAGTCCGGGATTACCCGCACCCCGGGTGTGTAGTGATTGGACGCCAGTCTGAGGTGGCCCGGCGCTCCTGACACATTGGAACCCTTGTTTCCACCACACGGCCGCTTAGGCCGGTTGCCACGCACCCCTTTAGCCGCCGGACTCGTGAGTGCCGAGGTTGCCCGTGGGACACCACATGGAGGCGGGTGCGGGCAGGGGGGAGTGTACGCCAACTCCTACTACTCCCCCCGGAGCGCGGAGCTCTGGGGGGAGTAGTAGGAGTTGGCGTTGCGAGATAACGGCAATGCTCCGTGCTGTGAGATAACGGTACTGTAGCACGCACCGCCATGCGTTCGCTGATCACGCGATCACTTCCTCAGACGCAGCATATATGCGCCGTGACCGAGAAGACTACAGCTCGCGCTGCGCACAAATTTCGAATTAGGGAGTATAGTAATCGTTACTGCTTTTTTTTATTGTTCTTGGGCGCGCACTTTAATAAGCACCTAAAGTTTAAAAATCACGATAGTGCAGGTATCTAGTGCACAAACGAATTAATTATGGGTTTAAGGGAGGTAACTAAAGGAATGAGTAACTCAACGTTGGGTGCGGAAGCTAGAATTTGTTGCTTGATTTTCGTTTCGTACTCACAGCTTGAACTCTTGCTGACGCACACACAGTGTGGGTCTTATACTGCGCACTGCATCTCTGAACATGTGCGGCGTCCCCAGCATGTAACCGGATTCACGCGCTTTTAGATGCAAAGCATCTCTTGCTCGGGGCTATGTCCGTTGTCCTTCCGGCGTCAGTCCGCACCTCTCCTCCTCTCCACGCCAGCTGTGATAACGTCACTCTCTCCTAGTCCTCTCCCCACCACGTGTGTGTGCTGCTCCTTCTCTGCCCCTCTCCACGCCAGCTGTGATAACGTCACTCTCTCCTCTCCCCAACAGCTGTGCGCGCTGCTCCTCCTCTCCCCTCCTTCTCGCCACTTCAGATAAACCAGGTCCGCGCCGCTGCTCCCTTCAGTTGCTGCTTCGGTCTGCGCCGTCCGATGAGCTGACAATGGACGCCAACGACTCTGGCAGTGACCCGCCGCGGTGGCTCAGTGGCTAAGGCGTTGCGCTGCTGAGCACGAGGTCGCGGGTTCGATTCCCGGCCGCGGCGCTGCTTTTCGGATGGAAGCAAAAAGCGAAAAAACTACACCATCTTCTCACGTGGGAACCCTGAAGAGATGCAGAGCATCACGAGTTTGCACGGCTTTGCATCTCCTCAGGGTTCCCACGTGGGAAGATGGTGTAGTTTTTTTTTTACAGCGCCGGATTCCAGCAGTACGCCCGGTTCGCGAACAGCTCCCATTTGCCTATACCGTACCACTGGTGCGAGTGAACTGTGGCACATTCACATTGAAGTTAATCTACAGTACCCCGCAGCACATGCATTAGCCTGAGACAAAAAAATCTAGCGCTGTTTCACGGGATGAATTTGCATAAAGAGAAGGAGGCGAGTGAATGCGTATTGCCACGACGCCAAAGACGACGCAGTTGTCTTGAAGGAAAAGCAAGTTTATTGGAGCGAACTTCTGCTCCCTTAACAAGAATATAGGGGCGCCGAAGCAGCAGTCAAAAAGTGACGTGTACAGGCGAGTGTCGGCGAATCGAATGCCGCGGCGTCAGTTCAGCAGGTATTAATCTTTCGGTGCGAGTGTTTCACGAACCATCGAATTACATCGAGAACACTGTAGATCAAAGAAGATTACTCTGGGCTAGTGACGGTAGGGCGAAACACTCTCCCTATCAAATGAGATAATCCGTGCGGCATAAAAAATAAAGAATGGAACAGGCTAGCGCTTTACTTGGCACACAGATAACAAAGCCCGGCACGGCCGGGCGGCAAAAACAAAACATAAGCTAACAAAACCAATTCATGGTTCGTGCCAGTATTACAAGAAATGGAGTTTGCAAGATTAATATGAAAAAAGTTTCCTTTGTCTGTTCGCAGCATGTTCTAAAGGTAATACAAGAGTGTTTGTCCCAGCAGTGTCCCTGTCACTTCCTTTGTTTTTAATGTTACCTGTTGGGTGTTGAGGCTTGCTTCGATGGACGACAGGATTTCCTCCGCTTCGGCAGGTTCCGCGACGGCCTGGCAGTACTAATATCTCTGAACGTATTGGAGAAGGATGTCAGCTTCGTCTAGAAGCTGGTTGTACGCCTTCCCTATGATCGCGTCCTATCGGGCGTCGAAACTTTCTTCGCCTACTTGATGCTTCAAAGCTGCGAGAAAACTGAAAGCCTCCGCACCGATGGCAAGACATCTGATTGGAGCACCTCCCTTCGGAACAATGACAGGTTCCGTAGTGCATTCGGTTGTTCACGGACGAGCGCTGTTTCGAGGCCTACGATTAAGTGCTCGCGCTATCTCTAGTAGCCGCCTACTTTTTGGGCGCGTTCTTTCGCGTTGACGACGTCATCAAGCTTGAAAGTTCCTCCCCGCTGCAATCGTCCAGCCGTCAGCGGTTATATAACTTATACTAATATAGCGATGTCGCCCGAGGAATTCGCGACAGAGAAACTGATGTGAAATGATTATTTGAAAGAATACATGTTTGGTGACTGATTTTCGCGCTTTTAATTCAGCAGACCATATTGCAGATAAATCGTAGCGGAACGGTAAAATCCTCCGGTTGCAAGAATTTATTCCATCGCTACCTAATGTATAACTTTTGTCACCAGCAGCCTTAATTTAGCAAAGCTGAACAAATTTTTTTTTTTGTAAAGCGTATTTTAAATGACATGAAATCACGTCTTCAAGCTGAGTGCGCTTATTTGCAAGTGAGTGAGTTCTTCGTGACGGAACATGCAACTATAACGCTAATGGTAATTCATGCTGAGGGCGCTTATTTGCAAATTGGTTCTTCGTGACTGAACACGAACTAGAACGCCAATGGCAATTCATGCTTAGTGCGCTTATTTACAAGGGAGTTCTTCGGGACTGAACATGAACTATAACGCTAATGGTAATTCAGATTAGAGGTACAACAGTGAGGCACGCTTAAATGGTGCCGAACATTTATGGACGCCGTTTCAAATACTCAGAAGAATGTTATGCGATGCATAACGGAGTTGAGGTGACAGTAGATAAGCCACCCGCACTAAAAGTAAACGCCGGACATAGCGCGGAGCGTTGAGCGCTTCCGAATGATGTAGACCACCGTCAACACAGTAGTTGCGACGAACCGAAGGCACGCGAGGCACACAAACACGATTGTGACTTCGCATAGTTATTATAGGTGACCGGTAAAAAGCGCAAAGGCTAGGTATACGTCGTCTGCTCCGGCGACTTCCGGTTCGAGATCTCTTCTGCCCTCCCGTAGGCCGGTGGCTTTCAGGCGCGTGTGTGCGTGTTGTTTATTTGTCACAGGGTGCTTACCTGTCGGATAAACCCCTAGTAGGGTCAATCGTTGTTATTTATGGAATTCCAGATGCATGAGCGTTTTTTTTTTTTTTTTGGTCCCGGTGGAAACAGATAAACAACAAGCACACACGCGCGTGAAAGCCGACGGCGTACGGGAGGCCAGGCGAGCTCCCGAACCGGAAGTGGCGGCACTCCGCGGGAGAAAACAATGTACCCATGAGCCTTTGCGCTTTTTACCGGTCACCTATTGAACAAGAAGGGGGATGTCGGCAAAATTTTCGGGTTTTTTCCGCAGAGCCGTGTCGATCTGTCAACAGAGCGAGCGGCAGAAGAGCACAGGACAGCAGAATGGGGAGGGCGCGCGGAGAAAGCTGCCATCGAGAAAGGAGAGAGCTGCCTTCGCAAAGGTGGGGGGCGTCAAGTGGAAGCGCGGCACGCCACATGCTTGTGCGCTGTCTTGACAGGTCCCGTGACTCCCGCCACCATTTGCACTTGTTGTACAACCGCCTGCAGCCAGCTCAGGCCGACAAAACAGAAAGTTGGAGCAATCGCGGATGCATCGCGGCAAGCCTCAGGTTTGCGAGGGAGAGGTGCGCGGTGCTCACGCATTCGTAAAGATCCACTATTTTTAGCCTGGTGACGGAACTTTGCTGGGTTCGTTATAGGTGTATCCTATCCTGAAGGTAAGCCGCATTTTATACTTGTGAAATCATATTGCAATCGCACTTCTGCCGCTCTCTTAACACCTAAAACGGCTACGGGAACGGCCGGCGGTGTCATTATATTCTTTAGGGAACCGCAATTGCAAATTACGTATACAGCGGTAGATAAAATGAAACCCGCAACTATTATTGAGCGGCCGTATGGCGGGCAAAACTCGCACAGTTTGTCTGAACACATGCGGGTTTGAATACGGTTTGCGATCGTTTTACGATACCCCTCCCTTCGAAGAGATTAATGTCTATAAATTTTAATAGCCAGAAGCACACGGGAAACCCTCAAATAGTCGGAGCTTTTATCTTAGGTATTGCTTTGGCCCTTCACCGGAGACCTACGTAACCGTACATAAAAAACGCGGCGGAACTCGGCACAGTGATACAGGAGCTTCAGAAGAAACGCGTGGTTTAACTTGTTTTACACAATGAAAATGAGTAAAAGGAAACCTAAATTTAGAAATTCGTTTGAAATCTGAAACACAGCGACGCCCGTGCCAACGGCCGTAGTGCAGTTGAGCCATGATTATGATAAAAACATTCTTAATTTGAATCTAAAATTGGTGGGCGGTGAATTCCTTATTAGGGGAGTCCGTTGGATTTCGCTGCCGCACTTGTCCTTGCGATCAGCTCCTGCTGAACTTTCAGGCGTATACGCTGGACAGAATTTCCTCCCGCCATTCAATCGTCGGACCTTTGATCTTAGGTATTGTTTTGACAAGCTCGTGCCATATTGTACAGGTCCGCGCGCCTCCATGCTGCAGTGTACGCATTGCAAGCCAAGTCAAGAATCTCTCCCGCACGATTGCCATAGCCCTATAGCTTCATCTGCCAGAACCGTGGAGGAAAGAAGCTTTCCTCGATGGCCAGAACCACGGCCAATCACCTTCGCCCCGGGCTTACTGAGCAATCGGTGTTGATGGTATACGTACTCGACTAAAATGCGCGACGTTACACCCTAGCATTGTTATATATGAAGGACTAGGTCCATCAGCGCTTCGAGAGATGGTGCCTCCTGCGCCATCATCTCTGAGCGTATCATCATCATCACCATGACATCATCATCATCATCTTGAACAAATACGAACTTGTGCCGACCCTCGACCTACAGCGTGTCCTCCGTGTCCAGCGTATCCTGGACGTCTTCCGCGTGGCTCAGGAAGCGGATACCCGAGGTCCCAGATAGCCACCATGCTCACAGAGCGCTCTCCGTCTTTGATTGCCCGCGTCGCATTCACCACCTTTCTTCTGGCAGCCAGCGTCGCCATCACATTTATGATCAGACAAATGGCATCGTGACGCACGGAACTCGGTGCTACACCGACAAAGCCACCCTGTCTCTGCGAAGCGCACCTCCCCTCCCGCCCTTCCGTTCTGGCTTCCAGACACATCCAAGGACTGCACGTACATTACGCTGTGTGCACATTGTGTGGGATGTCATGCATGGCGAGGAAGAAAAGTACTGCTGGTCGTACACCGATCTTCATCGCGCTCTGCAGCCCAACTGGAAGTATCGTTCAACTGGGAACCGGGGCCTGAGGAGATCTTGCGGCGTTTTTGTACATGCGAGCAGTCAGCGGTATTCGCAGCGCTGACGCAGTGTCGCTGAAAAGAAACGGGTAACTGAAGGGACCGGCAATGAAATATTCGTATACGATTTGCGAGCAAGATTTTTTCCATGCATGCATTACGGGGGAACGGCGTGGTAAACCGCACCTGACAGCCAGGATTGGGAGGGCAAACATTAAGAAATCAAGTACATAAAAGCGTGAGGACAAATAAGTCTGTATTGTTTGTTAATATGTCTTATTAAATGGGCCGGGAATACATGCAGCGTTTTTTTTCTTTTTTGTAATCTTGTAGACCGCAGTCAGCACAGACGCCGTCCAGCCCAGCGTTTGTCCAGGCAAGGAGTATTCTGGTACAGTGTTGAGAGGAACTGGTTGCCAGCGCTGCGACTCGTGGTATGTGACCCAACTTAGTTGCTTGGTACTTGGTTGCTATCGTGTCGGGGCAAACAACGGGGCCAAGTATCACGAAAAGAAACGCTTTAGGCAGTGTTTTAGAAATTCAGGTCTCTGCGAACGACGCTCGTGCTTCCGGGTGCGTAGAAGTAAAGACACGTTCGGGTGCACCCCTTTTCCCTTTCCCATCGCTGTGGCCAGGAGTAGAGAGTACCAATCAGGAATATACTGAAAGGACAGCTTTTTATCCGGCACATGGGTAGTAGTAGTTGTACGAAACTTTATTGAACCAAGTAGTAGGAGCGGTTCCTTGATCTGGGAATACAAATGATGACCGGGTGACCGATGGTGCCAGAAGTTGCTGGACGTCCAGTGGAATGTCTGGTCTACTTCGGTGACGCTTTCAACGGGAACGTGTCAAGGGGGTCGTGAGGACTATCAATGCTGGGCGCCAAGAAGGCGGACATGGCTACGCGTCCAGCGGCCCGCTGATCAACATGTACAAGTGTTGCTAAAGCCCCTTCGTCGGTCTTAGTCCCTTTAGTCCGGCCGGCTACCCGTCTATGAAAAGTAAAATCTGTCGGCACGGTGTGGCGCACACGTTCTCAGCAAAAACGAGGGTGGGGTGCGGGAAGCGTACTTGTCAATATAACTGGATCGTTTACGATAACTGACAGCGGCATCCGATCAACGGAAGGTTTTTGGTGGCCGAAGAATCAATGCGTTGACTGTCGCGTCGTGCGCCCACCCGGCGGTTACCAGCTTTCCCCGGCTATTGCCGTGTACTGGATACCTGATACCTGGCTCCCCATGTTCTTTCCTGCTACTAAGGGATCTGTTAAAATTAAACCATGGTCATGGGATCCGCGTGCACTACATACACATATGACATTGTGCCAAGAACTTGGTTGACTTGAAACCGCTTCTGCTGCCGAAACTCAGCCGAAGTATAGCCTTGGCACGATTGTAAGTCACGATTATAGACAGAGTGATGGAGCCAGAGGGGAGTAATCACATCATTTTTAACAGCGCGAACGGACGAGGTGAGACGGTGGAGACGCAGGACCAGTGCTGACTGACAATGATTTATTCACAGGGAATTTTGAATAAATTATTGAGTTGTCAGTCAGCGCTAAACCTGTGTCTTCTCCGTCTCGTCTCGCCCTTCCGCGCTGTTAAAGGTGATGCCTAAACAACTGGTCCAGATTTCCCTCATGTCGGAGTAATCACCCCCTCCTTCTCCCAAGTGCCTTCGGTGGTACCTTGATTATCACAGCTGTGTTCAGCCGTCTTGACCCGTCCAGGCGTTGCTTTTACGTTCTAAAAGCATGTGCCAAACAGCCCGCCGCAGCGCTGTTCGACAGCTCTACCCGACCCATAGACTCTCCTCGCCATGCCACGTGGCACCTAGTGTCCCTAAATAAAAACTTATTTAGTTTTTATTTGCTTATTTAGTGTTTGCTTATTTAGTGTTTAGTTTTGCTTATTTAGTGTTTTAGTGGCACCCTCTGCACTATCGCCCTCCACCCCAATGGTGGTCACCCTGCATCTACCTGTGGAAACAAAGCTAAAATTTCCAAAATGACCGAAATTTGATACCGCTACTGTCAACCCAGTACTACAGGTTAGCAGGAAGGGCTGGCTACAATTGCTCCGGGCTAGGACGTCTCAGCGCTGTGCCAAAACACGCATCGCCCAAAACGTCCTTGTGGAGTACACTTTATAAAATTATTCACGTGGCATCAGCAGGACGACACGACACCTGGAAGTTGCCAGCGACCAGTGTAGCTGACCACAGCTGCCATGGTAGAGAGCTTGGGCCAAAGCAGTGAGCGTCACAACAAAGACAGGCACTACTCATGCTTGAACAATACAACAAAGGATGGTATTGGAACGGAGGAGGCAGCCAAAAGTAAGCTGTAATTAATTCGCCCGCAAATAGATAGGGTGGTATTCCATTAAAAGTAAAACGACGAAGTAGGCTATAGGTATTATTCGTTGGTGAAATGCGTTCGGTTAAAATTAGACGGCTCTGAAAACAATTCAAGCTACTTTTTTTATTTCACATCGCCCCAAGAGGATGACACCAAGACCTTAATTTCGTTCTCAACAACGACCATTTGCAAATATAATAATTGCGATCCCGCTCAATTTGAAATCGCTGCATAAGCAGCAGCTCAGTGAAGTCACCAAGCGAGCGCTCTATTGCAAGTTGGCTGCTGACACCGAAGCGTGCACTGAGGCAACCTACTTTGCAGTGACATTCACTGTGCCATTTTTATGTGCAAGCACTGAAAGCTTAAGCCACGAGGACCTGTGGGACATGCACTACGAAGCCGCGGTGAGGCCAGCGCGAGCAGGAAAGGATGAACGATAGCACGGTGGAAATGAAAAATGGTGCATCGTGTCAGCACGTGCCGCATGTGTGCTTGGCAGTGCGCCGCGCTTGCGCAGTGCGAACTTGACGTCAAGAGTCGAGTCAGCGCCTCGCAGGTGCTTGTACGCGTGGCCTCCGCGAACAGCAACGGCACCGTCTCGTTTGGCAAAGGGGCATATCCGTGCTTATGCACCCGTAATGGATCTGTAGCAGATTCGTACCCCACTTTTTCAGAGCAAAGCTCTCTATTGCTCTTCCACGAGTTTCACTTGTTGAGGTCTAAAAATAGTATACTGCTACCTTGGCTGACCCCGTGCCCACTTGAATTACAGCCTCTGTCTTCCATCCCCATCAGCCCATTGCCACAACCAGTGGGGGTTGATTGACCCAATTTGCTGAAATATTGACCCAATTTACTCAAATACTAAATAAGTAATCAGCCATAAAAGTGTAAAGCAGCCCAGTGCAATCACAAGTCAGATAATGAGTATACGCGGTGTATACTGTCTTGAGCAATTTTGAATTCACAACCGTCGAAAGAGGCTCGAGAAGGCGTTATCAGTCAGTGACGGTATCAGGTCGGGTATTTATTATGGTATGGGTCTGTGTTTGTACCGATTGCTCTAATGTTTTTTTTTTTTTTTTTACGCTGATCGTAACGGGAAGATATGTGTAGGTGTGTCGAGACAGTAGTGTATCATGCAGTAAGTGATGATAGAAGACCTCATGAAGCAAATATATTGGTAACACCGCTCTACGGAATGTAAGGTTAGGCCAACTTAGTTAACAATATTTCGTGTTCGCGGTAGCTGTGCCATGGTAACTACGTACTGTAACACTGACGAACTTTCCTTTATTCCACTTCACCTTTAGATTTCACTTTTACAGCTGATTCTAATGACTGTTTGATCCATACCACTGCTCTTAATAAATAGCAGTTTTGGCGGTCTTTGCCCGCTGCTGGCCTTGCGCCAATGAAGAAACAACTAACTTGAAGGATCCCCCTTCGAGCGTAAAGGGTTGGCGAGCCCGAACCCGCCCGACGAAGTAACGCCGATCCGCATGAGTACAAATCACCGGTTTATTCCGGGAAAACCAAGGTAGGAAAAAACAAACAAAGCAAGTTGGGAGCAATATAAAAAGAGTACAGCAAGCAAGCACGGAAAGCGCGTAAAGAAAACATTGCGGCGGTTGACGCCCTGCTTGTCCAGAAAGTTACAGCATGGTGCTGTACACTCACGACGACGTCTTCAGTCACTTGTGCCGACGACGGGTAAAGGCCGATCCACACGGCGGACCAAAACGATTATTCTGACCGCGGTCCGCGCATCACGTGACAGGACGTCACCAGTTCGCGCGGGCCGCCGTTGGTCCGGGCAGGACCGCGGCCCTCGCGGGCCAAATATTCGCCGAGGGTTTACCGTCCGCGGTCTCGACGGCGGACCGCGACATCAATCAGCGTGGTCTGACAGCTCCCGCGCCGCGTGGGCGGAGCCGGGTCCAGTTGCGCCAATAGAGAATGGCGCAGGCAGCGCGGCTGTTTCGAAGCGCTCGAAGGAGCCTGTCAATCACCCCCGCTGGGATAGGCGGCGGGCTAGGCTTACAATCGCGACGCATACTTCATCCGCGCTTTTACTAGCGAGTCCTACGACTCTTACTAGTGCAATGCTAGCCGTCATTATCACTTTGTTTCACGCATGTGGACCTCAATTTGCGGGAAGCGTTCGGTTCCAGCGAGCGGTGACGAGCCGTATGCAGCCCGCATCACCCCGCCGTCGCCGCTCGTAGTGTCGCCTTCGTGCGAACGACGCCGGCGGCTGCGTGAGCGCTCCCGCCCGGCTGGCACGCGGGTGGCTGTTACTGTGGGGATGAAACGTTTCGTGCAGGCTTGTGCGTTACAACATGTTGTCGCGGCCAAACGGCGCCTGTGTTCAACCTTCCAGCTTGCGTGTTCAGACGGTCGGCCATTCCCGGTCCGCTCAGCCGGCCCGCCGTGTGGATGCGCTCTGCTCTGGATTCCGCAAGCCACAACTTGGTTCCGCAGTCCCAGCTCTTTTCGACACATCCACTTTTTAACCCAGCACGACCTTTTCGGCGCAAGGTAGTCTTCTTCATCAACGTACAAAGCTAACGCCATAGCGGCCAAACGACGCTTGCGCTCTGTTTACATTTCGACTGCTCCAAAATGCGCGCGGAACCGCGAAACCAAGCGCAAAATACACATAAAACATGTACGCAGCGGGCGCGAGCCGTTCGTATGGGTTCGCGAGTTCGTCTGGTTGGAAGCACTGTGGTGGAGAGTGTTTCTGGGTTGGACCGCTCTGTCGTCTGCTACGGCGGTCCGCCGTGTGGATGCTCTCGGCGCTGCATCGGACCGCGGCGGGCCGTGACGCGGCATCACGTGACCGATCGGACCGCGGACTCGGTCCGTCGTGTGGATCGGCCTTAAAGAGCGTCCGCCGCGGACGCTGGCCGCCCGTCGGTCCCGTCCGCAGCTCGCGCAAGCAGCCGCTCTCGCGTGTGCCCCGGTGCGCATTCCCCCCCCCCCCCCCCCCCCCCCCGGCGCTCCTGTGAGCGCCGCTTTTACGCCACTCTTTTACGCCACGCTTTTACGCCGCTTTTACGGTTGTGCGCATGTCCCGGGTTGTGTGCGCACTACACGTATTTGTCCCGTCTCACTGTTCATCACACACGCGCGCACGGGCTCACGACGCACTGACGCCACTATCGCTGTTCGACGCGCGCACTTCACCGTAATCACCCTGCGCGGGCGCTCGTAGGGGCTGCGTCCCTACAAACTGTAACATCGACGAAACGGTTTCGGTTGACTTCAACGGACGTTGCTAATGGTGCTTGGCGGGGGGTTCCAGATATTCATCGCATATTCGAGTTTTGGGGGAACTAGGGCTGTAATATTAAAAAAAGATGCTGAAGAAGCAAAGTTCTAGAAGGAGTGACCTTATCAGAGACATAGCTCGCCGAGGTGTACCCGGGTAAGGCTACATGAGCTATGTACCACTAGTTTTCTGACGGTGATGGTAATATTATCCCTCATCATTAATTTTCCCCTCCGTCTTCTTGTGCTTCTCGATCCAGAAGGCGTTCATTTACTCCTACAGCCACTCATCCCGAGCTATGAGCGAAGGTGGTGGCGTGGATGCGAGCGTTCCTCATGTGTCCGTGATCAATTTGGGGATCCAAGAACATTTGATTGATTGATTGTAGGGTTTAACGCGCCGACGCAACGCAGGCGATGAGGCGCGCCGTAGTGGAGGGCTACGGATTAATTTTGACCACCTGGGGATCTTTAACGTGCGCCGAAATCTCGTACACACGGGCGTTTTTGCTTTTCGCCTCCATCAGGATCCAAGAACACAACACACGTGTGCCGGTTGTTTAAAATCACCATTCAGCGTTGATACATTCGTCCCTAATATGATGCTTTGCGTGCACAGTTCCACTTTGCACGTTAGAAAACGAAACAAAAACTTCAGTACCCGGTTTTATTTCCCCAATTCCCGCGGATGCTAATCTTACTCGTTAAAGTTCTTGGTCGACGACCCGTAGTCACTTTTTAAATGCGATGAGTTGCCACTCCTGCATGCTTTCCGACACATCTTTTTTTTCTGCATCAGTGGCGCACAACACGCATAGCGCAAAGTCTACGCCTTTGAACTCGTATGGCTTCGTTCCGACTTTTTCTTAATGAAACCATTTATCTTTTTTTTTTATCGCGGGCAAGGGGGGGGGGGGGGGGCGGGGGGAGTCAACTCACCACTCGTTTCTGCATAAGGGCACCTAACAACAACGGAACAAGTGGTTACCCAAACTCGGGCAGGGCCTATACGCTGAAAGCGTGACTCCGAGCCAGTGCAGCACTCAAATTTCTTACGTGGACATTTTTACCTTGTTCCCTCTCTCGTCCTGTTTTTTACGCATTTTTCAACAACTGCTCACCTGTTTCACAGGGGGAACACAGGACGCCAGACCAATACGTGAGAATTGTTTAAAGCCCCAGCAAACAGCCTAAACAAAACAGGGGAACGACACAACACCGAGCGACGTAGTTCCGGCCGGCAGCAAAAACTGGCGCGTCTGCATGCCTGCCGCGTGGTTTTTACGCCCCAGCAAACTTCGTCCCGAGTGCATGGCGCCCGGGTTGTTCTATACGTGCAGAGGCTCCTGAACCGACAGCGCGTTTGGCAGTTTTTTTTCGTCGTTGGTCCGGGCTCCCTACGGGAGCACTACGGCAGCCGCATTTCTGCAAACAGAGGAAGGGGCCCTGTGGCTGGCAGATAGCGGCTCCCTGCATTCTGCCGGCAGGGCGACGTGGGTCGTGTTAACCCGACTGCGCACACACGCAGGGGTATTTTCCACGGCAGAGGGCACGACGATGCCAAAGGGAGGCCTATACAAGAAACGAAAACTAACCTAGGAAAAATAAAACAAAGGGAATGGAGCGGGACAAAAACATTTGGCAGCGGTCAGCGCTGTACTCCTTTGACCTTCCTTGTTATGCCATCCTGTCCCCCAGCGTTGCCCTCAATTTTTTGTCCACGTTTACATTCCTCCGCATTCTCTCCTAGCTTCTTGTTTGATCGGAGACAACAGTTTCGGCCCCGTCGCAGTTCATTTGCTTGTCCGCGTACGCGCAAAGTTGGCCAGCCTTGTTCGCTATTTGCTGGCCTTCGTTTTTTGTTTTTTTCTTGCTGCTTCTCCTTGACTTCTGCACCCCTCTGAACTCGGTGTTCTTTTTTGTTTCCTTCTTTTTAGAGATATTTTATCCTCTGTCAATCTTTTCTCTATCTCGCTACGGTGAAGCCACGTGACTCGGGCGTTATTATACCCTGCTGTTCTCCATGCCCCCAGGATGCCCGTGTGCGCTGATTAGGGAACTGGGCAGCGTCGTGATAACAACAGGGTGCCTACCAATGCATGCACGGACAACACCTCCTAGGTTAAACAAGACCTGAGAAGTACGTCATTCTGTGGTTTTTTCTGGGGGCCGCAACCGCGGTCGTGGGTGGCGTCTTTCTATTGTTTTACTGTTTTATCTTGAGCCAATAACGCGTACGCGGAATCTGTCGTCCAGATGCCATGCTTCATGGACGCGAAGTAAAAAAAGGCTTTCTTGTTTGACAAATTTTTGGTTCAGCCTTCTTCTGCTGTGACGGCGCATGCGCGGCATCGCATGACGCGCCCGTATAGCTTAACACCCGCTTCAACACTGACAGCAGAAAAGCCTCGGCATTAGGTCACCATCTGCAGTTCTTGCGCCGAAGTGAGCAGGGGAGCAAGCAAACGCAAAACAGGTGCGACCAAACAAGGCTAGAATGCGCGTGTCGAGCCAATCACTCGACGTTTATAAAGATGTTGGCGTCACTTTTTCGTCTTTTTGATCGAACCGGTGTTGCTCGCTGCTGATCCAGGGGGGCGCCAACACCCTCTAGAAGCAGGTATAGTAGTCCTGCCAGCATATTGGGTCAAGCCAACACCACCTACACCTACTTGGTACAGCCCCCTCAGTAAACTCTCCTCCTCCGCTCTCCTATCGCATTGAACCGCTGGTTGGATAACCGCGTGCTGGTCGAAGGGGCCACTGGCAATGGCAAACAGTCCAGGCCTTCTGCTACCTGGGTGGTGTGGCACATCGAGATGCCCCCGCACATGGGTGCGCAGAGTGCGGACGCCCGGCGGCTGTGCCCAGTCCGGTTTCGTTGCGTTCATCGGAGCGCATTGCACCGGCTGCGGCCCGTCTTCTTTCTCGCAGCTGTGCGCGGCCCCGTGTGAAAAATGGCCCCCCCGTAATTTATGATGCGCACCCTTCGCTCCGAGGGGCTGAGAGGGAGCGACGACGGAAAAGAGAAAGCCTGAAACAAACAAGCAAACAACAAACAAACAAGAAAGAAAAACATTGTTGTTCCCAACTCTCACGCCGTGCAGACTTCAAATAAAAAAAAAGAATGGGGGAAATTAAGAGAGATGAGTGGAAAATTATGATCCCGTCAGACCATTGCGCTGTGAAGCGGTACCCGGGTGGAAAGTGAGTACCATGCGCCATTCCCCGAGAAGCAAACGCGAAGTGATCCCCTTTCGCAATTTCTGTTCCTCCATTTGCGAAGACGACTTTCTCAGTTGGGGATGCTCTCGTGATTATTGCGGTGTGTGGCGCGGATGATTTGTCGCCGTTCATCCGACGAATATTTTCTAATTAGACGTTTGTGGAGATTTGCGAATCATTCGGCGGGTGTGCGAATCTGGGCAGAGAAATTGCGTTCGGCTTGCGCGATGGAGATTGTTGAAGAAGACGCGAATGAAATGCGGGAAAGCCGAGAACTTATGTGCAAGGGTAAAGGGTGGTAACTATTGAAGCTCTGCATGTATGCCGTACGTTTTTGTCTGGCCTTTGATTGTTGCGATTTTCCGGATATCGTGCTCGGCGCTTAAAGGGACCCTGCAACACTTTCTATAAATGCTTTCACTCTTTCCTTTGTGCCTGGAAGCACTGCGAAAGCTACAGTTATCGCCAGCATGGAGCGGCACTTCATGATTTGCTTGTCGCACCAGATACACCTTCCGTTTCTCCTTTGCTTTTCTGGCTTATTTTTAAAGTTGCTATGGAAAAGCGTTCATTGCTGCAACTGGAGCGGCCCACAGACACGGCCTGAGTGACGTAATTCGGGCCGTCGAAGAACTTCACGAACGGGAAAGAGAGAAAAATCTTTTGAGCGAGTTTCCAAGTTATCTGATGGACATAAAGCAGTAATTTTTGGCTGAGGTACTTTGCGACCCGCTAATGTAAGTACTGTGTGTTGGGTGACTACGTTCTGCAAGCATTTATTAAGATCTCAAGAAAAAGTTGATAAAAAATATGGCAGGGTCCCTTTAAACCCAAATCTCGTTTTCGTGCCTTATGGGCGCTGCTAGATACCTTTTTTTTTTTTTCCCTCGATTAAAAACTTGTCCGGACAAAGAGTATGTTAGAATTATTTACTCTTTGTAATAAATAAAGATTTGCAGTATTATTGTTGATAGTTCACCGCTAGAAAGATCACGAAGATATAGAGTGTTTTAGGGGCGAAGCTCCTTAAGTCATGGGTCTGTCCACCCCTTGTGTCTCGTGGTACGTGACCGCCGCATGCTTTCGGAGATGTCGCAAAGTGGGCCGCGTTGCACGCGCAAGAACCGGCTGCAACCGGCAGCGCAAACTCGGCACCGGGAGCGCCAGCTTGTCTGTGTTCGCCAACGGAGGCGCGAGCGCACGTGCACTGCGAGGGGGAGATCACGCAAGAGATCACGCCACGAACGCAGGCAGTCGTTCTCGGAGATCGAACGAGACGCAAGGACCTTTGCTCGTTTCCTCTCGTCTTGTTCGGGCACAAGTTCGCCCTAAATAAAAGTTCTTTCTTTACCGTTGTGTCCTATCCTACGTGACAAATTGTGGTGGAGGTGCGGGGTAGTCCTCGATGGCGCGGGGTCTTTCACCAGGTGTGGGCCTGGGAGCATTGACTCCGAAAATAAAAGTTGATTTGTACAATGTACGCACACAGTCTTACGTCTTTCTTAATGATGTAATGGGCGAACTTTCATGGCAGTTACGGTTACCGATGATCTCCCCCTCTCGAGCTTCGCCCCACTTATCATCATTCATTCCATGGATATGGCGTGATTTTTTTTTGTTTTAAATACACTTGGCAACGATTTGCTTTTGTGTGGCTGTTTAAACGTTTCCTTGCGTGTGATACTGAAATGTGTCCTTGCCTTCAATAGCAGTGAGCATTGCGTGATGTACCCGACAGGCAGAGCGACGGATGGACGGTCGGACGGACGGACGGACAGACAGACAGACAGACAGACAGACAGACAGCACCTGTTGCCGCTCCTGGAAAAAGCTATCCCTCCAAAAATGGTTTCCGAATCAGCCAGGATCTCGGGGCTGCAGCTTCCTCATGCATTTGTGAATAATTGTAGTACGCCTCAAATATTCGGTCGTAAAGGAACACATGGAAATGGGGAACCACAAACTATCAAATGAAACGTAAAGCGAATACTAAAAAGGTATAGTTTCGTTTTCGAGACCTTGTATGTCTGCACACCCCAGGCTGCTAGTAATTAACAATGTACGGCTAAACTTATGCACTCTTACTGGTCGCTTTTGTACGCAGTTTTTCTTAACGGGCAGCCTTCTCACAAAACTGGCTCTTTTGAATGCAAGCTGGGTTCGCTATGTTTTCTAGTAGCTGTGTGTGCAGGTTGCTTAACACCTTCTGCAAACCCAGCCTCCCAATACCGTGAGCCGTGTTACGCAAGATGCATTTCAAACATCGCGAATGCGCCTACATTTAGCGACAGCCTGCCGCAGGCTTTCAGAGTATACCGCGGAGCTACGCCCGTCCAAAACGAGCACCCACGCACGCACCCGACAGATTCAACCGCGACCGCAAGCTAGAAAACGCTTTCAAGTCGCAGTGAAAGCATTTGTACTTCGTCGTCCACTGACGGGAGGACCGGAAGCTTCTTTCGGGGTGTTATTTTATTCTTCCAAGGATGCGAGACATCTGCGCGAGACAAAACGAAAATGCCGTGCAAGACAGGCCATTTGTCACGGCCGACACATGGATGTGCAGCGCGCACGCTCCTCGTTGCGTGAGGACGTGTGAATAGTCGTGAGAAAAAGGATCTGCAGGAGCGGTGGCTTCTGCAGGGGCTGGCTTTGGGATGCCCATTTGCTGCTACTGAGCCGTGTCGGAGGTGGCTTCGGACCGTCGCTAATATTCACTTTTCCAGAGCGGAATGGCTTGTTTTACAGGCTACGGAGAGCAGCGATCAAGGAAGAGGAACAGGTACGAATAACGGAACACGACGTATGCGACCAAGGCGTTTATTGAAACAGCTATACGTTCCGAACTGGTTTCATTTTCTTCTCGCTCTTATTCATTGTTGCTGCATACTTCTCCTCCCCCCCCCCTTTTTTTTTTCTTTTTTCACGCCACTATGGTCATTCCATCCAAAGTAGCACGCCCCGCCGTTATGGGGCTAACCTCTTCAGTATTCATTAAAGCTCTCTCTCTCTCTCGGCCAGAATGTCAGGAAGGCAAGTACAATCAGTAAGTGCAATTAAAGCAAAAATAGGTGTTTTTAGAGATATTACTCTAAAGCATTGCGACGCTGTTGTACTTCTTGTCTTCCCCTCCCTCCCTCTCTCTGCCTCTGTCTTCTTTCTTTCTGTTTTTCTTCTTTCTTTTTCTCTTTCCTTTTATTTCTTCTTCCTTCCCTTCTTTCTTTTTTTCTTTACCCTCTCCTTTCTTTTGTTTCTTCTTTTCTTTCTTTTTTGACTGCTTTTTAGGGCGGAGAAAGCACACTTCCAGGTTGCAATCTCCCCAAGTCTAGGATGTCTCTTTTGAGCGGGAAAGTGCTAGGTGCCCCACCTCGTATATCGTGTCTGTCGCCTTGTCAAAGAGTTGGCCCTGTTAATCAAGGTAAGAATGCCGTGCAAGCAAGGAAATAGTTGGTAGGCAACGCGCAGGGGCGTTTGGCGTGCTAGGCGCAGCGTCGTTTATGTTTGCCAATGGAGAGCGCCGTAGCTGCAAAGGATGCACAGAGGGTGACAATACCAATTAAGAGGAGGCTTGCGTGTATATAGCCGGGTTATGGCTTACGATGCCTTGTGTTTGTGCAGCGTATCGCCTCTGGCGGGTAGAAGCTGATTCACAGCATATAGTTGGGTCAAGTACTTCTACCGTTATCCATGTTCAGCGTCGCGCTCGTCGAGCTCAATAGCAGCGTAAACAACGCGGAGCTCAACGTGTGCCCCTTTTTGCCTGAAGTTGCGGCTAAACTAACTGAACAAGAACAAGAAAAGAAACAAAAAGACAAGCTAACCAAGACTGTTCGAGCGGCGCTCCCCCGACCACTTGCATTCATCATTGTGAAACGACTTTTAGCATTTTTGTCAGAGCTATTTTTCAAACAGGATTGTGCAGAGGTGGCAAACTGTTGACAAATACAGGATGGATGCCCATGTCTTGGGTCTTGTGAACGCCTCTGGCTGCGCACTGCGGCCAGCGCGCCAGGTGTGTGGGACTTCCTGCTGCGTACCGTCGCTCCGTGTACTCGCATACGAACGAGCACCGGGGAATTTTAATCGTTACCATTTTTCCACGTACGCAATGAAACAAACTCACATGTAGCAGAGCTGCCTTAGACCATTACTAACACCACTCGCGGCTCCGACAACATCTCAAAAAAAGTAATAGAAGCTACACGTGGGTGCAGGACGGGGGACGAGCGCTCAAAAGACAAATATGGACCGAGTGTCGGGTTTTAAAACCGATAGTATTCTCCAGTCCTAGCGGTGCTCGCTTTATAATTACGGCCGCTCAGTATCGAGCGCTGCGGGGATGAAGGGGAGGGGACTCGGACGTCGGGAATGACTTTCCCGCATTCCCGAGCCTCCGTCGCGCCGGACAAGTTTGCACGAGAGAGGCGGATCGGTTTTTTTAACGTTCGCAGCGGCGCATTCGCGCGCGACCAGTTGGTGCGTGAGTAATAAATTGCGCCGCTCGTCGCTGGCGTGGACGCGTGTCCGACTCTTAATTCGCGCAGCGCGAAACCAAACTGGGCGCGCGCCGAGGTTGTCAACGTTAAGCCAGATTAATCGCGTGGACGCACCTCCATACGGCCCCCGCACTTCGGTTTCCGTTTTGCTTATTCTTTCATCTCTCTCCATTTCCCCTCGCTTGCGTCTCGCGCTTCTCCGCTTACATTTCGACATTTGTCCCTCTCCTCTTCCACCTCCTCATCCCTTTCCGTCCTCCTCCATTTTCCCTCGGCCACTTCTGTCGGCGCGCAGTGATTGTGTACACGGCGGTCTGCTTTTCTGCCGCTGCATTCCTTATGCATGGTCGTTCCACATCGTTAAGGTTCGGTCTGCTATCGCTCCTCATCTGCGTGCATAACTGGAGTTCTTCTGGCTTTTATTTTGTTTAACGATTCCTTTCTTCGCTTCTTCCGGCAGTGCACCGCTTCAGTTATATCGCTTCCTGCGTGAGATGACGAATTCTTGAATTTTTCGCTGGGAAACCAGTGCTTTGTTTTAATATTTGGGTCGCTCCTCGATCCGGACGGGAAGGCTTATAAAAAAGGTTGGTCTCACCCGAATGGTTTCGTTGCTTCCGTACGCGCTTGCTTCGCTGCTCGCGAACGTATAAGATGTGCGTGCGTGCGTGCGTGCGTGCGTGCGTGCGTGCGTGCGTGCGTGCGTACGTACGTGTGCGTGCGTGTGCGTTCGTGCGTGTGTTACGTTTGCATTTTGCGTAGACTGAGTTACTGCGCTTCGTTTAAAGTCTGCGATTCAGAGGGTTGTACGTAGGTATTTTTTCTTGCATTCCAGTCGATTGTTGTTGTGTTTCAATGGTTTGGTTTTGTTCAGGTATGATTATGGGGTTGGCTGATATCACCTCATGACCAAAATCTATCTTTTTAAGGCCAAAGCCCTATTTGCCCATTTGCCCCTATTTGCTCCTATTTGCGTAGTCCGTCGGTTTGTGGTTGGATAATTCCACGTGCCACACGCCGTCAACTAAATCAAACGTAAAAAAAAAAAAAACCGAGAAAATGAGCGCGAGCCTTTCGAGGATCCACAGCGCGCCAGGGGAAGCCGTCAGAAGACTGCTGCCTTGTGTTCGCAAGAGCTGCCAGAGGGACTTGCGCCGTGTCCCGCGAAGGAAAGTGCACCGACGTCGACTGTTCGTAAAGTTTCTGCTCCGTCTAAGCGTGGTCCACCACGCATGTACGCTAACGAGTCCTACGCGCAGGATGCGTACAAGGCACCGAGGAGAGCCGAACGCTAAGAAATTGGTGCTACTCCAAGCCCAGTCGCAAATGAAGACAAGAAAAAATCTTGTAGTTCGTCGTATTTTTGCGTGTCGCACTGTCGTCTTGTCGTATTCTTGTGTCGTTATTCTGGCAGCTGGCTATGTCACGACAGCATGATAGTTGTCGTAGCGACAGTCAGTTCTGTTGTGACTACAAGATTGTTTGTCGTTGACAAAATTGACCTTGTCGCTACGACATAGTAAATGTGCGTCGCAACAACAGATGGCTCTGTCGTAGTAACAGGACTTCTGTTGTCACAACAAAGTTTTTGTCGTATGGCAGGAATTCTTGTTGCGTTCCTGTGGTATTCCTTTTGTCATTTTAGACTTGGAGGGCGCCGTTATCCCCCAACTCACATACGCAAACACGATCAGTGCACAAGTATTTTATTACAAGTATCGCAAACGGAGTCATTCTGCACTCTAGCGCCGTAGGCACACTCAAGTGCCCCGACGAATATTTTGTTTGTTTTACAGGACTGCCATAGAAAAAGTCGGCGGTCAGAGTCCCGGCCGCAACGGCTGGTTTTCCGATAAAGCCTTAAAACGGCAACTCCCATCCGCGTAGGATTTCCGCGTATGTCAAAGAACACAAGGTGGCGGGAATTATTCCGTACAACACAACTATACACCGCCCGTCTAATAACACACATGTACATTCCACGCTATGGTCCACATTCGAACACTAGAACTGCAGTGAAAAGGCCGAATAAAACTTGTAGCGCCACATTCTGTCTGTCACTGTTTTGGGTTTGAAGAAATCGCATTTTAAAGATGTGAGCGCTAGACAAATTCCCCAAAGCCGTACTTCGCTATTTAACTCGAGCCTGATGGTTCAGCAAAAAGGTACAAAAACAAAAACAAGGACAAGAGGGCATTAGAAGGACTTGCACGCGGGGGCATTTGAGAAAGCCGAAAGGAACGGTGTCGCCTCCGTCGCGCAAAAAGCGCCCTCCCGTAAACATCCTCTTGGCAGCGGGGACTACGCTATACTCTCTCCCTCGCTCGCGCCACACATTTTTATTCCGTCTACCGTCTCCCATCCAGCTAGGGCTATTTTCCAAAGGGCCAGTAGATGCACACGCACCCGCTTTTGCGCGCTGCAAGCAAAACAGCAACAGTAATTTTTCCGCTCAGGTCCCCGGCCTCTGTACTCGCATCTATCTTTTTCTTTTTTTTTCAATTGTTGGAGACCGAACGAAATGCATCGAGAGAAAAAGTTTGGAAGACGGAAACAAATATCTTTCGAAATACACCAACAGTGAGACCAAAGTTCACGTTTATTTATTTTGCAGCCCCTTCGTTTCGGAGAGATGCTTCGGAAGTTGAAGAGGAAAAAGAGAGAGAAAAAAAAAAACGGTTTCAGAGGTTCCGTCCGTTTCATTGGGCCACGAACACGCAACCAATGTTGGAAAGAAATAAAACTACGCCGTATTTTTTCGCCGAAACAAAAGAGGCAAACAAATATGATAGACTTTAAGACGGAAAAGTAGAGTCGAGATCGGTGGGCGTTTTGCACCCATTGATATATATACCGTTATAAAGCGCTCGCTGGGCGCACTGATAGGAGCTTATATGTATTATTTGGCCCTATATATATATACTTGCAACCTTTTTCGCTACTGCGTGTTTGCGCGCGGTGCAGGGCCTTTCGAGACAGAGAGAACCCCTCCAGGAAGATCGATGTTTCAGGAGGTGCTCCTTCTTTGCTTTGTTTTGTTTCACCCGAGGGACAGAGACGAGAAAGTTTTCTATCCGGTCTCTGCTTTTTTTATCGCTTTGGAGTTTATTTTACTCTGTCACGCGCGAGTGCGCATTCGCGCGCACTTATAGACGCTGGCGGCCATGCACACCTGCCCGGGATAGGTGGTTCGGCGCGCGTTCCTGGCTGTTGCGTTTCTTTCCCATGCGCGCGCTGCTTTTTCAAAAGTGGCAGGCATTCGCGCGCCGTCGAAGGCGGCTGGAAAATTGGGCACAGCTCCTCGGCGCAGCGATGTCGCTGATCTGTGCGCTGCCGCCGCCAGCTTAGGAAAGTTCTGCCCTCGGGCGTGACCTTTTCTTGCTTTTTTTTTTTTTTTGCATTGCGCGTGGCGTCGTGTGTATCTCGAGAAGAGCGTCACAAACACAAGCAGTCCCTAGAAATTAAAGAAAAAAACAAAAAAGAGCGCGAGTAAAATGGCGCCGGTGCAGGGAAGGTCGCTCGGCGAACGGTTATGACGTTCATGCAGCTAGCTGCGCTCAGCAACAATGGCATCTCACTGAGGACTCGCAGACATATACTTAAAGAAAATAAATCGAAAGTTCTTGCGTAAACACTTTATCGAGTTCTTTCGAGTTTGATAGTGTTTCCATGAAGGGTAAACAGACTGTACTGTTGTTGTTTCTCCTGTGGGAATCGTTGAAGGTAGGAGACGTCGTTTAGACACAAACACTTATTTATTTAACGGTTGTAAGGAGCTACAATAACCGTGCCTCTTGTTAGGCTTCCGTTCGCGCCATCTTCCCTTTCTCTCTCCCCTCTCGTCTTCTCCTCTTCTCCAGGGTCTTCTCTTGACTTGGATTCTTTCGGTGGCGTGTTGCTATCTAGCCGAACCAAGCTCTTCGTTTTGAGTTTCGGTTTCGTTTTTCCACACATTCCCCCCCAAAATGACGGAAGTCATTTTCTTTTACTGCTACGTAATTTCCAATGGGTACACTAGCTGTATCGGTCGCTTGAGCGTTGACCCTCCGGGCATTCTCAGGATGCACGATCGGATCTTTCCATCTCGTCCTGGGAACACCTTTTGGATTCTTGCAAGGCTCCATTGCTGCCGGGGTAGTTGCGAGTCTCGAAGGAGAACCAAATCCCCAACCGCAAGGATTTTCCCTTGGCGTCGTTTTCCGTTGTGGAGATTTCGCAACTCTGCCAAGTATTCCTTGGTCCATATACGCCAGAAGGCTTTGATGGCCAGCTGTCGACGGGTCCAAAGCTTGTGCAGGCTGTCGTCAATATTGTCATCCTTAATCCCCACACTTGGTAGCGTGGTCAGTCGTTTGCCCGTCAAGAACAGGGAAGGACATAGTGGTTCCGGTTCCCCAGCCTCGTCATAGAGGTTAGTTAATGGTCTGGATTTCAGTACTGCCTCTACTTCCGAAAGCCCGGTTGCAAGCTCATCGAATGACAAATATCTTGAGCCAATTACTTTCTTCAGTGCAAGATTGGTGGATCCAACGAGGCGTTCGTAGAACCCACCCCACCATGGAGCACGCTCAACTATGAACTTCCATTCAATGCGTGCGTTTGAGATGAAGTCAAGTGTTGCAGGATGGCGCAATGACTTCCAGAGCTGCGAAAGTTCTTTGTTTGCTCTTTTAAAAGACATGGCGTTGTCGCTGTATATGACTCGAGGGATTCCTCTCCTGGATATGAATCTCCTGAGTGCCATCAAGAACGATTCAGTGGACATGTCTCTCACGAGCTCAAGATGAACAGCTCTGGTTACGGCACAAGTGAACAATGTAACATACGACTTGTGCATTGCGCTCTCTCCTTTGACCAGAAGCGGTCCCGCAAAGTCGACACCCGTGACTTCAAACGGTTGTGCCTCGGTGACTCGGTCTCGCGGAAGCGGTGCGATTACCTCGGTGGCTGGACGAGCATTGAACCTCTGACAGGTCATGCACCCCTTAATTATTCTTTTCACCAGCTGGCGTGCACGCACCACGTAGAATTTCTCTCTCAGCTGTACGAGTGTGTCCCGCACTCCTCCGTGCAACACTTGAAGGTGACATCGGCGAGCGATCAGCTCCGCTAATCGGTGGCCGCTTGTTAACGTGATGGGATGCTGTTCGTTGTACGGCTTCTCACTTTGCTGGAGTCTTCCCGTGATTCGAAGCACACCGTCATTGTCCATGAACACGGGAATATCTCGGAGTGGTGAGTCTGCGGGAAAACGTTCCCCCGTTTGTGTGCATTCGATCTCTCGCTGCAGATCTTCACGCTGTGCTAGCCTTATCCAGTGTTTCTCGGCTTCGTCCAGTTCGCGTGTCGTTAACGAGCCAGATTCATTGCTGGTATGGCGCAACTTATGAACGTATCTCATAATCCAAGCTGTTACACGGAGAAGTCTCGCTGCTTCACTGTATCGTGTTATGTCCAGCACTGTCTGTGACGTGGAGCTTGTAGCCTGGAGAACTGCCGGAACCCTTTTTTCATCTGTTGCCGCCGAGGTGTTGCTGGGTGGCGAGTGATACGGCCAGAAGTTCTCGGGCAACCCCATCCACTCAGGTCCTTTCCACCAGAGGGAACTTTCCACAAGCTGCTGACCGCTGAACCCTCGGGTCATGCAGTATGCCGGATTTCCAGATCCAGGGCAGTGTTTCCAAAACGCAGGGTTCGTGATGCGTTGTATCTCGGTGACTCGATTCTGCACGAACTGCTTCCATTGGGACGGTTCGCCTGTCACCCAGTGCAGGGCCACAGTCGAGTCTGTCCAGAAGTATGTCTCCTGCGGTCGTTCCTTCAAGTTGTTCGTTATGTATCGGCCCAATCTAGCTGCCAACAAACAAGCCATCAGCTCCAGCCTCGGCAGTGTCAGCTGCTTGATAGGTGCGATCTTCGACTTGCCCATGAGGATACTAGACGTAGTATTGCCTTCCGCATCTGTAACACAAATGTACGCCACTGCCCCGTAGGCCACAGGGCTAGCATCGGCGAACACATGTAGCAACGTTTTCTGCGGAAGTCCAGTCGTGGCAGCACGGTAGCAACGTTGCACATGCACTCTTTGCAGTTCGTTCAGTTCACAACACCACTGCACCCACTTAGTGTCTAAGTCCTGCGGTAACACTGCGTCCCACTCCACGTTTCGTTGCCAGAGTTCCTGGAATAGGGCTTTGGCTCTAACGGTGAATGGTGTCAGCCATCCAAGTGGATCATACAGTCGAGCTGTAGTTTTTAGCACAGTTCTTTTCGTGCTTGTTCCAGGATCAGGCGGTGCGCTCGTTGTCGGCGTGAATGTGAGCTCGTCGCTGATGGGGTTCCATGTTAATCCCAGCACCTTGAGAACACCCGAGAGGTAACCTAGATGCCTGGATTCTTGACCGTCGCTGATGTGTTCACTCACTTCCTTGCTGTTCGTTGCCCATTTGTGCAGTTTCATGGAGGCAGCATTGAAGATAGCATTAGCTTCCGTGTAAATCTTCAAAGCTTCTTCCCCATTTTCTGCTCCAGTTAAGAGGTCGTCCACGTACAAGCAGTCCGCTAGAATTCTTGCAGTGACGGGATACTCTCCCTCCATGCTTCTGAGGTGGTTCTTTAGCGTTGCTGTAAGTAGGAAGGGACTTGCTGTTGTTCCGAACGGGACCCTCGTCATTCGCCACGCCTGCACTTTCGGCTTCAATTCAGTCGTTTCTGGTGCGGTCTCGAACCAAAGGAATCTCAAGGCGTCTCGGTCTTCTTCTCGTATTCCGATTTGCAGAAATGCCTTTTCGATGTCTGCCACTAAGGCAATTCTGTTCCTTCGAAAGTTAAGCAGTAGTCCAACGAGGTCAGTTGTCAGGTTTGGGCCACTTTCAAGGTTTTGGTTGAGCGACTTTGCGTAGTTTCCATGTGATGACGCGTCGAATACCACTCGGACTCTCGTTGTGTCACTTGCCTCCCGTATCACCGGTTGGTGTGGCATGTAGTATATCGGTCCGTTGCTCCCATCCCCTTCAACCACAGCCTCGGCCACGCCCTCCGTACAGTACTGTCGGATGACGTCATCGTAAGTTTGCAGCAGGTGAGGGTCTTTCTTGAGGCGGTTCGTTAGCTGCACCAAGCGTTTTTCCGCGACTTCCCTGTTGTCTTTGAGTTCGATGTTTTCCTTCCAGGGAAGTGCAACTTCATATCTACTCCCAACTTGCTTGATGTTTTCGTCAAACGAATCAAGTAGTTGTTGTTCTGGACAACCGGCCACATCGTCCGTTACTCCTATCGACTCCAACGTCCAAAAGCGTTCTAAATAGTTCGAGGCATCAGAGTCGTCAAGTGACACCTTCAGTGCAATTGTTTGCATGCACTGTGCTTCCCTGACTCTCGTTCCAACTGGGCCCTGTATGCACCATCCAAAAGCTGTTTCAACTGCTCGGAGTTTTCCATCCAAAGCCTTCGATCTTCCGGTCACAAGATCCCAGTAATGTTCTGAGCCAATAAGGAGGTCAATATCCCCTTGATCTTGGTCACCTGTACGGTCAGCCACAGCCTCTGATCCCATGAGATCTCGCAGGTGGGCTTCTGGAATTGGAACCTTCTGGTCGCAGATCACTTCGGTTTCCAAAACTTCAAGGTGGTGAACTTTCTTGTTCTGTGCCGTGACAGAAACTAGCACTCTCTTAAAGTCTCTTTCGGACTGACTTCCGCCGAACACACCGACCTTTAGTGCTTCGTATCCCACAACTTTGCACCCGAGTTTTTTGGATGCTCTCTTTGTGATGAACGAGCGTTGGCTTCCACCATCGAAGAGAGCTCGAAGTGAGGTGGCATTGTCCGCTCCTGCACAATGTACAGTTGCAGTCTGTAGTAAGACGACCGGTCTGGCGGCTTCGTTCGTTGTGGACTCCAAATTCACTGGAGCGGTGGTCACGCTGCTGGTGCTCAATGGTGCCTTTGGTGCGGTGAATTCTGGGTCGCACATCGTTGTGGCATGTCGTTTCGAGCACTTTGCACATTTCACGTTACTCCTGCACACATTTGAGCGGTGGTTGGGTCTTGTGCAGCGGAAGCATCGTCTTCCTGCTGTCGCGAAGCGGAGATCTCTTGATGTTTTCTGGTTGTTTTTAAGTTCTGCCCACAGCCAGGGCTCTTCCTCCAAAATGTTGTGTGCGAAAGCGCTTCGGACGCGGCTGGGCCGTGGCCCCCTATTTTTCTGAGAAGCGGCTCCGGCGCGTGTGTCGGCCCGTCGGCCGACCGGGAGACGACGGCTGGTGGGGGAAGCGAACCCTCGACTCGGTTTCCGTTACCGCACGCACTGGCGTCTCCGACCCCCCCGTTGCGCGCCCACGCGGGCCGCTGCGTTCTTCCGACGACCTTCCCTTTTCCCCTGTTTACGTTAGTGCGTTTTGTCTAACTACTTGCTCTACGCCCGTAAATTCTCCAAGCGCGCGTTTTCGAGTTAGAACTTTGTGTCTTCTGTGTGTGATTTTTTCCTTTTCACTTTGGCGGGGACATGTCTGATTGGAGCTGAGAAGCGTCTTCCTGATTGGCTGCGGGTGTGCCTTAGCCTTGTTCCCTATCGTCCGCACACGCTAGGATGCGCTTTTTCCCCCAGTGCGTCCCCCCAAAGCAAATATAACGCGGCGCCCCCGGCTATTGAGAGCGAGCAACACCAGGAGAGCCGCACTCTGCCGCTCGTCGTCGTGCCCTCCCGCCGGGAGCCATTCGCCCGCCAACTATGTCCCGCTAAGTACTCTGAATCTTTGACTCTCTATTTCATCTATGTAATAAGTGTAATTGTGTCAAGTTCGTCTGTGCCAAATTTCATTAATGTTTACCCGTAAATTAAATCAGTTAAAGTTTGAACGTCTGAAACCTTCATCTGAGTGCTTCATCCTTCAACCGTAGCGGTGCTGGACAAAAGTTGCCGTTACAAAAGTGGTGATAGGTGCGGGGTAGCGAACACCCCCTCTACCATCATGGGCTCCCCCTTCTTCTCGTTCATCTCCCTGCTGCTCATCGTCAACCTCTCCATCCAGTCTACCCAGCAAGCTTCATCCGAGTTCGCGTCATTCGTCCGCACACCTCGGGCAAGACTGGCAAGCGAAGACATCGTCAGGAGTGAGAATGACTTTCCGTTTACTTCACGGCTGTTGCCTGGCGACCTGACGCGGGCCCACCAGGCCCGTTATACTCATCACCGGCTCCGGCGAAGAGACGCCTCCGGCCCAGGCGTCAACGCAATGTCGCCGCGCCGGCCACTCTTCATCGCGGCGGCGACCTTCCCGTGCACGCAGTAAGGTGAGAGATTTTTGCCTCTCGGCGCACCGCATGGCTGTAGGCCTGTAGGCTTTCCTTCTCCGTGCGTCCGGGGCGCCCACTGATTGGTTGTCTTTGGTTCATTTTCTTTGCCAGCACCGGCCTGCTTATATAACTAGCCGCTGTTGATGCTGAGACAAACATTTATGAGCGTGCAGCAGTTTTTTCGTGGGGTATGTGGGCTCTTCGCGCGGGAGTTGGACAGCTATGTAGTCAGAATCTTAACGGCACAAGCGTTCGGCTCTCCCGGCGGGGGAGCCCCGAAGAAGACCCCCACGCGCCTATGAAAGGGCTGATTTTCGCGCAGATCTCGCTATATTAGAGACTGCTGATATCCGTTTCCTCGGCTCCTTTCCACCGGAGTTAGGTTATGTCTTGAAGCAAATACGGCAGCCACTTCGGGGTTGGGGGTCTGAGGGAAACGAGGAGTTGAGAGATGTTTCCGCTGCACGACGCTACTCGAAGTATAAACAAAGACACCAGCAGGGGTGCCCGGGATGCCGCGGACGGGGAGAGCTCGCGGGTATGCAGTTTTGCGAATGCGTCGGGTTGGCGGAAGTTTCTCACCACTGCTGAGATTTGACTCTTTTCTTCTTCCGTAAGCATGAACGGTAACTAATGAGTAGTTTCAAGTCTTCTTTGTCAATAATTGATCATGCTCTACCTATATCATTTCCGCTCGTGTTCTTATACAAATGTTTGTTCAATTTTATTTTTTGTTTGTTAGTTATGACGGGCAAGACGCGAGTGAAATGTTCTTAAAAGCTTCGTGAGGTGCCAACCTTTATTTTGTGTCATACTTCGTATGCGTGACCGCGAAGTTTTGACATTTGTAGCTTTTATGTTGAGATGGTTGGCAGTTTTTCTCGGAAGTCATTTTTTTTAGCCCATTTTGTTGTGTTGGTTTCTAGTAGTTTCTTTGTCACACGTTTTCGTAAGAGTAGAGTGTTTGAACGACCGCGTGGATTTATCTTGGGTGCATTTTGTCATCGTTGACGAGTTAGGCTGTTTTAGGAAGAGTACAGTTGAATATAGAAATGTGTCGAGTGACGCGCCCAACAGTGACGGGTGTACGCAGATTTTCATCCGTGCGGGAGATCCCCCTTCGGTAAAGTGCGTCGTTGTATGCATTTGTCTTTATGCCCTTTAGAGCCTTCGTTTAAGCCGTCTGTAGCAATCTATGTGCAGGGGTCGTCTTTGCTCGAGTGGCGATTGCCCAGATAGTGCTTGGATTTTTATTTGCAGATTACTTCGAGTTGGGTAGGAGGCTACTTTATCTTGTGTTTTTACGATGTGTTGTTCAAGGACAGACTATTTCGCGTCTTACTGCTTAGTACTGCATATATGGTTTGACTGGCGGAGCTGCCTTTACGATTTCTTTATGGAGATGGCTTTTAGAATGCACATGTTATTTCGATGTTATTCATGGGGTCCTTGTCATTTTCTTGTGTCGTATGAATGGAATGTTTTTCGCCTGTGCTGCACAAGAGACTATGCGTGCGTGAACTGAAAACGGAACTCTATTAGGTGCACGCGTGTGTGGTGACTGATCCAGCCTACATGCTTCATCGACCAACATGTGTGCGAGCCTGTTGTTTGCCTTCTCGAGTCCGCATGCCATGTCATTTAAGTATCGCTGTCAGTTGGCGAAAATGCTTTCCTATGTTTTAAATTTTGTGCAAGAGTGAGGGCACTCTTTTTTCCGTCGGGGAAGGTGTCGCGAAGCGGAGATCTCTTGATGTTTTCTGGTTGTTTTTAAGTTCTGCCCACAGCCAGGGCTCTTCCTCCAAAATGTTGTGTGCGAAAGCGCTTCGGACGCGGCTGGGCCGTGGCCCCCTATTTTTCTGAGAAGCGGCTCCGGCGCGTGTGTCGGCCCGTCGGCCGACCGGGAGACGACGGCTGGTGGGGGAAGCGAACCCTCGACTCGGTTTCCGTTACCGCACGCACTGGCGTCTCCGACCCCCCCGTTGCGCGCCCACGCGGGCCGCTGCGTTCTTCCGACGACCTTCCCTTTTCCCCTGTTTACGTTAGTGCGTTTTGTCTAACTACTTGCTCTACGCCCGTAAATTCTCCAAGCGCGCGTTTTCGAGTTAGAACTTTGTGTCTTCTGTGTGTGATTTTTTCCTTTTCACTTTGGCGGGGACATGTCTGATTGGAGCTGAGAAGCGTCTTCCTGATTGGCTGCGGGTGTGCCTTAGCCTTGTTCCCTATCGTCCGCACACGCTAGGATGCGCTTTTTCCCCCAGTGCGTCCCCCCAAAGCAAATATAACGCGGCGCCCCCGGCTATTGAGAGCGAGCAACACCAGGAGAGCCGCACTCTGCCGCTCGTCGTCGTGCCCTCCCGCCGGGAGCCATTCGCCCGCCAACTATGTCCCGCTAAGTACTCTGAATCTTTGACTCTCTATTTCATCTATGTAATAAGTGTAATTGTGTCAAGTTCGTCTGTGCCAAATTTCATTAATGTTTACCCGTAAATTAAATCAGTTAAAGTTTGAACGTCTGAAACCTTCATCTGAGTGCTTCATCCTTCAACCGTAGCGGTGCTGGACAAAAGTTGCCGTTACACTGCCATGAGCCTTTTCTTCTTTTCTTCCAGCTTGATTTCAGCGCAACAAGCCGCAGTCTCGTGGCTCTTTTCTGTGCAGAAGAAACCGGCATCAGTCTGCGTTGTTTGGTGCAGTGTCGCCACCGATGACTTCGGATTGCCTCCTTTGTGCGGTTTGTAAACATTCTTGTGGTCGTTTTTAGTTCCGGGAAGGTGCAGTTTTGCATCCACGTTTGGCTGCACTTCTAAACCTTCGCGGCTTTTTACTTCGATGCGCAGAAAGGCAATCAGTCGGGAAAGGGACGACACCGTCGCTCCTTTTGTTGCACTTTTCTCTGATGATTTTTCGTGTGCATCCTCTGTAACCAGGGTTGCTTCGTGCAGTAGAGTCTGCTGCACCGAACTTTCTGCCGCTTGTTCTTTTGCAGTTGTTCTGTTGAAGTCGAGTAGTATTTCCTTCGGCAGGGAACGTTGTACCACGGGGAAGAGAAGCGCCTCGAATGTGTTTTGGTTTTGGCCAAGCGCTTCCAAGCCTCGGATGTGAGACAGGAGGGTATCGTATAACCGACGGAGGCCCCTCACGTCGTCCGCGCTCCTCACCGGCGGGACGCTCAAGAGCTTCCGCATGTGCGCCTGTATAAGCCCCTCTTCGTCGCCGAAACGAGATTTGAGCAGCTCCAAGGCGTCCTCGTAACATCGTGCTGTCGGAGGAAGGCCCTTGATGACACTCGCCGCGTCTCCTGTCACTGCTGCCTTGAGGTAGCCAAACTTATCCAAAACCGTGAGTTCGCTGTTGGCGTTGATAACTTGGTCAAACTGCTCCCAGAACTCCTGCCAGCTAACGCTCTTTCCGTCGAACTTGAGCAGCTCGAGCTTCGGTAGTTTCACTTTACAGGGCGGTGCCCCTGCTTTCTCGTTCTGTTGGGCTGGCGTGGTTTCTGTTCTGGGTGGACGGTTCTCGCGAGCATCGTTTATCTCTTGCTTGAGCATAGCGATGTAAGTTATGATCTTGTCGCCGTACTCCAATGCTCGGGCGAAATTTTGCTCGGCCTCTTCGTCGGGTATGCGTGGTTTAATGGCGGCGTCTGCCTCGTTGAGCTGAGCCTGAATGGCGGAAATCCGCGCTAATAAAACTTTCAAGTGTTTTTCGTTTTTCTCCTGGCTCTCGATATATGCGTCAGTTTCGGCAAAAAGTTTCGTCACCTGTGAACGCACGGCTGCGCGTTTTTGCTTGAGTCGTTCCATGGCTCCTGTGGGTGCTGTGGGCGTCACCGTTGAATCCGCGGAGCTGGGCTGGTAGCGTTCTTCGCAGGCGGTTCTTTGTTCTTACGTTAGGTGACGAGATGCAGTGTCCTGGTCTCCCACCATCCCGGGTTTCGGCACCAACTTTTCCTTTTGTGGGAATCGTTGAAGGTAGGAGACGTCGTTTAGACACAAACACTTATTTATTTAACGGTTGTAAGGAGCTACAATAACCGTGCCTCTTGTTAGGCTTCCGTTCGCGCCATCTTCCCTTTCTCTCTCCCCTCTCGTCTTCTCCTCTTCTCCAGGGTCTTCTCTTGACTTGGATTCTTTCGGTGGCGTGTTGCTATCTAGCCGAACCAAGCTCTTCGTTTTGAGTTTCGGTTTCGTTTTTCCACATCTCCCCTGCGTTTTGCCTTCATTGCTTGCGCGTTTTGTTTGCCCGATCGATTCGTGCAGACATTTTTGCCCCGGGAAATGCTCTCCCCGTTCTTTATTTATTCCCTTTTCCGCTTCCCTAAGAAGGAGGATGGGGAGGTGGGAAATTTCCCTGAAAGTAGCCAGCGAAAGAGGCGGATGCTTGTGTCGGGGCAGTCTGTGCGTCTCTGGGTGTTTGCAGTGCCAACGTCGAAGTATGCTCGCTGCCTGAGTGGCGAGAAAAATTGAGTTTGCTCCGAGATATCTGCATGGCCGGAAAGCGCGGAATACACTCGTAGGGAGTTCTTCCCCTTATGTACGCGTCGTAGGTTTGCTTCGACCCCGAGGGCGCCTCTCGAGTTTCTTCGGTATCGCACTCTTTGTCGCATCTGCGTCGCGCATATACCGGGAACGAGATTGAAATAATGACGTCCTGGTGCTTGCTTGGTGCCTTTGGGCATAAAGATAGCAGGGAAAAAGTGGTTGTAGGGCAGCAGCTTTAGAGTAGTGTAAGAGATTAACTCGAATTATATTTTATTACGCATCCCCAGTGGCAGTGATGTTGTGCGCGCATTTTAAATCAATATACTTCAAAATGCTACACAGCTTGCAGGAGGCTACAATTTCTTAGTCCCCAGACAGTGTGAAATTTTTAATGTTTTCTTTTTTAACTTTTAAAATTCTAAAACTTTGTTCTTGTTGCCGTGGTTCCTGTTGTTCCTGCTTAAGGTACAAGAGGAGGTTAATACCGAGGAAGCCGACGGTAATATTAATTACCACCGTGTACTCGCGTCGTGCTAGCACTCTATTGCAGCTGTCATCCCGCAGTGAAGGGAACTCTGACTGGGCAGACTACACGCGCATGCGTATAGGGTCGTGTTAAAAATATTCATGCATATAGCACTTATATTTTCACATAGCCACAAAATAAGGAAGGTTCTTTCAATAAAGAAATTTATTGAAACCACCCTGTTCTTCGCAACAAGATAGAAGAAAAATACAAACGTGGAAGAAACAGTTAACGAAGTGACGTGCATGGTCGAACGTCGGCGTATCGAATGCCGCGGGTTTCTCTCTGCATGCAATAATGTCGACTAGCTCTTCGTTCCAGAACTATCCAATAAGATGGAAAATATTGTCAATCAAACAGGAACAGTGGAGGTTCCTGACGAAAAAGTGACACCCTTGCCTTGTCATACAGGCCTGCCGGACGTGGCACACGACAGAAGGAGCAAATGCGCGCTCCGTTCGAAAGACAAGATAAGATAGATTGGTGCGGATTGAGACGAAACATAAACAAACTAATACTGCGGCGTAAACCGTGGCAATATTAAAAAATCGCGTAGGAAAGGTTGCAGCATGATGGGGACCGTTTATTGGTTCAAAACGATAGCCAAATACTCTGTTTGCTCTCTGAATGGCGAGTTCGTTCCAGGATTCGATTTGATTCGAGATCGTCTAACGTGTCTTTCAGTCGCGTTTGCTACAAACTAACGCGCGTGTATCCTGGAGGACTTCCCGCAGTGTAAAGGTCGCTGCTTCCCAAGACTCATTATTCTCTCCTGGCGCATACGCTTACAGCCCGTACATTTGAGATTTGATAGATGGATTGTGGGGAGGGGGGTTAACGCAACGCCGCTACAAAGGCGATGAGGCGCACAGTGGTGGAGGGCTCCGGATTAATTTCGTTCACCTGGGTATCTTTAACGTGCGCCCGAAAATCTCGAACACACGGGCGTTTTTGCGTTTCGCCTCCATCAGAAAAGCGGCCGCCGCAGCCGGGAATCGAACCCGCGTCCTCGTGCTCAGAAGCGCAACGCCTTAGCCACTGAGCCACCGCGCCGGATTACATTTGAGAAGCCCCTGCACATATATCCATAGCATTTCAGGAATGTATCGCACAATGGAATGTATTCCGGACTGCAGCGGAAAGTTTTCGTACGTCCGTACGTCATACAGTTCCTCCACTTCGGCCGACGCCATTGGGCTCCCGTAAGGGGGAGCCCATCTAGTTTTTGTACGGGGCGGCCCCTTAAGGATCGCTCCCCACCCTCCCTGTAAAAAACTTCTGTAAACAAATGTTTTTCAGTCAGTCAGTCGCCTCCCACAACTTTAGCCCCGCTGTTTGCACTTCACCCTACCGGCTGAACTGTATCGGCTAAAGCCAAATAGCGTTTAATACTGTAAGATTGTGAAGGTGTTAGCCATTTCACAAGTTTTTCTCGAATCTCGCTTATGCCATGAGCACAGTATACTCCTCCTTGAAGAGGAGAATGTGTCGCACGATATGAGGCATACCTGGTCCCAACTTTACTATTTACTAGAATGCCTGGTCCTACAAGAGGGGAGGCCGAATGCCAATACTAGCGTATACATGCGGGACTGGAGTCCTTCAGTATTGTGTACACTCTCTTGAGGGGGGAGATTTCATCTTAGAATATGATGAATGGTTGACTTTAACCATGATGACGTACAATGTAATGAGGCATCATCGCAGCCTTCATTATAAGCCCCCCCCCCCTCCCCCCTCCGAATCCTATAACTTAAACAGGAGGGATGACCTCGCCGACGAAAGGAAGGAACGGTTGATGGAAGGGCGACGCAGCTCTTGACGAGCGACAGAGACGGATGAGTGTAGGTAGCAGAGTCGACGTACGACACTCTTCTAATCCTTCTTCTTGATCCATCTCCTGTAAAGGAACTATGACGTTATCCAGCGCACCATGGAATGGCATCGTTATTTCATTAAGGGGAAATGCATTGTTACCCTTACTGCACTCACGTGAGGGGGCCGCCTTAAGGAGTGAGCGAGTGAGTGAGAGAGAGAGAGAGAGAGAGAGAGAGAGAGAGAGAGAGAGAGAGAGAGAGAGAGAGAGAGAGAGAGAGAGGGAGAGGGGGGGGGGGCTGACTTGCCGTCGCATCTTGTGTTTTTATTAATTATTTCAAGAGAAAAATAACATTGAACCCCTCCTCATCCACAATACCCGTATAACGAGTAGATTTCGCGTCTTTCCGCCAGCCACGGTTTTACGTTATTCGGAATATATGTGTTGGGTATGGGTGCGTAAGGCCATTTTGTGCGAAGCGGTGCAAAATAGACGGACCAGATTCATCTCAGTTTAACTTCCTTCCTTATGCACTGTACTCAACGCGGATCCGCTAGAACAGAGTTTAGGGCAACGAAGCAGGTTGCGAATTCAACTTGGCCATAAAAAAAGGTGAGAAGAGCCAATGAATATAAAAAGCAAGAACATTAACAAAGGTACTGAGTCTCGTAAGAGGCTTAAACGAGGCAGGCACTCGGCTCCGAGGTTTCTCCGCAAATTATGAGAAATGCACGAAGCCGTAGATTGCAATCTGCGCAAGCGACGAAGAGCACAAGCGTCCGCTGACGGTGGCAGCTCCGAGGCTGCACTGCGATAGCCGTAAAGTCCTGGCTGCCAGCCTCGAATAATAAACCCCGGGGAGTAGGACAACGGATGCGTTCAGCTCCCCGGCTTGAAAACACGCTCGCAATGGCTGTGAGCGCACACAATGGATTCTCTTTGGCACGCAAAACGAGTGCGTTCTTTCTCATTGCGGGCCTTGTTTTTTTTTTTCGGTTATTTTTGCTTTACTGACTGTAGCGGAGCGGACGAAGTTGCACTGCCAGTTTTTTAAAGATTCTCATGCTATTTCTTTTTTAATTTTAAAGTGTAGCGATACTCCTTCTTGCAACACCTCATCGTAATGTAGGAGTTTCGAACCCGGCCAGCCAATAAGAATACTAGCAGCGAACCATTAACTCCGCCTGCCACGTGAGAGCAAAGCGAGATCTGGCGTGAGCTTCGAAATATCTGTCCACTTCAAACTGCGTTTTCAATATCGAAAATTCTTTAGTTACCTCCATTGCCATGCGCCTTCTGGCCGATTTTCCTCGTAACAAAAACAAGAACTAAACCCGCGCTCCCTGCGAGCAATCTCGGAGAGGCAGTACGCACTCATTCACATCTATACCCTCTTCTGATCAATGGTAATAATAAAAGTTGTTCTCTCGAACACCCGCATGGCTGCGCCGAAGAGCGCAGAATGGCAGTACGCACTTTTTCACATTCGCATGCCAGCGGTGAAACGCATTAATTCAATACTGGTTTTGAAATTCGTGCGTTGTAGTTGCGCGGACGTCCGTGATTTCGTTTTAAACCATTTATGAAGGCTGTTAGTCTCGATATTACCAGTCGACCATGGAGACTGCAAGAACATCGACAACATGCATAAATAAAGCGTTCACTCAAACTTTGCACTGGAGTGGCAATTTACAAGAAAAAGAACAGTGGCATTGACCTTTTGACGACAACTGAAGATAACGTCGATGGTACAATGCAAAAAAAAAAAAAAAAAAAGTTGCGTCGTGAGCGTCATACAGGGGCATATCGTAAACAATTGGCGTAGTGGTTTCTGAATCTTTTCTTCCTCTAAAATATTCAAGAATTCCAGCTAATTACAGTACTCTTACCAAGTGATTCCCAGTAACTCCAAATAATCTGAGTCATCCTCCCAAGCCGAACAAATGTAGGAAAAGCAGATGCTGGCATCGGGTCTCTTTGCCGCCGGTCCCGTAATAAAGGCAGCAGACGCCCGCACGCCCACACACACATACACCCCCAAACACACGCGCGCACACGCGCACGCATGCACGAACGCACGCACGCACGAACGCGTTTTTAGGTATAGACGGGTACGGTTAGCAAACTAAACTCTAAGAAGTTTTCCTTGGGTGTCTTCACCAAAATGCTCCAGAATGACCAATCGAAGTGGCTAAATGGGAAATTTTGACGAAAGATGTGGCTGAACATTCAATTTGAATGAAAAGGCCATCTTCGCAGGGATATTGCGCAGTGAAAAACGCCTTGTACGCCTTGCGTGCTGACCCCGCGCACATGCACTTTTTAGATGCGAAGGCATCTCATTCACCCGCCTTGTCCCTGCATCCGGCGTCGGCGTCGTCGTCGTTGGCGTCCGCCCCTCCCTCATTCTCCTCGCCGCGCGGACTGCGCTCTCCGCCGCTCACCCCCTCTCCACTCCGATAGCGAACACTCTCTCGCGAGGGGCATTGAATTGGATTCGATTGGATTGACTTGGCTTGGCTTGGATTTGGATCGGATTGGATTAAAGTGGATTGTGTTCGATTGTGTTGCGTCATAGCCGCGGCAGACGCACTGGCGCCGGCGCGTCCCCTCACCGTTATGCGCGCTATAAAACGCGGTGCCTGCGCCGCTCCGCTCCATCGTTCCAGCGCCGTTCCTCCGCTGTCCAACGCTGCAACGTGAACCCCCTATGCCTCGCATCTACACAGGGGTTCCCGCGGGGGGAGGTGGGAGTTTTTTTAGTCAACTCATATGCTGGGCTTCGTCACTCTCCGAATTTTCACACTTCGCCACTTCAGTTGGTCATTCTGGAGCGCTGAGGTGATGACGACCTACGGGGATTTTAACTTATATAGTGTATACGCCGTAAACATTTTTAAGTTCCTCAATTATAGAATTATTCGTTCAAGTTTTCAGCAATTTAGCGTTATTGACAACCTCCACGGGTCCACCGCTCCTAATCTGCTGGCAAATGTATGGGTTGCCCCGGTCTGGAGCACATCGAGTGGAAGACACCCACGACGTGACGGTACCTTGTTAATTTTGAGCATACAGGTAATTGTTATAAAGGAGGGGCGACAGAAAAGAGCGAGGTGCGTCTGGGTATGCGGCGCCATGACAGCGGTGCCACTCGTCAAAGAAGCGTGGGGTGACCGTTTCTATTTTCGATCTACGGGGACGATACAGTGCAGATACAGATACGCGCGACTACCTGCCCGGTTTGCGGCGACCGGAGAACGAAGCGCGCCGAAAGCGCTGAGCAAACTTCGTGTCGAGCACTAATTTGATTGTCCCTGGAGTATGCGGGGGTGGAGGAATGGTTGAAGAGGAATAATTCTTGAGCACACTCCCTTTCCTGTTTGCTCAAGTGCTGATCCCTCTGGGGACAATTTTTTTGCAAGCATTCGTTTTCGCACTCTGTGGAAAGTTTTTATGCCGTGTAGAAGATTACTACTTTCTGGCATAGTTATTTTTAGTTAGTTTGTTTTTATCAAAGCAGCAACGGAACTTCTTCGCAGTTGGCCCATGGCAACAAGTCATGAGAGCATACCCGTGCTTGCGACAAACGCTGCCGTTCTTCTGGGCCGCCATTTTTGAGCGCACGGAGTGCCGAAAGTTGCGAGGAGACTTTCTGTAGAAGTAATAGAAGTGATTTAACGCTTTCGTGCGCCGCTGCCTTTGGTTATTGTCTATTGCGTTTCGCCTATTTTGCTATTCTAAATAGTTTTCCTTAGTTCAGCGTGACACTTCTGCGACTCAGAAAGCCTTCGTATGGATGTTAAATAATTTGTTTGCCTGCTTGCCTGCTTGCTAGATTGCTGGCTTGCTTGATTGATTCCGGGGTGCATCGCAAGCGGTAGCCTTTCTGCATCCATGATTTTTTTCTTTCTTTTTTTTTTGTTGCATAGGATACTATAAGTGCCCCGTGACACGAACTTGCGTAGAGTAGCGGCATAAAGGGGCTGAGAATCTCCCAGGCAACCTGTGACACAGCTCAATTCAATGAAATTTATTCGCCCTCTAAGTAAAACGCCTCCTTCTAGGCCGCCAATCGCATACACGGCCGAAAAATTATATTTGGCTGAAAGAGTATACACGTAGTTGACGGATCAATGTGTACTGACACAGTCTTATAAGGGCTTCCGAATGTCATTACATTTTGCAACACAATCATTCTCTACGTGCTTCTCGATGGATTCCCAGTCACCGTTCCCGATGCACGGTGAGGTGGTTGAAGAATGAGCGTGACCGCATTGAAGGTGCGAGGAGATAGGACGGACGAGTTATAGAAAATTATATAGGAGGCGGCTTTAGATTGAAAATCGAGTTGCTACACCCCTCGGAGCCGGTTAAGTGGACGTTGAATGAGCTCTAGCGAGGGAAATAATGTTGAAGTGAACGAGCAACCAATTACTAAAGAAAACGCGGGAAAAATACGTTTTCGATTACGGCCTTCTTTCGCACAAAAATGCTGAATGTGTGGAAGTAACGCATTTAATTCTGTTAATAGTGTAAATGGAAATAATTTGTTAAAAGGAATTCAAGAAAACAGGAAATGAAGAAAAATCGAAATGGATGGCTTTATTCTAGCAATGTGGACTCTCTTCGACTTCATGCTAGAATAAAGTCATCTATTTCTATTTTTTTATTTTTTTGGTTTTTCAAAATTCCGTTTAAATGCGTTACTTCCACCCATTCTGCATTTTTGGGCAAAATCAGGGCGTTACTTGCTCTCATTCTGCATTTTCGTGCAAAATCAGGGTGTTACTTCCAACCATTCTGCATTTTTGTGCAAAATCAGGGCTCTGCATCGTCCTGGCCGGGGGATACTCGGCAAAGAATGCTACGCATTAAAAAAAAAGGATTTTTAACAGAAGCCCCTATACTCGCAGTTTTTGCTACATAGTTGGTCACTGAGATCGTTACCCGCTTTGACGAGCTCTTCCGCAAGCTCGATGTCCCAGGCCACGTCACTCACCTTTGTTCTCGGTCTCGTAACTATCCGCGCTTGTACGCTCGTCCCTGTCTTCCCAGGGTCCTCGTTAGCCGGTCGTCCTCCTGAAACTCTACCGAACTTCCTGTAACACTTTCCGTCGTTTCTCTCAAACATTCACCTAACACTAATCGAAGTATACCTTTTCAGTCACGCCTCGCACGCTTACCATGATTTGTCATTTAGTTACTCTGCCCTTAATGTATCCTCATCACCATTAGGTTTGGCCAGTCTCTTAGGCTCACTCGTGCTAGCGCTCTACGTAGCTCCTCGCATGGAACACACTTCTCATCAGTTTCCTAATCGCGTTCCTCTCGTCCAACCAGTAAGTCCTCCCCCCATTTAAAGATATTACTTTGGGATCGCAAAAGAGCACACCATTTTTTACGACAATATAGACTGGGGAGGCTTTTAGGTATGACGCCCCATCAGTATGCTGCACGGAACACTACTCTAGGATTAAACTTTATCTCCGTGGGCCATGTGCCATCCAGGTAATTCCTATCGCATCAGAGGTACGTTGATACGTCTGGCAGTGCGCCCCTGCTAATGCGTGCTATTCCTGAGCCGGGTACATGGGTATTAGGGGTGTTCAGTGGAACTTTTCATCCGCGCTTTTCGTGGGCCGAAAAACCGCTAGCGCCTTCTATAAAAGCGCGTCAAGACGAAATATAGTTAGGCAAAACCTTTCCAAACTACTACCACTGCTGACATGGTTGGTTCATGCATGTCCAGACTACTTAGCGCTCATTTAGCCTTGCACGGAGTTAAGGCCGAACACAAGTGGATGAACACAAATTGCGACCTTCTTTTAATCAAAACTTCACGTGGAAACGGTGTTTACAGAAATGCATAGAAGATTGGGATGACATAAACGCACCAAAGAGGTGAGACAGAAGCCGAATAAAGGCAAAATATTAAGAAAGACTCTGCCAAGCGCTCTCTCTAGTGTCGCCAAGCATATGCAAAACAAGAAGAATACAGGGAAAGACACTGACTGAGTTACGAAAAAGCGCCGAGGAGAGGCGAGATAAAGGCATAACCGAAACAATAAATAAAACCGAGTAAAGAAAGAGATATCCTAACTCCGGCTGTCACGACCGGCTTCAAACATAGTAACAACAAAACACACACTGATAACATTTTCTGGTTTCAGCTGCACTGGGGCAGTCAACTGCTTCGCCATTGCCCGAAATGAAAACGCGACGAAGACGATTCAGCTACTAAATCTACTAACTACGGGATAATTACCGAGTAAATAGTATCTCCCCAATGATTTTCTTTTTTTTTTATTGTTGTAAGCCATTAACTGGCTAACCCCCTTTACGGTGTTCGGCTGGCTCTCTATGAGCCGCCCTGTAGTCTCTTACGCGAGCCATCATCTACTTGTCTGTAAATGGTCCATGGGTATCATGGCAGTGATGCAAGCGTTAGTATTGACGCCCCGCATACTCCTACTCACACCGCTTCCACTATTCTCATTACTCGCACTACTCGCCCTGTGCGCACTACTCGCACTCACAGTACTCGCACTACAGGATTTTTCTCTTGTAAGGATTTACGGATCTCCGTTCGTGATCACCCGCGAGGTAGTGCTTCGGGCAAATTTCCGGGGCCAAAGAACGCTTCGCATTTAAAGACAATCACCAAAGACGAATTCTGTCTGTAATTTCGTCTTTTTCTTGGCTAAGCTGTCAGCGTCGCTTTTCTTGCGGGGTCTTTCGTGAATCCGGCGTTTGTCACAAAAACCGCCTGCGCAACCTGCGCAACCTGCGCATATATCCACGCAGACAGATTTGTCAGTGCTGACGGCAGCTACGATCAGAAGTTCAAAGGTAAGCGAGCCTCTCTTCCGAGGCATTTAACGGCCAAATCGCTCCCCCTCAATTCGCGAGTACCCGCTCAGGAGGATTGTAAAATGACAATCACAGCTTCGTTGCACTGAAACTATAGGAGTTATATATGTGCAATCTGCACTTTTTCTGCGCATGGGCATGCCCTGACAGTCTATATAAAAGCAATGAACTGATGCGCCATCCTTACCCTGCAAAAATGTATGTCCCGAGAAGCTGTTGCGACACCACTACACCATGCTGATCGGACATGGGATGTTTTATTGCTGTGTGGGACTGGTTATGGCGATCGCTTTCTGCACGCCAAGACCAAACCCAAAAACTGCCTGTACCACGTGGTGGGATGATTGTGGTCGTTGTAGCATGGGAGTCCCGAGTGGTGCAAGGAAAAGGCCCGAGATCTTACCGCTTTTTGCAAAGTCTGCATTTAAGTCGCCGTCGATTTTCACTGGTGTCTCATTCTTGTCTCTGCCTTTCGAAGTACCGCTACATGAAGGTATCCATGAGTGCTCTGGAGTTTCTATGGGTAGTGTTTATAGCTGTGAAAATTAGCATTCTGTCACTGGTGTTTACACCAGTGACATCCTCACAGGCGGTGTCATGCGTCTCTGATTTGAACATCAGATAGTATGCGCTGTGTGCTATGTCTTGCTCACATTTGCGAGTTTTGGAACTAACAAGTAACAGAAAATCCCGGGAAAAGCGTTGCACTATAGACATGTATAATGTACGTGTATATACTCCTCTACGCGTATATAACGCTGTCCCGGCCGCGGCGGCCGCTTTTCTGATGGAGGCGAAAAGCGAAAACGCCCGTGTGTCCGAGATTTCGGCGCACGTTAAAGATCCCCAGGTGGTCAAAATTAATCCGGAGCCCTCCACTACGGCGCGCCTCATCGCCTGCGTTGCGTCGGCGCGTTAAACCCTACAATCAATCAACCAATATAACGCTGTGAGTATTGGGATTAGCTCGAGAAAAAAACCAGAGGTAAGCGCCAATACACCTGTACGGGTACACGTTCTGCTCTGCGGGTGTACGTTCTAATACGTCAGTATGTGCACTCGCGCGAAACTAAAAATCTCAGAGTACTAAACGTTGACCAAAACCCCTTTGTGGGTATGCGCCCTTGTTAGGCTTAGCTGTGCGGGAAGTCCGAGCCTAACAGAGGTCGCCTTAACGCAGTGCCTATGGACGTGCCAAGCAATGTTGAAAGTTGTTGAAAGTTTATTGCGACACCATGTACAAGACTGGCTATACAGTTGTCGAGGGGGACGGTCAAAAAGGCTACAGGAAAAAAAAAAAAAAAAGCCTGACAAGGTGACGTCCCCCTCCCCCCCCCCCCACGTGTTGGCGCGACTCTGCGGGAAATGGCACGTACTTTGTGACAATAAAAATTAACAAAATAATGCACACAACTAACACATAGAAAATCAGCTTTCAGTTTACAGAAAGACAATAATTACAATGACAATTCCACTAGGAAAAAACATACACATCAGCTCTCGGATTTCAGGAAACAATGAGTAGAATTCAAGAATTCACAGCAAGAAAGAACAAAAAAAAGACAGTTCTCAGTTTTCATAAACAAACAATAATACAGTAAAAAGATTTCATACAGCGGAAAAAAAAAATACCTCAAAGTTTCTAAAAGAAACAAAAGTTGAAATACACGTTTTTTACTGCAATTCCAAAAGGTACATGTCTAATTTCCTCTTAAATCCTTGTTCAGATTTAGCATCTTGTGCCATGGTTAAAATTGCGGGGTGACTGTTTAAAATGTTAGGAATCTGGTAGCTCAATTTCTGGTGCCCGTAGTTTGTGCGAGTTTTTGGCTTTGTATATATTACCTGCCTAAACCCATATTCATGTGTTCGTGACGTGTATTTTCTGTAAAAGTCATTAGAGTCTGTCTTTGTCATTAGAGTCTACTCATTAGAGTCTGTCATTAGAGTCTGTCATTAGAGTCTGTCATTAGAGTCTACTCTTTGCTGCCGGTACCTGGTAACGTCGTTAGGCCTCGAAGCGAAACGTTATGCTTGCCGTCAGAAAAGTGCCTGGGAAAGATGGATGGTCGCCCTCGTCCAGGGGCTATGTCACGTGATGAAGTGAAACAGGTGGTCCTGCCCGCGTGTAGAGGGGACTGCCCACTGTTCAGCTAGCTTCAAGGAAGCACGGGGTGGCGCATATTGTTTTCTACGCGTGCACGCCTATACGATCGGTGTATTAGGGGCAAAGGTAAACATATTCGCTGCAAAGGTTTACGATGACGTGTAATCACTCCTTATTATGTAGTGAACGCGAGAGGATTAGCGCCCAATTGCCGAATGTGTCTTCTCATTATCATCGTCATCCTTTCCTTTCACGTCTTTTTCTTCTCTTTGTTACTATGACAGAGAGCCATGCCCCATAGCCCTTGTTAAACCTGTATCTAGGCCTAATGCTACGTAGTCATAACGCCGAGCTTTACGTCGTGCAAAACAACCAACTGTGCGTCAAGATGCAGATGCCGGTTGATGTTAGAGGTCAAATCAAAACGTTAGGCCTAACGCCAGTCCGGCACATACCGGCCTCCGCATCGCCATTCACTATATGTAGAAGCCGCCGCGTATACGAGCGCAGGTTTCAGTGGAGCGCCGCATGATGGTGCCATTAACGTTAGGCTGACACATAAACGCGTTCGCGATATCCCGTTTCGAGATATGTACAAGCCAGTGCGACGCAGAAAGTTAATTAAACGTGTTCCTATGCCACGCCCGCCCCTAACAGTCAGAAAAGATACCAAATCACCCTTATTTACGAAAAGAATGCATACTATGCATTCTTTTGAGTTGATTGAGTCAACAATATATATAACTGTAAAAAAAAAGAAATCATAGTTTGTGGGAAAATTTTCTCCACTGCTGGGGCTCGAACCCGGAAGCGTGTTTCCAAACGCTTCGCTGCACAGAGCACGCACGTGACGTGTGATGTCACTGCGCGCGCTATTCTTTTAGGCTCCTGCTAAAACAAACCCACCGTTCTGGCTCTGTAGCCTTGACGTAGAGCACTGAGTGCTGGCGCTGACGCCTTGGGTTCGAGCCCCAGCAGGTCTATCTCATGGGTTATTTTTTTTTCAATTGCGTATATTTTCTTAAATATAATTTTTTTTAGATCTCAAATCTACGCTTTGTTTTTGTTAATAATGGTGATTTGGTATGTTTTAGGTCGCTTTAGGCTTGGGCGCAGCCAATGATCACGTTGAATTACCGTTTTACATCGCGAGAACAGACATGCCACGTGGGTGCGCTGTGCAGCGAAGCGTTTGGAAATACGCAACCCGGAACCCGTGGTTCTACCGATTACGCTTCTGAGGGCGAATAACGGGTTTCTCGTAACAGAAGAATTGTTACAAGTGAAAACTATAGGCGGCGTTGGGTGCGTACAGGAAGTGGCGGGCTTGTACCCACAACGAAACGGAATCTTCTCATCGCCAAACAAAGAGGGCATTTAGCGGGAACACACAGAGATCCCTTGATGAGCGGCGGGGAGGGTGCGCTGGGCAGCTCGGAGTCGGAAGCCCAAAAAGTACGCGTCACTCGGGCTGCCATCGTCGCCGCTAAACTCAAGACGGCGGCCATGACACACCACCAACCCACGGGACTCAATAAACGTGCGTCTTTCCCGCTCACTCTCTACTCGCCATATTGCTGCGTCCGTAATTAGTAAGCTCAAATTAGTTATGTTTATTTCCCGAAATGTCTCGATCGCCAATTTCACAATAGATGTCTACAACGCATTCACTATGTCCATCTTCAGATAGCTTGAGCCATGGAAGTGAGGTGGCGCGTTCGACTTGTGCTTCGGTGGGGATTCCCACCCAGACCCAAATTTACCGTTTTTCTTCAAATAGATTGCTTTACTTTTATTTTATGCGACGTCAGCCAGCTTGTCTTCTCAGTTACATCGACAAAGCTGGACTGCCGGCGGACCTTTCGACTAATGTTCTCGTAATAATACGCTGACATCACAACCAACTCTGGCGTTTCATAGATTACGCGGAGTCACTGGTTAGGTCGACGTTCCATTTACAGCGACAGTGCGTACGGGCATCTAAGTATCTTGTTAGTCAAATCAAAAAGATTTTGTGAAGGCCGCTTGTAGCCTATAACTTTATTTCCTTAACATAAAATGCCAGTGCCCTCGAAATGCTGCGCACCAACCGACTGTGGACGAGTTCTAGTAGGAAACTGGCAGGAATGTATAGGCTAGCATACGTATATAAACGAACTCACTGATCACCTAAACAACCATCAGTAAATTTCCCTTTCACTCTTCTATGGCAAGCTATCGCAGAGTCCTTGCTTTTCCAGTTAAATTCCTGGCGCAAAATTATCACAGTTCTCTAAAAAGGCGGGGACAATTAACTCGCAATGCCACGTTCAAGCGGCGGCGCATTTTCGCGAGGGATTCATGCCAGAGTCTGCGGGGCAGTTGTAGACCTTCGAAAAGTCCCCGCCGTTACGCAGTGCAACTAACAACTGCCGCCCGGCGAGAAAGGGGTTGCTGCTCATGCTGACGCGATCGCCCTTTTCGCACATCTGGAGCATGAGGTAGACGAAGAAAAGCTGCGACTCGCTCAACACTCGACCACCGGGAAGCCGCAGGGCGAGCACCTTGTCCGAAGTCTTCATGCTCTTCTCGAAGTGCGTGTACGCAAAGTGGGCCGAAAGGGAATCCAGGACCCTGTGTAAGCCAGGCTGCGCTCCATGGGGGCCGAAGCATCCTTCCACCTCCTGCAGTTTAGAGCGAGTATCCTCGGTAAGCCAGCCGGTGGTGCCGTTGCTCGAATTTCCTTCAGTTATCAGTGCATCGAAAAGACACCGGTCCAGGCGCAGCCCCACTCTCGACAGCTGCAAGGCGTCGATGTTGTTGTCGAAGGCTTGCGTTACGTTAAACACAAGAAGCGGTACATAGATGGTCCTAGGGTTCGGCTCAAACCAACAGTCTGCAGCGAACGCGGAACGGCTCCAGCGTTGACTGGAAGCGCGCTTCAGCGCTTCAATGAAGGTGTACTCGTAAGTGGCAACGTAAGACTCGAGGCCTCCCCTGGCACCCGTGATCGTGGGAACATTATTGACGAAGGCGTCGACCTGTGCGCCGCTGCTAATCCAGGGAGGGCCCAGCACACGTGTCTGGATAGAAGAGATCAAATTCCGGATAGCGATTTTGGAGCGGGCCTCGAAGAGCGCAGAGTTGTTAATGCCGCGTGAGAATTCCGCAATAACTTCGTAGACTAGATCAACAAACCTTCTCATGGAGACATGAAGCTTAAGGTCGGTAAACAGGGAGAAGACAACTAGAGGGAACAGCGCCCTGTCAATGACTCGGATGCATAGCTGCCAGCGTGGTAGAATGCCTCGACGTTTGCCGTAGAGGAGGGCGCCGTAAGAATCGGTTAAATTAGCGTGCGGAAGAAACGGAGACGTCTCGATCATCAGTCGCACTCCGAGATAATTCATCACGGTATGAGCTTCGGCCTTCCTGACGATCTCCAATATTCCACTAACGACGCCGGGGGTAAAGACTAGCACGTCCGAATCCTGCCCGGTAAAGGGTGTCCCGTTTAGTCCTCGGAACACCTCGCCAATGAAGTTGAGCAGCTCCGGCGTTGATTTTAGATTGTAGAGCACTGGGCTGTCCTCCTTCGGCGATAGCATGATTAGCTCCTCGATCTTCGTTGCGAGCTTGACGACGCTCAGGGCAAGAGACGGCGGCAGGAAGTCTTTCCTAAGTGTCCTTATTGCCGAAAAAGCGGCCGTCGTGTAGAGGTGGGCCGCTTCGTTCAAGTCCACGCTGCCCCCGGATGTTAGCATCTCGGGAGCACCAACTGACACGACGTCCCTATTCGCCCACGGATGGGAGCCGATGCGAACGCTGAGTAGGGCAGAGCTGCCGGTCTTGCGCAAGATGTTCGCTGCTGCCTTCCATACAGACATGCTTTTCCGCACGGGTGGTGTGAACGGGAAACCCTCGAGGGACACGTTGAACATGAGCTCCAGCAACGAATTCCAGCCTTCGCCGCCCGCGCGTCCGACGTCTGCGCACTTCTCGTACAGGTCCTGCAACGGCTGTAGCGCCTTGGTGGTCTGGGACTCGTCCTGGAGCAGGGCGAGCAGCCGCCTCTCAAGGTAGGCCACGTAGTCGTCATCGGCTGACACGGGGTAGGTCCCTGACGATGGGTATGAGTAGCTCGTCCAGTGCTGGCAGACGAAGGCGTAGAAATCATCGCATGGGTTCACTTCTTCCCAGGAGAGCAGTTGGTTAAGGTACACCGCGTTCTGGAGGCAGCTGGCGGAGACGCAAGTGGAGTGATAGAGCCCCCTGGCTAGTTTAGTGCGACCAGGTGACGCATTCAGTGGAGAGGTGAGAATGGTGAGCACTAGCATGAACACGAGGCTGAGCGAGAATGCGAGGGGGTAGAGAAGCCTCTCTCTGGTCAAAATACGCCGCCAGCTTTCGAGGACGAAACCTTCGTTGCTTTGTACGACAATATGTTCTGGTTCAGGGGAGCCAGGAGTCACCGTAGAATGGCGGTTCGTGCTGCCGCAGGGTACAGACAAGCTTGTGGCCTCTTTGCCCGTCGCCTGCCTCCCGTTGCTCTTGCGTGACTCTTCTGCGTCATCGAGCATGAAACTACCGGTTGATTGAACTTGGGCCTTTACGACAGGCCGCCGAGGTTTCTCCCGGTGGTTAAGGCGGGAGCTCCTCCTGCCGGTCGATTTAATAAGTGGCGTCATTTCACGCTCTGGCGAAATCGTGACTATACCCGATGGTCTTGGCTGCCTCACCAGTGGACGTTGCATGCAAGAGGTATTGATTTCGGATGGCTGGCAGCTCGAAGAACCCTCACCTGCATCGACATCCACCGGTCGTTTTCGCACTGAGCCTCGGTCGTTCCCCTTACCCTTTTCCGACCGCGAGAATTCTCTAGCTCGTAAGCTTTCCTCGCTGATCGAGTCTGAGAGGAGCTCGTTGGTTGTTTTTTTGTCTTCAATTGTGGTTCGGCGAATACTATCACTGGCTGTACCCTGCCGGGCCGGAACGGATGAAGAACTCACTGTGTTGTCTTCGGTTGTTGAAAATTTCCTTGGCGGATATTGGAGTTCGAAAGCGACACCGTCGCTTCTGTCCATTCTTGAGCGGTGCCCGTGCTCCAAGCGCGAATTATGCCGCTTTGCTCTTGACGTCTTCCAGGTGGTGGCGGTCGGTTTTGCAACGCCGGAAGGTTTCGGGTGCCCTGCCGACTGGAGGTTGGTCTGCCGGACGTGGCTTCCGGAAGAGGTAGATACCGTCGCCGCTCTGGGCTCAGCTGACTCTTCCTCGGACGATTCCAGACGCAAACCGGTGGGAGTGTCGAAAGCGGTGGGCGGATCGGAGTCATCGAGGAAGGCATCCATCGGGCAACCGAAAACGGCAGCGTTAGCTGAGCGACCGAGGGACGGCTGAGCTATCGGAATGTGCGTGAGGGTGAGCACGTAGTGCGTGATCACGCTTATTCTTCTTCACCTTCGAAGGCGGCACGTGTTGAATCAAGCCAATTTCGTAACGCCCCATGGCGAGAAAGGCTGATCCCTCGAATGTTTAGCAAAAGGCCCAAGCCTTTGTAAAAAGAGACAGCTGGTAAGGAGAAAAAAAGAGGGAGGGGAAAGGGAGAGACCGCACTGAGTAGCTGAGGATCCTAGCATGTGTAGAATCATTTTACAAGCGTTCCCAAACTTGCCGCGCGACTCCTTCCCATATGTAGTGTCGGGTGGTCACGTGGCGTGAGATATGTTGCATACCCATCCTGGGACATTGGCCGTGTAGACAACGTTATATGCAGTTAATGGCGAATCAAGAGTACAGCCTATCCGTCCGTTGCTCTCGGGCCGACAGCGCTATCTTGTAGCCAATGGCGAAGCTGCATTGAATTGATTGATTGATTCATTCATTGATTTAAAAAGCTTATCTGAGAACAGGATTGCCAGGGGTGCGATTGTGAGTTAGGGAAGGAAAAAATTCGTTCCGGTATTAATAAACTGTTCCTGGCTGCTCGGAAAACCGTTGGGAGCGCAGGCGCTTTTTGATAGGAATTCGCCATGCTTGCTTACTTCTTGGCTAGCAAGTTCGCGATCTCATACCTAACCGACTCTGAAGTGCGGTTCGTTGTGTCACGGTATCATCACATACGAGTAGCCAAGGGGGGTACTTTGGGTGAGGTCAGCTCTGATATAAAATAACTACTCCTTGCTTTTCGGCCAATCCCAACGTGTGGTATTTCGTGGCTAAAGGCGGTTTTTTCTTGCGAACCATGGGCGAAGGCCTATTTTCAAGAAAACCGGCCTTGAAAGGTGGTGCTGTAGAAAGGGTGGTCACTGCGAATTGATGTTTCCACAATGTTGGCGGAATCTCAAAGGGAAATTTTATGAGGGTGGTTACCCCATGTGCACTGGATAAGGAGGTGGATGCTCGCGACATGTCTTTTCTTATCGGGAATGTAGTCACATAAGCATTATGCATCTAAGAGGAGTATTTTGTGCCCTTTCCTGCATGGCGCCAGACGGCAATGAAACGGGGCTGTAGGCTCCGCCCTGAGCCTATAGCGTGTAGGTTCAAAAAAAAAAAAATTCTATCTCCCCGCGAGGGAACCATGGTGTGATGCGGCGCATCTGGGGGTTCAATTGGCGTTTCCATTGGGTTGATTCTCTACATCACGTGAAACGTATTGTGAACGCGTAGGATGCCTTCCATCACATACGGATGTTGTCATACACGGGACGATGGAGGCAATTTTACATTTTCATGCACATGCATACGCGAAATGAGAGAGTACACGTGTTTTAGCGGCCACCACCCAGCGCGACACCCGCTTTATGTTCACAGCGCTTGAAGGAGATGAGACCGCGGAGGAAAGTAGCGCATGCGCGCACATGCGCACCGGAGCAGCTGTTAACGCAGCGTTAACGCATCGAAGCGCGCGCCAACCAAGCGTGCCAGCTGTCGTTATGCTAATGCGCCGGAGTGAGAGTGTTGCACACAGCTGGGGGAGAGGCGAACAGAGGAGGGCTGCGGACGGACGCCGCCGCCGCCGACGCAGGAGGGACATGCCTCAGAGCAAGAGATGCGCCGCATCTAAAAAAGGTGCAGCTTGCACTAGTGGTGCAAGGCTCGAGAAACAGCAGGGCTGGCGGCCCCTCTCCCTTCGCCGGAGACCCGTCTTTTGCACCTCCCATAGATTTCTGAACTTGCCGCTGAAAGTTCTCCATCACTGGCAGGCCCGGATCGTTTTGTCCGCAGCCTTTCACATATCCCCCGAAGTGGACCGCGTTAGCACGCGCCAGAACCGGCGACAACCGGCTTCGCGAGCTCGGCGTCTGTATCGCCAACTCGGCGTCTGTGCTCCCCACTTCAGGCCCGAACGCACGTGTACTGGCGATGAGAACAGCACGCGAGAGACGACGCCACGAACGCTGGGTAGAATGCTCTCGAAAATCGATCTGGCCGACACCGGGCGCTCCTCACGAGGCACACGCTCACGTGCGCCCTGTCTTTTTTCTTGGTATTTTTTTCTGGTAGGGATACACGGCGGAACTAAAACCTTTATAACAGGGTAATTACAGGTGATGTGGCAAAACATTTTTGTAGAAGAAAAAGTAATTTGACCTACGAATAAAAAGAAAAAATTCTGCAGCCTCAAACCTAACACGATTTCCCTTGTGATTGGGGAGCTTCAATGCGCAGGCGCAATGAACACGAGTGACAAAGGCGGTACAAATTACGTGTGGTACATTCACCGTATCCCGAATAAACAAAACTACGGGCGAATGTTATGATTTCGTGAAGGCGCCTACCGGAAATACATACACTTGTCGCTCTCTTTGTCCTGATGAGCTAATTCACGCTTCGGCGGGCAAGACTGAGCGCGCCGCAGACCGTTTGGCCGCTCCAACGGCGGAATATCGTGCGAAAGCTGCAGCTTACATTTCTTGTTCTATACCTATGCGGGTATGGTGCAACCTTGCCAGTCTGGAACAATATTCTAGGCTTCAGAGCATGCACATATACTTCTTGCGGGCACAGATTCCATATTTGTTGTGTTGCGACGTGCAGGACGCACTGGCTTGCTGGCGACTGCTCCGCTGCTAGGTGAGGCAACGGCGCTTGTCAGCATCATGAACGTTTTTCCTTCGAGAGAGAGGAATAAACTTTTTTTAGAACACAGTGGAGTCTTCACATCTTCGCCTTCTCTCCGTTAATATGACTGAGAGCCTTGGTCAATTCCTATTGTTAGACCTATTTTGCAGCGGAGCTGTTATAGGCTGACTACCCTGTTTTTTGCGTGCGTAGACCGAGAAATGCCGCTCCTTTCCTCCTCCTCACTTGGGCACACCGTCACCTCCCTTCGGCCTCCTGTTCGCCTCCGCCACTTATCTTGATATACGACGGCTCATAATGCCCACTGAAAGAATGCCTTCTTAGCAATGAATTTGTGTGTATAAGTGAAGCTGACCTTAAAAAGATCGGTTAAGCCGGGTCTTTGTAACCTGGCTTTCCCACATTGTGTCTTGCACAAGGAAGCCTACCCATAAAGAAAAAAAAATAGGCAAATTCCCCGAGAAAGCGGCGGAAGGAGATCGCCGACGACGATCTGGCCGCGGGCGCCAAGTGTAAGCGAGATGCCCGTCGGGGCCCCGAATACCACCAGACGGAAAATGCACGAAAAACGTCAGCGTGGCTACAACCCGCTTAACGCTTCTCCGGCGTGGTTTGAACTAATTTGCGGTCATCCAACAGCCCGCAAACAGTTCCGCTGTTCATCCGCCTTCAAAGAGTGGAATGGCGCTAAATTTTTAGGCTTAACAGCATTAAACCGTAATTTTAAGCCAAACGACGTGCCAGACATCTAACCTATACGTCAGGCTGCGGGTACCGATTGACGACCTAAGACCTTGAACTCCATATAAATACGAGAGTAGTGATTTCGAAGTAAAAATTTTCTTCGCCATTTAGCAGGGCTCGTGTTTGCATTTTTCGTGACAAGCGCCCGCATGCTCGCTTCAAACGCAAGTCGAAAGAAAACACCGCTGCACTTCTCGATGCTGTCTGGCCTTAGTAAGAATGAAGTCGCTGCTGGTAACTTAGTTGCTAGGATGGCTCTATAGGTTGTATGCACTGGCGTGGCATGCATGCTGGCAACCATGCACACGCGCCGCCATGCTTCTGCCCAAACGTCTGTGTTGCTAAGGCGACGGCGCATGCTGGTTACGTTGGGCTCCACGAGATAGTAGTCGTAGTTGTCCGTGCTGGCGCCAGATAAAGCAAAGCACACTATGATGTTCCAAACTATGCCCCACCGAGCGCGAAGTAATACCTCAACCCGAAATACTGTTACGTGCAGCAACCTACGATCCACTTATCGCCAGACACGGTCAAAATCGTCGCAAGACTAGACAGAGCGGTAAATACTACAGAGCCTACTTATGCGTGCAGCTGCGTCGTGATGGGCCAAGTCGCATGCGTATGCGAGCGAAAGCCGATTGCCAATCAAGGTGTGTCGCCTGTTCAAGGAAAATAACAGAAATATTGTTGCCGAAAATTTCGCCGCGCGGAAGCCACACTAAAGGGTCGAACAGATGAGCGGAAAAAATTGTTCCTGCGTGGCGTGCGAACTAAACTTTTAAAGAAGGGCGATGACCCCGCGCCGGCGCCGGTGCCTGCGGAGGCCGCAGACGCGGCCGCGGAGACGCCAGCGCCATCTCTCGCCCCCGCCGCGGATCCTCCCGCGGCGAAGTGCGAGGAGGTGGCGCCGCTCGTCGGCACCCCAGCAAAGAAAGAACTGAAACTAAAGCGTGGCAAACTGTTCGCATGGCGACGCAGTGAAACATCCCACTCGCGAGGGGCACGATCAAATGCAGAGCATTTCCGGGGGCGCACGACGTTAAGTAGTTTGCGTTACGTTAATGTTGTTGCACTTGTGGCAACTGCTGACGAGAGAGCGCTCGTCAGCAGTAATTTGAATGAGTCAAGGATATAAGGCGCGTTCCTAGCGTCCCATTCTCTGTCGGCTTTGTGGCGCAGTGGGTAAAGCACCATCTACATTGCGTTCCGCCTGCAGGGTCGAGGGATCGAAACCAGGCGCCGGATAGTGTTTCATTTATATAGTGTAGGGGGAGGGGTGCGGACAACGACGGTGCGGACTACGACGGGACAACGCGGGTGACATCGTGAGTTACTGAAATGCTCTGCATTTAAAAGCGCGCGTCCCCGCACGCGTCTCCGCCCCGAGAACCGATTTGGCTGACGGATGACCCGCCGCGTCGACCGCTCCCACGCGCATCCAATCTGCTAGATATTTTGCCACGCCGCATCGGAAACCGGGTGGCTCGGACGCTTGTTCAAAGGTCGCTTGCATGCGATTCGGCAGCGGTTGTGCCGGCTGGGCAGTGCGACCACGGCGCAGCTCAAAAGACCTCGCATGCTTCAGCTGCTGCAGTACCATCGTATATCTAAATCGGCGTACGCGTGAAACGTTTCTTCAGACCAATTATTTGTTTCTTGTACTCAACCAGGCATTTGAGGCCACTTGTGGCGACATTCCTTGTCGCAGGCAACTGCAGCGTCGGCCTCTTGCGCGCCGTGTCGTTTTCGTCCGCAGCTGCGGTTTCGTTCTCCGGGGATGCGAAGCGCTCGAGGGCAAGTAGAGCGCCAGCACATAATGTGAGTGCGATGAATAATATACCTGTTGACGCCACCGCCGATAATCGGGTCGAAACGCAGCAGGCGATTCACGCTGGTTTTTTTTTTTTTTTGCGAGATGCGGGCGCAAAGCGCATGCGCAGGCACAGCGGGCACTGTCATGGCGGTTTTCAGTGTTGCCAAGCGAAGAAATCGTCCGGTAAACATTTCAGTGAATACCATATATAGGCCATGGTGAGAGGAGGGGGTGGGTGGTGTAAGACGTTGCAGACGCTTTGGACGCCTTCGTGGAGTGCGGAAGGGGTGTCACGCGGATAATTCCCATTCCTCGAGGGAATCGAAGAAGGCAATGTTGACCGCGAGCTGCTGATTGGCTATGTCGGCTGGGCTAGACCGCTTTGAATTGAGAAATTAGCCATGATGGTTAGGGTATCTGTATCTGCAGTACGGACGTGATTGTGCCACATTCGACAATAGTTCGATAAGTTTGTTATATTTCTACGAGATTGGGCTGAAATATGTGGTGACGTCATGACTGCCAAGTTTCACTCTTCAATCTAGCCCCCAACACGTTCGAAGATAGTTTGTTAAATTTCTCAAAGATGGCGCTGAAATCTCTGTGGTGACGTTATAATGGTAAGCACCATTCTTCAGTTTGTAGCCCCCGACTCCTCCCAAGATCATAGGAAGTGTTCGTCAACAAACTTTTAACCAATTCCTCCTTTTCACCTGAAGCATAGCCCAAATGGCTTGCAGCCCCCCTAGACACCGATATGTCCTTACGGCTTTTCTCAAATCACAACCTATTTCCATCATCTTGTCTGGCTGGCTTCAAATTCTTTCGGTGTTAGACCTTTTCACCACCTTCTTACGACCCCAATATTTTCATCTACTCCCTCACCAGCGTTACGAACAAAGATAAAATGACCACGATTGCATCTATAGGACACAGAAAGTTCATTTAGTAAGAACTCGTCTTTAACGAATAATGACGCCTGATGGACAGGTCCCTGATCAGTGGACCTAATTGTAGTGTAGAAGCCAACAATGTTGGAGGTAGAGATGAACTCGGACTTACCTGCGCAACCGAATCCTCTGAAAATTTTCACGTAATTCTGAGGAAATAACACACTCGAGGAGTGAAAAAGACAAGAACAAAATACGGGCTTAACCCAAGCTTTGGAATTTTATTGGCAAATACATAATATTCTAGTTCTAGCAACTTTAGTAGCGCTAGTATCTGTACGCGTCCGTTTGTGCGGTTCATTCTTCGAACCCAATGACTTTTGCCTAGACATTCAGTGCCGTCGCTATATTTGCGTCATCTTCTAAGCTATACCCTGGTAGTACTATATGCTATGCGGCGGATATATTTACAGGTTATCCAACGAATGTTGCACATGCTGCTCACTGAATATGCTTGTCCTGAGTGGTCGTACCAACCGTGTCGTAACTATCGTCACTAGTGCATTCGCCCCACTAAAATAAAATAAAAAAAGCGATAGCGTCAACTTACAGGCAAAGAATTACCTCTAAGACCACTAACTAATTTCATGCATTCGTAAGCAATGCGCTATCGCAAGTAATTCGAATGTACCTGAACTGCAATTGTATTCCCGGTGTAAAAGGTTCCACAAATGCTCACGCTGCTTTAGCACCGCTCTCTTAATTAACTAGAAGTTCATTACATTCCTGTGCCTCAGGTTTAGCTGACTCTGGACTTCTCGAACAAACGCTCCTGAAATTAAAGAACGGGCGGGCGATCAGGTGGGGCAGCTTACAATTCTTACGGCTGCTTCTTGAAGCGTGCACAGATGAAGAATGCGACGAAATTTTTGAATATAAGCGAGTGGGTAAAAACAGCCTTTTTTTCCTGAAATTTTGGGGCGTGCACAAGCCTTAGGTTACCTTAAGATCTCATTCGTTAAGTTCTCATCAAGATCTCGTTAAGATGTCATTCCTGGAAAAAAGTTAACGGTGAAATATCTGTACTTTTTTTTTTTTTTTTGCGTACGTGTGCTACTTCTATTGCCAACGTTGCTGTCTATACGTGGGGTCAAGGTTATTCGACTGGAACAAATCTCCGCGTACTAACATTCAAGAAGTTTCACCAGACGTTCAATCTTAAGCTAGAACCAGCCGGAAATTCCCCTGAGCTCCGAGTTTGTACGGTGAGATCCAGTCACAAATACAGTTCGTCCCTTCGGCGTTCGGGGCGGGGACATTCGCAATAAACTGTCACCGGGGTAACTCTGTACATACACTGTTTCGACGCATTTGGCGGGTTCGCGCGCCGAAGAGACACACTACGGGCGATCGTTCCGTCATACCCACCACTTCGGCGACCACACGCGCGCGCGCGCACACACACTCACACACGCACTCATGTCCGTTCAGACACGGTTCCAAACAAAACACACGCGGGCGGCAGGCGCCGAAGTGTCTGGAAGGAGCTGCTTCCTTCTCTCGAGCCATCTTCGAAAGCAGCCGCCGCTTTTCTTGGCACAAATTCATCCGCCCCGCAGTCCCCCCGCCGCGTGCGGCCGATGTTTGCGCACGCCTAGCGGGGCCTTGCGACGACTTCTGTATCGAAGCCGCAAGTCCTCCGGGTACTCTCGCTCCCGCAGCTCCGCCGGTCACGTGACGTCGGGTGCGCCGTACGAGGTGCTCCTGCAACGAGAAAAGACGACAATTTTGAGCTAAACATGTTTAATTGAGCTCAAACTTGATTGATTGAAACGGTTAAAAAATAAAAATAAAGAACTGTGGTTGATTCCTCGGTCATAGGAATTAGTAAAACAGCGAAATCTGTAGCTGAGCATGATTTGCAGGTCGGCGGCTGTCTTGTGGGTGTGCTTGGCGAGGGACGTCCTGCTAGCGGGTCGCTTATGTAAAAGCGTACTGGCGTCATTTCCGTGACGGATATGACGTCAGTGAAATCTGTATCGCGGCATAAAAGAATTTCGTGTTAAAATATAAAACCTGAAAACGAACAACCCTAAGTATAACCAGAGTAAGGACACTGGTATAACGTACTCTTTAGTACTAAAGGTTGCTTCCCCCCAAGAAGACCCGGTGTGCAGGGGTGCACCCTTTACAGACCGCTTGCTTCGTTGTACTGGCGTCACTTCCGTGACGGACATGACGTCAGCGAAATCTTCGTGTATACGGGAATAAAACACTTTCGTTTAAAACAGGACAGAGGATAAGAGAGATTATTGTCGTTCATGAACTAAGGTAGGTGGTGTCTCGGGGCCAAATTTTCCAGGTAGGTTGATTTGGACCACCGGCGTGGCTTAAAAATACCGTAAATTGTACACTTGCGGAACAATGGAGACAGGAGGGACGGCAGTGGCGGCTGTAACTGCTAAGCCTACATCAATGCCGTCGTCTGCAGTCATGCCCTGAGGATTGTTCGCACCATCCCATTTCTCCCATGACAAAGCGTCAGCCTGGACATCAAATTTCCAATTTAGAAACCTACCTACGTTTGAGCGAGTAATATTTCTGCACGCTAGTGTTTGTTGTGCTTCCCACCCGGGAACGCCAGCAAACAGCAAGGACAGTGTGTACTTTAGACAAGGTGGCATTACCCGCCATTAATCACAACGAGTTTTCTTTGTTACAGCCTTCCTGGATGAAGGGCGGGCAAGAGAATATGCACATATTGACTTTTCTTTTTGAAGAAGAATTTTGAGGGAGCCAATGCGTTTGGTGCAATACGTACGGTACAGTTAACTAGGTAAGTACAGGCAACGCGGGGTGAGATACGGGGCAAAATACGCAGCGGCAAAACTACGGAGGTAAGGCATTCTATTCAGGGTTTCTTTCGCGTACGCCACCTCGAAGCTCCCAGCGCGGAAACAGATCGCCCTGGTCGGCGATGCGGCAACCTTTTTCGTGCTCTGTGGCGTCTGCAGTGATGTGACGGGAGAATCCCTATATGGTCTCCCTCGGTTGTATACGCATCCCAGATATAGAACATCCGCGTGAGCTTCCATCGGCAGCGGCGACGCGAGACGGCGTTCCCCCCGTCTCTCCCGGAGATCCATAGGTGCTCATCGCGAGCGGGCTTAGGGTGGCTCACATTCGAGATAAAGACAGACGCGAGTTTCCCATATGCCTCGGCTCTTTTTGGCCAGCCATTACTTGTTTGGCGTTCGTGCCCTGACACGCCTCTGACTTCGCCGAGCTTACATATAAGCGCCACCGCGCGGCGGGCCGTTCGTTGATAACGTAACGGCTAAACCCTGCTTATATCGAAGGTGACGATTCGGCGCCAGCCCACCCACTCCTGCTGCCGCAACCGCCTCCGTGTGCGGGAGGAAAAGGCAAGGCTCTGTCGGAGACGGCATTGGGCCCGCCTGTATCCAAAGACAAAACAAGTCTTCGCTGTGCTGCGCCGCGCGGTCCCGTTGCCCGCGAAGTGATGCAGTTGATGAGCTATTTTCGTGACCTCCTCCTCTTCTCTCTCCCTCTGCGTGTGGCGTTCGGGTCATCCCGCGCAGCATCTTCCTCACCCCTCTTCGCATTCGCGCCCCGCGATCGCGGACGTTCTTCTGCGAAACTCTGTTTGCACTCTTTGCGCGTCGTTTGTTGTTCTTCGAGGGAATAGTCAGTTGGACGGAAGAAGTTTGGTTGCCCAACAGTCGGGACGAGTTTCTTCTATCTTTTCATTCCCGATTTCTTCTATGTTGACGCTTCGGTGCTCCTCTGGCGATACACGCGGTGGTCCTCGAGGACTTTTCTTTCGGTGTTGTTTATTGCGCGCCAGACGCGGATGAGCGAGTGGTATCGAGCGATGGGGCGTCGTCCAATTTCGTGTAGCGGCCATTCGGAAGGCCGCCCTTGACCGTTCAACGTACGCGCCTTTTTTAATTATTTATTTTCTCCCGCCATTTTCCCCCGAAAGTCAATTTCCTCGTCTCTATAGGAAATAATGCCGGTCGGCATGGACGAGTGGAATGGCTATGGAAGTGCGAAAAATAAAAAAAGACCAATATGTCTACCAAAATAAATGGCTATACTATACTTTCGGGTCGATTGTATATAGAGTCTTCGTGGCTCAGGTGTCGCACAGGGAGACGAAATCGAGTAATGGCCAAGTGGTTGCCGTCAATTGAGGAAAGAACGCGAGCCGCTTGCACGGTTCTGGCCTACCAGACTGGCGAACAGCAGAATAATTTTTGTAGTTAAATGGAGAAAAAACGACGCCAATTCGCTAAACTGTTGTATAGGTCCCGTACATCTCCTGTATTAGTCCCCGAATTTCTCGGGAAGGAAAAAGGAGCTAGACGCAGGAGTGGTCCTTTATCGAGTACCGTTTTCTTTCCACGCACGCCAGTCACCTTACTCGCCCGTAATAGTTGCAACTGCAGAGGGATCGAAGAGGAGGAGTATCGCTGTAGGCAAAAATTAAAGCCCTTCCACTCCATGTGAAAGCTGGAAGTGCAGAGCACTGCTTCGCCATTATGGGCTGTACCGCAGTTATCCGCTCACTGCTACCACCCCATGTAATTACAATTTCCCGCCTTCGTAGTGCTCGCGCGCCCCTGCCTTAAAACTGCGCCAGCGGAAGTTCTGTTCTTTTTATGCTCGATTTAATTTCGTATGGCGGAGCTGTTTTGCGTCATTTCGAACGTGCCATTTTCTTCTTGCGCGTGGAGCCTTTCTGCGTCATTTTGAACGCGCATTTTTTTTCTTCGCAAAAATCAACCCAACGAGCGTTCCTAACTAAATGATAATTACGCATATTTGGCCTCAAATGTACCTTAAGTTTTCTTTGCGCGAAACAACGGGGAAATGTAGGACAAGCGCCAGCGGTTCACGAGTTTCGAACGCTTATAACTATATAATCCGCTTGGCTTTCGAAGCCACTGGGGTACGCCGCGACGTTCCGCTGCAACGGAACGCCCTGTTGCTCTACTTGAGTCCAGCGACGAGCTACGACAAGGCGAGCGCCTAAAGTGCTCTGCACTTAAAATTCCTGCGGAGAGGGACCAGCGGTGAAATGCTAGATGGTGCACAGCAACGAAAAATAAACGTGAGTGGGAATGGTGGTGAAGAAAGAGTAACGGTGTAGGCGATATGGGCAGCCTGCGCGTTATCCTTGAGTGTGCAGAACTCCGGCGAATATGCCGAAAACCCTTGACATCCCTTCCTAAATAAATTTGAGAGACGCGAAAAAGCTTTCTCGCATCAAAACATTCGCTAAAAGAGCGTCAAACCTTCGCTGAAAGTGCATCCAATCGATCGCCAAACTTTCGGAGTCCCAAATTGCAAACGAAGAACGAACCCATGCGACGATTTTTCGTGCACTGAGTAAACACATCTACGAACAATCCAAATGTATACCGGTACGTTGTTTGCGAGATAAAGGCACATTATTGTACTCCTTCTTCGTGATCGATGCGCGCATTGTCTCATCTGGAACCATTACTTTTTCGCGATTTTCAAGTAATCGTTTTGACACAAAAGAAGCCCTGTTTCACGCATGCGCCGTGTGTCCAGAGATCTTAGAGCTTTTTAGTCGACCAACCGGTCTACGGGGAAATGCATTAGTTCTTTTTTTTTATAGGACGCCATCCGCCCCACTAAGAAAGTTTTAGCTTTAAAGGACGCATGAAGAGAAAATACAACTTCTTGTAATTTGAAAGAACCAGGATCCAGTGTCTCACTCAGCTCCATTACAGCCCCAAAAGATGTTTTTTAACGAAAAAAAAAAGCAAGAAGTATTTAAAAACTTTCAAATTTCGCGCCACAGTGACGTGTTATGAGCAAGAATGACGTCACGCGGGCCAACAATAAAACATAAGCTTCAATGCGTTAACTGCACGTTAGCATTCAAGTGACGCGGTCAAATGGAACTAGAGGCTCCATTACAGACGTCCAGTCATGTGTCGTCGCGACAGGTCAGTTAGACGGCCACCAATCGCACAAACAAGGTTCCGTGACGTCATAGAAAAGTTGCGGGAAATTCGCTAAGGGGTCGCGACTGCTTCACACGTTTTCTTTAATATCTGCGTTATTTGTTCGAAGATTGCGATGATATTGGTATCATTGTTATCCGGACTAAGCAGTCTTTCTAATAAACCCAACTTGTATTTTGTCTTCAGGGCTCCTTTAAAGGAACAATTTCTTTTTCAAGCCTCTCTATCACGTGAACAATGGAGTTAAACGGCACTCCACACCTCCACGGTACCTATATAATCTGGCCTGAACTCGCACACGGTATCTTCGAGGCTTAGGAAACGTGCGTGTTACCAGAGTCCTTCAATGTTTTACTGGTCACGAAACTGCTCCGTAACTCAATGGGAGAGCTTCATATGCTGCGTTTGGCCGCCGCGCGGTGGCGCCACCCTCTCACTGAGGTCACTCCTCGGGCGGCGTTGCGCTGGCTCGAACGGCGGAGCCGCGGCGAGTTGTGTTTGTTTTGTGCGGGAAAAAATGTAACGTGCATATCGCGCTCTTGTGATGCGACTTAAGTAGTGCAACGACGATGCCGAACATGTGTTGCGTCCAGGGATGTCGTTCCTTGTACAACGATACCACAGAAAATGTTTCCTTGTTCTGTTGACCGAGCGACGGGCAGCTGCGTGAGAATTGGAGGCGCGCCATTCCAAGGCAAGCAACGGGAGATTTCAGCTTTGATTATAAGTCTGTGACAGTGTGCGGAAATGCACTGTGTGTGAGAATGGAAAAAGCAATGTACCATTTTGAGAGCATCGTGGACCTAGAATTGTACAAGGCTAACTTAAAGCCGGATTTTTGTCATATCAGTCAGGTTGTAGCGGTGCTCCATTACCTGTTTGCAAACTTGTATTACCTTGCGCTCAGGCTCGCGTGTAAAACAGTTTTGGGACGTCCTTGTGCTTTTACTTTTCATATTTCCACGAATTATCCCTTAGGGTTCGTTTTGTTTGTTTTGTAACCGCGCGTGGCCGATTCCAGTTTCTTATCTGGCGTTTCAACCGGAGCGTCCGTTGGCTCTTTTTGTCGTACGTCCCGTCAGGCAATATTGTTTGATATGGAAAGGGTGCCACCTTGTCGCTAACTTGATTTTTTGTTTCTTCGACAATGTTCTCGATCCCATTTCCATGGATCTGAAATTAATAACATTCCGAGAGTAATGCATGCATAGCAAACATCGCGCAACTCACTTTATCGACGTTCATCTGTGCACGTCACACTGCGGACTGCTTCTTCGACGTTTGTGTTTCATTCTAGTCTTTTGTAGTGCAGGAGATCGCTCGCTGCGTTCAGAGAAGCTTTGCTTCGTTCTTGGCTATGTGGAAATATTCTGCTTTCTCCGTGTGCTTCACATCGCAGCGCGAAAAAATAAATTTTTGTACGCTGGACCACGCTCTTTTGTCTCCCTTCGTAACATTGAAATTTTTTGTTGCGTGTGTTAAGTTCAGTTTTATTGTTATTTTTTCGCTTCCTGTTTTTTCAAGTATTGCAAAGCGTGGATGCAGAAAGACACATGGTGCAACATACAGGGTGTCCCAGCTATCATGCACCAAGATTTAAAAAAAGAGAAATTGCGTAACTCGAAGAAAACCTAGTGCATAATGTTTGCAGTACTGTGAAGAAGCGGAGAGTGATTTTTTCGTTAATGAGACTTAATTAATTAATTGTAATTAATTATCTAACTCGAGAAATACTGTCGCAATCACTAAAGTGTCAATGAGGCACTTGTAGGTAACCACGAGGGGCATCTAACTGCGGCATTTTCAGCGTTGAACTAATTGCGTACTCATTTATTCTGACTGATAAAGGAAGCCCGCGAAATATGAAAAATACCACGTGACGACGCTTACGCGCGCATTGTAAAGCAGCGTCCCCAAACAAAGCTGATTGAAAGCAACTGCTTCGCGTGTTACCCGCCCGGAGAGACAGCGCATCACCTTGGTAATAGCATGTACGGCAGGAGCAGCAGCAGCAAGATTCGCGGGACGCGTGTGCAGATAAGGAACAAACTCGGTCACGATTTCTTCTTTCTTTCTTTTGTCTATTTCATTCTGGCTAACTCAGAGGCAGCCTGTTTGAGGGCGTTGCTTTACGGTGCGCGCGGAGGCACCGTCACGTGGTATTTCTCATATTTCGCGGGTTTCCTTTATCAGTCAGAATAAATGTGTACGCAATTAGTTCAACGTCGAAAATGCCGCAGTTATATGCCCCTCGTGGTTACCTACAAGTGCCTCATTGACACTTTAGTGATTAGGACAGTATTTCTCGAGTTAGATAATTAATTATGATTAGTTAATTAAGTCTCATTAAAGAAAAAATACTGTCCGCTTCTTCACAGTAATGCAAACAATATGCACCTGGGTTCCTTCGAGTTACGCCTTTACTCTTTTTTAAAATCTTGGTGCATGATAGCTGGGACACCCTGTATATCTCCGTGTTTTGATCCTTCGCGTTTCTGCAGCGTGTTTAGATGTTCTCAAGTATGTACCCACTCATCGAAACGACAATACTACTGGGCTATCTCTTTTAGCGTTCTGTAAATTCCAGAGCAATCAATGGATTTATTAGGCGTAGTCTGAACGACGCGTACTTGGTTTCTTTCAGTTTCTTTTTATTGTATTATCGATAGGACCGCAGCAGTCCGGGACTACGGAGCTACCGTATATGTGGTAATTACAACTTTGCTTTTACTAAAAGAAGCAATATAGATTTAAAAATCCGTAAACACGACGGCGCAGCGCTTGTGCAAGAGCACACAGAAGCCATTGCCGTTCGCGGCCGAAGTCAACGGTAATTTACTTCGAAAAATAAAACCCCATTGAAGGCAGGTGATATACACAATGACTGGACTATTCATCGCTAACTACTACGCAAAAAAAAAAAAAAACACTTAATCAGCGCGCAGAGACCAAAAGCAGCAAGCGTTTGCACGCCAAGAGCTGGCCAATACGCCGCACGCGCGGCGGCTGGATGACCTTCGTGCGGCGGTGGCGCCTGTAGCGGCGCGCGCGGTCCCTATATGAAACGAGCGCCGAAGTTTCGTGACCAGTAAAACATTGAAAGACTCTGGTGTTACGAATGAATGGGGCATGCTTGAGCCACTTGACAATGTCTGATTTGAGTCCGCTCAGTCAGCACTTAGAAATGTGTAGTTGGGTTAAAAATAAACACAAAAATCTGAAGTAATGTTAAGCTAACCGTAATGAAATACTAAAGTAATGAATGGTTACGCTATCGTGGGCAAGTTAGCGTTGATTCGAACTACAAGAACAATCAAACGCAAAATGAGTATGTAGTGGGATATATATTCAGAAATACGAAGGCGTACGCTGCTTCTGTCCCTAAAGGAAATTGTGTACAACGAATTGTACTTCCGTCAATGGCACATCAGGCAGAAACGTGGGATCGAGAGCAAGGCGACGACCGAGTTTTTTTTTTTTTTAAATTAGGTCAGCCCAACGAGCCGTAGAAAGAAGATCGTTAACGGTAACGCTCAAGGATAATAAAATAGCGTCATGGATTGGAGAACAAATTCGGATGGAGGACATGAGTTCAAATTTAGCGAAAGGAGTGGTTTTGGGCAGGCTATGTAATGCGGATGGCAAATAACATGTGGACTCTCCGTTCAACGAAATGGCTACAAAGGAGCGGGATAGGGGACGGCAAGTGGCCCTATCGAGGGATGACATAAGACAATTTGGAGGTAAAGAACGAACTTCGGAAACTTCGTAATATAGGAGTGGTTGGAAGTCACTGGCAGAGGCATTCGACGTAGCGTGTACACAAATAGACTTGTTGTTAATGATTACTATGACCTACAAATGCACTTTGTTTCGAATCTGTGGTCAAGAGCTGAAATATGCGCTTAACAAGTGTCTTTCATCACTACAATGCCTTCAATGAGCCGGCGCAGATCTCCTTCGTCGGACTTTAATCAAAATACGTCGGACTGGGCAAACTTGGCAACTTTAATACTGTATTTCACAGAAATTAATAATAACAACATATATAATCACTGTTGAATCCTCGAAAGGGCATGCGCCATGCTTCCCGCCACTTCGTGATAGAAATGAAAGAGGAAGATGTGCGAACGCATTGCCAGCGCTAGGCTCGTGGGTCAGTGATGACGAAGTAAGCAGTATCTACGAGACGTTCGGAACGACAGTGCGCTGTGTCGGTTCTTCTCCGCTCTCAGCATTAATAACAAAAACAATAACAACAATAGTCGCCACCCTTACAAGCGATTGTTTGCCTGCTGCGGCCTGGGCTTTCCCATCTATTCGAGATAAGCCCTGTCTGGCGTCACCCATACCAAATATTCCTTGCCTCCGTATTGTTATTTCGTTCGCCGATCCTAGTCACAAACACTTCTTCTCCAGTATCACTCCGTCAGTGCTGTTGTCCTTTCTATGATCCCATCCCCTGCCGGAGCTCTCTCCCATCGTTTAATGGAAGAAAGTGGCCGTAATGGATCTGTTTTGCGCAGGGCTCTTGATCACGCGCACTGCAATTTATACAGCGCAACACCCCGATCCCAGCAAAGCCAAACAAACAGCGACGGTTAGCGCCCGAACCATCAGGCTGCTCCGCTCGCGTGCAGCGAGACACGCCCACACGCCGAAGCCCCGGCTTGCGGCGCGCCCACCTTCCTTATCATCCGATCAGCCGTGCCCTTTGTCTGGCAATTAGTCCTCCTTGGCTTGGGTCCTGTGGTGGGCGCCTTCGGAATTTCATCGCCCCGCTCAGCATGACTCGCGCGTCACGTGACTGCAGCCTCGGAGTGAGCCTCGATTTCCACGACAGGCTGCGATTCTCGGAACGCCGCTCCCGGCTCCTCCTCCTCCGCCGCTTCTTCCAGCTCGCCGCATCATCCGTAGATAGAAGCAGCCAAAATCTGACCTGGCTGGCGCACGCACGCCGCCACGTCAGCCGGAGGCGCCAACGCAAATTGCCTCCCCCTCTCCTCGCGCCGTCTTCTCCGGTGTTTCGGCCGCACCACCACCACCCCGACGCTGTTAACTTTCGTGCCCCCACCTCCGCACTGGCCCGGCGGCTTTCATTATCCGCGTACGGTACTCGCTTTCCTATGGCCCCGCCGTACTCTGGGCATCTTTTCTTTTTATTTTCTTTCGCTTCCTTTCTCGAGGCACAATCCTGACTCCGCCACTCCTGTCCTTCTCTTCACTTTTCTTTTTATTTGGATAATATAGGTGAGCTCGCCTTTCTCCCTCCTCTGACTGTGGAAAAAAAAAAAAAAAAGACCCCGTGAAAAGAAAAGAGCTCAGACGTAATCATCAGGCCTCCGGCTGCGGTTGTTGGTCTTTCTTTTTGAGTCAGCGGCTTCAAAACACTCGGTAGAGAGGGAGAGAGGGAGAGTAGCGCGAAAGATGATTTGAGGCCGGTTTGGGGTGGTTTCGGCGGATGGACGGACGAGAGCAAAGAGCGTCTTCTTGCTCGTTCTCGTCGCTTCGCCTCGCGGGGGAAACCGCGCCGTGCGGTTTCCCCCTTTGCGGCTGTTCCAGAGCGGGCTCGGTCGGCGGCTCGCTGCTTCTCGAGAGCTTGAGTCGCAGAGGACGCGCCTGTCCTCATCTGGAGCGCGCGGGCTGCGCTACGGAACGGTGGATACGCGCGCTTGGAGAGCGAATGTGTGTCTGTGTGAGAAAGAGAAGGCGCTTTATTCCTTGCAAAGGCAAGAAGAGAAAAAAAGAAATGGAAGCGAAATCACCGCCGAACGCTCGCTGCCGACTACGGGGACCGAGCCAGGCGCGTCGGGCCGCAGTTTCACGCAACAGCTGCGGCGGAGTCGGAAGCGATACGGAGCGCCACCGCGTCGGCGCCATAGACCGAAAAGTCGAAGCTCGGCCGCCAGCGGCCGCGTAAACGAAGGCGCGTACAAAAAAATAAAAGAAGACGCTGCGAGGGAGAAAAGAAAACATTTTTTTTTTTCCTCCGCCAGGAGTCAAAATAAAAGGAGAGAGGGAGACTCAAGGGGAAGAGCACGCGGAGACCGGCGGCAGCGGCGCTCGCAGGAAAAGGCCGTCGATGTTCGTACCGTGATTTGCCTGTCTGGCGGAGAAGCTTGCTTTCAGCCCAGCGGAGTCAATCCGATTGAGCGCATATCTTATCGAGCGGAAGGGTGGCCGCCGCATACTGACCGCCTCTCTGCTGCCTGCTGGAAGGATCGCGAATCGGTGACAGCACACGGTGCGCACAGCACGGGGTCGCAGCCCGCCCGCGGCTCGCTCGTTCGTGAACTACGCGCTCCTGGAGGAGCGCGCGCCTTTTTTTGTCAATAAACCGAATCTGATGCGAGTCGGATGTTCGAAGGCAGGCACGCCGCGCACCCCATTTTTTTGGCTTTTGTTTTTCGATTCCATCCCGGCAGCGACAGGAAGTGACCAAGAATGAAACTTGGGAGACGACGACCTGGTGGGTATTTCTTCACGCTTGAAATATTTGGCATCCAGCGCGCACTCATGTGTGCGCTTCGCGTTTTTCGACTTCCTAATATTTCGTTGCTTGTTCTTCCTCCGGAAATTTTTGGCAACCTTGGAGCAGAGTTCGTTCATTTTTTACGCGTTACGTCTCCGCGAGTGGAAACCGGAGGTATGGAATCGCACTTCACTGAAAACTACATGTAAGTGAAGCATGAAATAAAACAAACGAACAAAACAAGCGCGGAAATCGTACGCATCGACCGAGGAAGCCTATTTTCAGTGCAGTTCTCAAAGGACGCGCGCACATGCTGAAATTCTTCCCGCCCGAGAGGAAATGGAGACGAGGGCGGCGAATTCCACGGGACTTATTTACCATGTACTTTTCGCCATCTCGCTTCAGCTCTTTTTTTTTTTTTTTTTTTTACCGCGCGTAGCGTAGTCGCAGCGGAAATGGAAGAGGTATGTTCTGTGTAATATTTGTTCAAACAAGAAGTCACGGGAAGTCCCATCACTGGCCGGTGCTGCAGCAAAGGCTTTTTCTTTATTTTACAGTCTCTCCCTCGCTTTATCTGAACTGTATCTCTGTAAGCATATACTCTTTCCTGCTGACAAAAAGGAACGTGACGAGTCGGTTACAAGAGCGGCAGTGGAGTTGAATTACCCATCTTGGCGCGAGTTCCGGTGATTGAATTCCTGCAATCCGTGCTTTAGGTATTGCTATTGCTAGAAACTCTGTCCCGCCTTTCCTTGTGGAGAAGGAGGCGCGGCAGATAATAAAGCTCGCTTTGCGTGATGGGATTGAAGCGGAATAAGTAGGCACAGGATTAAAAATGGCAGCGTATCTGCTCCTTTCGTTGCAAATGTCGCCGAAAGACGACAGTCGACTGGCGACCATGCCAAGTAAAGGCCTCCCTTCTCTTTCCCGCTCACCTCTCATGCTGTTCCTCTCCCGTCTCGTTCCCCCCGAGATAACACGCTAGAGTTTGCTCAAGTAAATTTAAATTTACCGCGTTCTACTGCTCCAAGCCGGGCGTCTCGATGCCAGCGCTGCCGCACCGCGGAGACGCGAGTGAATTGAGGCACCCTACTACAACGTTCATAGAACCACGGTGCCCTACTCTACGAGCGTTCCAAACTGAACGTGGATCCCATCTAGTGGAACCTTTAGTTGCTATTGCCGTTTGATTTCTTAAATGCCGCCAGGAGGTAGCGCTGGAAACAGCAGGCGACGGTTTTCTGCCGTTGATGTAGTATTTCATTTGCTATCACAAAAATCAAGCATCCGCGAATTTTTAAATAAAGGAACACCACAAATACTACTTATGTATTGATTTGCTGTCTTATATTTGCGTAATTTCTTGTTCTTGTTCAACAACGTTGACAAGTATGAACACTGACACCGGACTTGGACGTTTATATTTGGCTGTGAATATATAAGACTATTGCGCAGCTTTCGTTTCACTTTGGCCGGGTGGCTGAATCGAGTCACAGACAGACAGACCAAAATTTCTGCGTTTAAGTAGCTCAAGAAAGACTAAATTCTCCCGACGCTAGCAGAGAAGCTGCACGCATGCGTAGTAGACAAGTTTTATTCGCATTAACGTTATCTCACAATTTCGAAGCAACTTTTTGGATAGGTTGGTCGAAGCACGTACCCGGCTGGCGTCCGCCAATGGCGCGCGCAAAAGACGCTTGTCCGGAAAGCACGTGACCTCCGTCACCGGAAGTGACGCCAGTGCGACGACCTGCCCAAGCAACGCTTGGCGCGAGCTCAGTTACCACTGGATGCAACGCGTTTCATAGCGCGGGCACAAGAAACAAAACACGTGGCGACCGTCTTAGCATACACGAAGGGAGAGCGCTCTGGCCCGCAGTCTGAATTGGTCATGAGTTTTTTAGGGGCGAAGCCCCCTTAGGAGCTAGGGCTGTTGGAGTCTCCTGTCGTCGTCGTAAGCGTCGTCTCATTCAGTCACGGTACTAAAACACCGGGAAACTAGTTTACGCCTCACGCTAAAACGTAACGCGTGTTAAAAAAAGCCCTAGTGCCCTCGCTTACGCCTCGCGCTAGAGAGCTTCATGCTTCAAAGATACGAGACTTTTACAGCAAAGCTGTATACCTGTACCCCCCCCCCCCCCCAACGGTTTAATCTCCGTTGGCAAAAACGCGAAGGCGCCAAGAATACACTCATACACTGCATGCTTCGCCCCTCCCCAGGTTTCACGTTAGTGGAGGTGGCACGGGATTTTTTCTGCGGAGGCGGTGTCGCGCCAACATGGATAGAGATTCGGCAATCAGTAGCTTCAGTGAGGCTGATGTCGGTTATAGGCTTAGCGGCACAAGACTCATCCACAAGTTTAACCGCGAGAAAAGAGTTCACGTTCTAGTACAATGAGAATATGGTAAGGTATACCCTGAAACCTTCTTTTCTGTAGATCCTTCTTAATTAAAGGTAAGCTTAGGGGTGTGTGTGTGGGGGGCGCTTTACAGGGTCACCTCTAGCGTTTCCCTTACACTTAATTTTGAAAGATTTCGAAGGAAATCCAAAAATGAAAGGAATGGAGAAAGTAAACTTTATGTACGGTAACATTCACAGACCTACCTTCAACCGGCCTTTCTTTTAAACTCGAAACTACAAATTTACGCAAGTTGACGCCAGAACTACCGACTTCGCTCCCTCAGCAAGTCTCAGTCGTTAAACTAACCTCATATAATAACAGGGTTGCGGTCGATCTGAGGTTGTCCTCATGAAGGCGAGGCATTGCACGGTGCTCAGCCCCGCACACAAAGCACAGTTGGGCACCGCACGGGCCGAACTTGCTCACTGATAACGGGGTCGAATGACAAATTTCCATGGGGCCCGGCCGGGCCAGGCTGCACGTCACCACGTCCACTGTGGACAAATATCACGGCCAACGAAAGACTTCGAATACTGCCTCTTGCTCATCCTGTTTGTTCAGGCATGCACAATTGTGCACCCTTATTGGCCGAGAATTTTGCAAGTTCCACGGAGTTTTCAAGTGTTGAAACAGATTACTCCTTGCCTCTACGCTCAAGCGCACAGAGTCTGCCGTAAGCTTTCTCTTTCCCCATTCAATTGACTCGACGTGATGCCGTGACGCTTGCAACTTTGTGGCGCGGCAGTTACAACTATCAATATGGACGGACGGATAAAAAAATTATCAGCCACTGTATAGAACTGATCCCACTGTTCACCGCATTCGACTCAACGACGCTTTTACTAACCATTTTATATGTTTACTTGCACAAGACACGCCGAGTTGCCTTCTCGCACTGTCACGCTTGCAGTTTTCGTGAGGACATTGAACACGTACTGTGGGTGTCCCCGTTTTGACACTCTAAGGCTATAGCCATGAAGGCACCATTGGGACTGCGTGCTGATGCACCCCTTTAAACTTAGTGATGTAATCGGTCCATGGCACTCAACTGCCGTGGTAGCACGGACTACATGTGTCTTGGTGTAATTTCTCCGTGACTCCGGCCCGGGCAAAACTCTGAACGTTTGCCTTAACTTTACTACAGTGCGTTTGCATGCGTTTTTGTGCCTTCGCTTCCTTCGCCCGTTTTCGCCCCTCTCATGTTCTAGTAGCAAGCCAAGCTCGCATCCAGGCTGACCTCTCCCTCCTAAAGCTCTTTCCATTTTCTGCAAAGTGCCTTTCCTCGGCAGAGCTACTACTGCCAAGGAGTCGCATCACAGAAAGCCGAAGTGCGGGTTGTATCAACGCGCCGGGCCAGCAGTCACGACGCGGCACCACCAGCACCGCGGTAGGTCTTCTGGAGCACGTGCACCCGGTAGTACGCGCGAGCACCGTGGCGCCGGCGAGGAAGCGCACAGCCTCCTCCATCTTCACGGAGCCGCTAGCCAGGGCATCCCCGTCCCGTTCGCTGTCAGTGCCACAACATAAAAACAGGGCTGTGCAGCGGCGGAGAAGAGGCGAGGGGTGGCGGGTGTCCCCGGTCCCGTTTCACGCTGGGTGGCCACGCGCACAGGTCGTGGACATCTGGTCCCTTTCCCACGTGCGCCTAGCCGCCTCTCGGGGATTGCATGCAGCGCGGTGGAAGATATGGCCGCAAGACCGGCCTGCGCTTTCAGGATAATCTGTGACGCTGCGGCTTTTGTCGGTACCCCATATAGGCCGGGAAACGTTCAGCCTACACAGGTAACCAAATGCCCCTCAAAAAACATGCACCAAAAGGTGGGCGTACACACAGATGCTCACGTGGTTCTATGTCGTTTTGTCTGACGCTGGTCCAACGGCCAATGCGGTGGAATTGGCCTGTTTTAGCAAGGTTCCAGACAACAGACGCGACTGCACGTGCTAAGTCGTGTCGACGCAGCCACGCAAGCGTGTTCTCCGCAGCCACGTGCGCAGTTCACGTTACACCATATTTGCACGCAACGTGCATGTACGGCGCAACATGCACGCAAGTGCAATATGGTCGTTTTGAACTGCGGTGGGATTAGGATATCCGAAGAGCAAGCCAAGTTCACGCCCGAAACGATAGCTTTGTTATTCGTAAAGATTTGCGTCTTTCCGACGTGCTCAAAGCTTACGACGTGCAACTAACCTGTCAATGAGAAGCTCCTTGGTACAGTAGCCAGCCCATATAAATATTTTTGCGGATGTATTACTTTTCAGTTTTATTTTTCGAAATAACGCAGTTTTTTGTAAAGCTTCATCAAACTTCTGTGACTACGGCTTGAACCCGCACCAGGGAAATTGTGCTTCAGCGAATCCGAAGCTTAGCCGTAATTGCTAGCCATCGTTAGTCATTGAGCCAAGTCGCAGTGGGGAGCCTATTTAAAATACGCGCCAAACTCGGGACCTACTGCACGGAACTGCGGAGAAGGAGAGCTTTGGCCGCCGTTGGCATCCAAGCAAGGCACCCAGCCAGCTGTGGGGAACCGGGGCCGGGACCTGCGCGAACCACGATAAGGCCCGAGAGAGAGAGACCTCCTGTCTGCTGGTCCAGAAAAAGCACTGGATGATAACGGGCAGCCGCGGGAAAGAAAAGTTGGTTTAAAATTGGGCGGCAGCGAATGCTACGTTCGGACCTGTTATTAGAGTAATGACCCCTCGTCTTTCTTTTGCGTCGGGCAGAGCTACGCTAGCCCTGTTTGGACATGGTCCGAGTATGTTTTTTTTTTTTTTAAATAAAGGGAAAGCTCTCTTAAACCTCCAGAAATTACAAAACGAAAACCCTGAAGAGGGTAAACGTTTGATCCTGTGGCTAAGAAATAAGGTAGAAGTCCAGCCTTTTCAGGAGAGCCTTGTGAAGGTCTCAAAAGAGATCCCCAATTATGAAAGGGGCCGCCTATTCGAAAAACACACATCCAAGTCTTTTTTTTTTTTTTTTGTTTAGGCTATAAGACAAATGCAGCACAACGTCTGCGCGGCACGGGAAAGTTTTTAGGGGCGAAGCCCCTTAGGAGGCTGGGGCTGTTGGCGTCTCCTGTCGTTCGTCGTCGTAATCGTCGTCTCATGTAGTCACAGTACTGAAACAGCGGGAAACTCGTTTACGTCTCGCGCTAGTACGTACTAAAGAAACACCGGAACCCTCGTTTACTCTCCGCGCTAGAGAGCTTCGTGCTTCAAAGATAGGAGAATTTTACAGCTAAGCTGTATACCTCTACCCCACAACGGTTTCATTTCCGTTGGCAGAAACGCTAAGGCGCCAAGATTACACTTATACACTGCATGCTTCGCCCCTCCCGAGGTTTCACGTTAGTGGAGATGGCCCGGGATTTTTCTATGGGCAGTTGGAACAGCGTCGGTTTCCGCTCGTCTGTTATCCTGATAGCGTCCATCCGCATGTAAAGCTCCGCCCACTAGTCTTCTTTCCCTAAGGTTTCGGCTCTTTCTTTTTTAAAGACGATAGTCTTTCTTGGGCTACTTAAACCCAGAAATTTTGGTCTGTCTGTATGTCTGTCTGTCCGTCTGTCTGTCTGTGACCCGATTCAGCCACCCGGCCAAAGCAAAACAATGCCTGCGCAATAGTCTTATATAGTCACAGCTAAATCTACCCGTCTATGTCCGGTGGAATGTTCATAATTGTCAACATTGTTGAAGAAGAACAAAACATTACGCAAATATGAGACAACAAATCAATACAGAAGTGATATTTGCAGTGTTCCTTTATAAAAAAATCAAACATGCTTGAATTTGCGAAATTAAATACTTCATCAACTGCGGAAAAAGAATTCACTCCGCCGTCGCCTGCTGTCGCCCACGCCACTACAGCTTCTGGGGCCATTTTAAGAAATCAACCGGCAACAGTTACGCAAGGTTCCACTAGGCAGGCTCCACGTTCTGCTTGCAACGCTCGTGGAGTAGGGAAACGCGGTTCTATAAACGCTGAAGTAGGGCGCCTCGATTAACGCGCGTCTTCGCCGTACGTCAGCGTTCGCATCGAGTCACCCGGTTTGGAGCAGTGGAACGCGGGAAATTTAAAATGATTTAAGCAAACCTTTGGCGTCTTTACCTTGGGAGGAGCGCGACGCAAGAGGAACAACATGAGAGGTGAGCGGGAAAGCGAAGGGAGGCATTTACTTCGCAAAAGCCGATAAAGACTATCGTCTTTTGACGGCATTTGCAACTAAAGGAGCAGATACGCGGCCAATTTTTTTATAAACGGAACGCACTCGAAATAAAAGACGCATAAATGGCCGGCAACACAAGGCTGTTGCAATTACGACGGCAATCGTGGGACTGGTAGAGTGTGTACTGGGAAAATGGGGCTTTATTTGAACACGGCGCTTTTACGTCCAGCTCCGCCGAACATTTATAAAAAAAATAAGGAGGGGATCGAGCGGGCAGCAGATACGCGAGTGCGGTTTTTACGGTCCGTTAAGTGGTCGCCAGTGACAAAATAAAACATGCTCAACTGATGCGGGACTAGGCTGAGCAACAAAAAGTGAAAAAACTAATTTCTGAATGTACTTTCGAACACATTGCATCGCTAAAGTCAAGACACTCGAACAAGTTTCAAAGCGAGAGATCATAACCTTGTGTTTCTACCGTGATCCCCGATTTCGTGACCCCGTATTCGGGAGACAGTAGTGGTTTATACCTGCTTTGTTTAGCAATATTAAAGCGAAGCTGTACTGCCCGCGCTGATGACGTCTGTAACGCGAAAAACTCCCTGCAGCAAAGCCAACTTTTTTCTGACGATGATGATGAATCATCGTGTGTAAAGTGAAAGAAAAAATTAAAGCCATTCCACTAAATGTGAAAGCTGTCGGAAGTGCAGAGCAGTGATTCGCCGTGACGGGCTGCAGCGCCGTTATCCGCTTACTGCCTCCACCCAATGCAATTCAAATTTCCCGCCTTCGCAGTACTCGCGCGCTCCCTGCCTCAAACTGCGCCAGCGGGAGTTCTGTTCTTTTTGTGCTTGCTTTAATTTAGCATGCTGGAGCTGTCTTGCGTCATTTCGAACGCGTTATTATTATTTTTTTTTCTTGCGTGGCTGGAGCCTTCCTGCGTCATTTCGAACGGGACGTGTTTTTCTTGCTCGACCGCTTGTTTCTCGCTTACTATCGTAAAAACCAACCCAACGAGCGTTCCCATAGCTGAATGAACGCGTGGGCTGCCGGTTACATACACAGATTTTGCCTGAAACGTACCTGCAGTTTTCTTTGCGCTAAACAACTTGACAAGCACAAGCGGTTCACGAGGTTCGAACGGTTATGACTATTTAAACCACGTGGTTTTCGAAGCCTCAGCGTGACCCCCTGACGACGGTACATCACGCTCTACTTGGGTCCGTTATCTCGCTGCGCCGCCGGATTCCGGCCGTTGCACCGACCGTTAGCGAGCTACGACGACAAGGCGAGCCTAGCAAGTGCTCTGCACTTGAAAAAAAACAAAACAAAACAAAAAGAAGCGCTTCCGCTGGCCGGAATCAAAACTTAGTCCCCTGAGTCATGAAGCCGGCGTCTATCCGATTGATACATTTTTTTTCTTTATTGCCTACTTGTACATAAAGAGGTATACTCAACACAAACACTAAAATAATGCATCAGTGATTTTGCCGCCGACGCGTTTTTAGTTTCTTGAATAAAATTCCGGTTGCTCCATTTTGACATGGTGGAATCGGTTTGGGGAAAACTCAGACGACAACCAAACAACCCGCCACGAGAAAGTCTCGCGTTCAACCATCGTCGTCGTTAGACGGAGGAGTGCATGATTTTTATTCTCACCTACCCGCTCACTCTCCAACGCACATTCCACTAGAAGGGAACAGTGAAATTCCTTCCGGACGCGAAAAGGCACACTGTTCGTTCCTTCTCGAAACTGTTCTCCCACTTTGACTTGTTAAAATGCAAATTGAGGCCTTCGCAATACGAACACCAGCAAAAGGCAAGTGCGCTGATCCATCGCACGTTCAACACCTGGGCGATTATGCGAGTAAACTGCCTCTGTTATTGATTCGCCACAGCCCTCCCTCTTCCCCGTTCTTAATTCACCGTTCGCACTTCGCCGGATGTGCGCGCATCAGTGCGTGCAGAGGCATGCAGAGATTTGATGGTCACGCGCGATTGCTCCAAGCAGAAAAGCTTCCTTTTTTCGTACCAACCAAACTCATCGGTCCGCGCTAGAAGCGATCTCCCTCAAAAAAAAAAAAAAAAAAAAAAAAAAAACAATGTCTGAAATTCATTATCTGAAATGTTGGGGGATTCCGGTACTTCATTATGCAAATTAGCATCATGAAGGTCATTACATATTGCGATGGCCAGCGGGGGATATAAGCACATCCAAAAAGAGTGATGCATTTGGTTTGAACCTTTTCAAATTTTGTTTATTTGGCGTGGGCAAAGAACAAAGCAACTACCCTCTCTTTATATGCACGAAGTTACAGCTGCGCACATGACCCTCGTATTTACACCTCGAATGGTCTGCAAGATTTCATAAACAAATGGCTCAAGCCCCAACTGAGCTTACTCACGCCTATTTCGGTGCGACGCATTGTTCGAACTCGTGGAGTACATAAACATTGTATAAGACAACAAGCCGCCTTCATCGCCGCCTGCCAATTCCTCAATTCATGTCTTAGAACCCGAACCTTATCGTTATCGCCCACTAAACCCGACTTCCACAATTATGACGTGAGGGTTGTTATTCATATATGGAACCCCCCCCCCCCCCCCATCCCTTTCCGCTTATTTACGCCTGAAATACGTTACCCTACTCGGAAAGGGGTAGGAGGGAGGGGACGGGCTGGCCTCAAACTGAACACACTAAACGCTGCTTTTCAGACGCATCTGGTACTCTAAACTGCAGTAAATGTATAGCGCATTCAAACAATGTTCCCCAACTGCGGCGTATTCCGAATATCCTTATCCATGCTCCCACAGGCATCCTTACCCAGAAAATTCCATCTGATGCCTGGTGAGACGACGCTGGCATTATTGGTGTGCAACAAAGTTCACCTTTTTGTGTGCGTGCGTGCTTCCAGCTCAGGATTTTCACAGAACAAACCCAGGGCACCAAAAAGGGCAGCATCCCCGCGACGCGCGAACAGCCTGGGTATCTACACTGACCGAGCACTGGGAAAACAAAGCACATCGTTCATCCGGGCCAGTGGAGCCAATCCGCAATCTCGGTCGGCCGTGATCGCAGCCATGCGCAAGAAAGACGAAACAGAAAATAAAAAAGAGAGAGGGAACTAAAACACATCCCTGGGGCACACCAAGCCATCGGTGTACGATCGAGTGAGCTACACCCCAACGCTAATCTCCTGGCCGCAGCCGGGGGTTGGACGGCAGGAGGCGAGCGCCGAGGGCAGCCAGCCACAGGCTCCAAGGCGGGACAGGGAGGGGAAGAGACGGGTCAAGCCGATTACGGGCAGTCTCCCGCGCTGCCCCATCTCACGACGCTGTGCACGGGCACCCACTGCCCTCTCCTCCAAATACATACGAGGCCTCGTAGCCCAGCACGAAAAGCAACAACGCGTCTGTATATAGCCCCGCGCGGCGACACAACATATCCGCGCCCCCGTGCTCGGCGGCCCTGTAAAAACACAGCCTCCACCTCCCTCCTTTTACCGACTGGTTTGGTTACTTTACTCCGTGCTGCGCTTTTTTTTTTTCTGCCAAAGCAGAAAGCGAAGAAAAATGAGCAGAGCTTAAGACGAAGACGTCACATAAACTCCGCGAGACAGCCGTGCGGAAGCGTGCAGTTTATACCGGTGCCGATCCATCACGGCGGAAGCGCGCTGCTCTCGCGGTGTCTCCTCGAGGGTTGGCCGACGCCGCGCTTGTCACCACGCCTGTCGGCGATCGGCGGCCCGAATTTGGTGGACAGGCGCGGTAAAGCACAATAAAACTGTTCGCGGCCAGCTAGATGACTGAGCGGAAGCGCCACTACACAGCCACCGGCCGTTTCGTTGGTCTCACCTGCTCCTAAATTGGACGGCGTTCGAGAGTGATGAATGTATGCCCGGCAGCAAGTGTATAGAGCTGACAGCTTAATACCGAAGTCGTTTATCGCGCTCGCGCAATCGTCGAGTTTTTAAGAACACTGTACTCCACACGTGCGCAACTAACAAAGCAACTCACTGATCGATCGATCGCGTAATTTGCGATGGTTCACGTTGCGCGAGACGAAGCTCACGTTTAATACGCTTGTTTATAGTGGCCAGCACACTGCGCAACCGTGTCATACTAATTTCAAGAAGCGAAAAACAGCGCGTATAACCAGGCCGCTAGTACAAGCGACCTCGAGCTGCCATCACCAAGGGAGCCAAGGCGTTAAAGAAGGACTGGCAGACCACAATCGCTAATCCTTCATTGCCGTGATCAGTACCCCCCCCCCCCCCCCCCCTACCTTCCCGCGTACACGGCCTCCTCCCAGACGCTGTCCAGGCCGTTCGCCACCGCCCACGAGCCACACGTTGCGTCAATACCAGACACGCTATTTCGACCACGCCCCGCTAGCGACGGCCATTCCACCCTCCTCCCAGTACGACGTCGGCGGCTATTTGCGCGAGCTTCGCTATCTCCAACCCCCCTCCCTCGCCGGAGCTTCCTTCAATACCCGGGGCAATGTTTTTGTTTTTGGCTGAAGTCCCGGCGACGCGAGGCCGCCAGAAACACTGTACAGCAGCGGCAACTCCGTTCGTGACGTGGACGTTGCCGCTGCGGTACGGCGGCCTGCCTCGGCCAGACTCGTTTGGCTTGTCCCGGCATCACGCAGGTTGGCGCAGGTTACCTCGTCCGACCAGTTGATGTCTCTATTGAGCCGGCCCTTTGTCGGTTTTTGCTTGCCGTAGACGCGAGCCTCTCGCGGCGCGGCTGCGATGTCCGCGGGCTGCCTTATCTCTCTGCCCGCATCGGGAGCGCCGCTTTGTTCCTGGGCTTCGGTCGGCCTTTGTCTTCGCCGCAGCCCCGTCCTTGTCAGCCAGTACGGCACCGTCCTCTTCCGGAAGGCCCTTTTTCTGGGCACGTAGACCCTCGTTCTTTTTTTTTCCTTCTCGCGAGTCGCGCGCCGTTCGAACTGTCGCGACGGCAGCACGCCGGTCGCACGCGCGGGAAAGATTAAACGTCCCCGAGAAGTACGGCGGCACTAGGCTATTGTTGTAGCCGCCGCTTTTCGGGGGAAGTCTGGAAAGCCGCCACTTACAACGCAGTTGGCTTTTCGTTTGTCGTCCTCTGTGCATCGGCGCGCAAAGCCGGGAGGGAGTGCTCGCGTTTGTTTGGCTTTGGTGACGGGCTATCTCCAAATGACCGTGCCGTTGACGGCTTTTGTCTCCTCGACCAACTCCTCCCAGCGCTGCTTCAACGCGCCACATACCGGCGCTTTGCCAAGGACGCATCTTCTAGCGAATCTGTTCGTCGGGATTGGCGAGCTAACAAATGATGCGTTTAATTATGGGGCCTGGCAAGGTTTACGCCCGATATCGAACTTAACTACGTTGCATTGGTTAAAGTAGGGGGTTCAGCGTCTTCGGAGACTCATTATGTACGAATAAAATCGAGAGCGTTGATTTACGGGCTTATCGTTGGCATCGGGAACGCATTCGCAGCATTTCGGAGCTTTCTTTTTGATGGCTGGAAAATTTGAATTGGGGAGCGCAGTTTTTTTCCGCGAGTTGCCTTCGGCTCCTTCACTTTAGTCGCTATAAGCCCTTACGTCACGAACACACACGATTTGGCGGGAGAAACAAAATTTTAACCTAAATTGATTAACTTCTCAGTGAATACGGCATCGTTTGCTGCCGGACAAGATCTGGGGGCACTATAAAACACGAAATCTTTCGAATAAAACAAACTTGTATTTTGTGTGCATGGCCCCTTTAAGGCGCCCTTTGTCCCTTTTAGCCCCAACCTCTGGGCAGCTTCACATCTGCTGAATGTTGGGGGACCATTCTTTAATTGAAATAGGATAGGGATACTATTCTAGTACACCATAATAGGGAATCGGCCTTGGATGTTTTGAAGCCAGAGACAGGCTTGCTTTGGCAGAAAAGCGTGGCGCACACTGTAGCGTATGGAGCTCCCAACATCGTTTCCGGGGCTTTGAGCTGCTAAAACCGAAACTGACACCACGAGTGGCGCATTAATTTATGTTCGGCAGGCTGCATTAATTCGTGCGTTATTGTTCATGGGCTATCACGGATTGATATTACCCCCGCTCCCCTAAAAAAACAATTTGGTGTCAGTATATACTCCTTTAATAATTCGCTGAACGGTACTAGTTCATGCAAAGGAGATCGGAGACCATTTCAGCAAGCCGTAAAGACGGTAGACCTATACCAGACGTTGTACCCTTGTCTCCATTTTGGCACGTCGCTACCCCTCTCCTTTACCTCTGCTTTCCTTATTTAGGATGATGGAAGGCTCATTAGCTCCGAAACGACGCCATAGCGTAAAGGTGTCCGGGCTCGTAAGGCATGATCACCCAACCATATACCGCGAGCTCAGGCCTCATTTCGCCTTCCTCTAAGGGCCGCGGAAATAAGCCGGGAGGAGGTAATTAAAAAGAGCAGAAAAGAGTCCGCTCGCCCAAACTGAACTTTTTCCCCCGGCATCTCCTATTCGCTTGGCCCCGCGATCCCCGTGCCGTATATATAATAAAACTGAGAGCGCAAATAGCGAGCTGGCGAGCTCAATTTTCCTTAACGTAAGAATCATTATACTAAGGTGTCAACGATTTTTCTCCAACGCACGTTAGACTCTGCACTTTTTTTCCCTCCTTGCGCTAAATGTAGTGGCCTGATGGACGCATAAGCGCACGAGTAAGTTCACATATACTGACGAGTGCATACTACGTGTACGTATGCAAGAGTATGTTGTGACCACAGGGTTCATGTATGTATATATATATATATATATATATATATATATATATATATATATATATATATATATATATATATATATATATATATATATATATATATATATATATATATATATATATATATATATATATATATATATAAATATATAAGACAGAAATAAGAATTGGCAGTCAAGAAGACCTCGGAAAGCAAAGGGGAGGATGTAGTAGCTCAAGATAAAGAATTTGGAAAATAACAAAGTGGAGAAAAAATGCCCGCCAGGTGGGATCCGAACCCACGACCTCCAAAATACCGGTCTGGTGCGATAACCACTACGCTACCGGCGGGGCTACTTTAGCCTCCACTTTTTGGGGTATTTATGTTCAGGTGTTTTTGTTTCCTGCGCTTGGGGGTGGTAGCCAGCGCCACTCGGACTACTCGGGGTGAAGGGGACCTTCTTTTTATACACGCACACACACGTCACACATGCCAATCGGAGAGTGTTTAGATGTTCAGACAGCATGATCTTCCGTACGTACTCACTTGCCATCAGGCTCAAACGTCATGTTAGGACCTGTGCTCTTGCAGCACAATCATGTCGTAATCGTCCAGATTTAGTCAGCCGAGAGTTTGTTTGAATGCACTCACGAGGGCCCTTCTGAGCGAGTACAGGTAATTTTCACAGGTAGTATCCCCAGGTATATGGATATTTCAGCCACTTCATGGTGACTGCTAGCAAATAAATTTAGCTTTGCCTGTTTAGCGACACTTAGAATCAAAGATATGGTAATTTGAATCACTCCTTTCCGACACTTACTCGGGACCTCTGTACTTCCAACACCTCCCTGGACCCTGCAACACTCTTTGAGCAGTGCAAGTAAACTTGCGCGGCGTTTAGATTACACTGCCAGGAATACCTGAGGAATACCGTGAAGCGGTGAGCGCGCAAATCGCTGTGAAAGACGCGGAAAAACAACCGCGCTCTCTTTAATTTTCCTCATTATGCACCCCTGGCATGGCCTAAACGACGTCATTGCGGCCCCGGCTGCCCTATTGACTGTCGCTGGTCAACTTTGCAGCTTATTTCTCGCATTTTTTGTGACAATCCGCCGTCTGCGGCGCTGTGTACCAACCTCTTCTATGCCTGAACCTGTACGCACAGTTTTGGCGTTCATTTTGTGTTATTTTGAGTGCGCGCGGAGTTTGAGCTTCCCGGATCAGGCAGTTACGGTTGACGGGCCCGCATTGAAGAGAATGAAGCTCGGTTTAAATGAAAATTACTTGAAAGGTTGTCACTAGGGATAACATTTTCTAAAATGACGCCAAAAGAACCCCCCCCCCCCTTTTTTTTTTATTCGTATTCCCCAATCCTCAGAGCATGTGTATAGCATTAAAAAGCAAACATGCGAACTTTATGAAGCTGTATTTTGCCCATTACTGCAATGAACTACGTGCTGTTTGCAGGAAGCCTGTGACAATTCTGAAAAGGAGAAAATACTGAAGAAACGTGCATCAAGTGGCTGCACCTCTAGCGTTTCTACCAACGAGTCCCAGAATACTCCAAAACGGCCGAACCATTCGTTCTTTGCAACAGGGAAATAAACTGGTCGGTAAAAAAAAAAAAAAAAAAAAGGTTTGGAACGAGAATCTATTCACGACGTTTCCGCCCTTTTATCAAGCGTAAAATTATTCACCGCTAACAGCACCAAAATTCGGGAAACGGCAGACGAGCTGCGGCTTTGGAAATTCTTCGAGCACACTGGTGAACGCTCTTAAACGGATGCGGGAATGAGGGAAAGCTCAGTTGAAAAAGTACAACTGGAGCAATGCGGGGTTGAAAAGCGAAATGGAATTTTAGATGCCTCAAAAAAAAAAAAAAGCCGTTTTTCAGAACGGTTTTAGGGAACTTCTTTCCTGATGCATGCAGATTGTGAGTGGATGTATTGAAAGTAATTCAGACTGTCGACATTCTGTTTTGATGGCCCTTTAAGATATCCTTTTTTTTTGCGTACAAAGTGTGTATAAAGTACAACATAATAGACGGCGATAAGCACTCACAAGAATATGTCGAAAATTCAGATTGCTGATCTCTTTTTCTGACGGTTCGGAAGAATGACCGGTGCTGCTAACGGCATGCAGATTTTCAAACTAATGTTGTAAGTAGGGTATAACCAGCCTGTTCTTACTCGGGATGTGCTAAAGCATGTATTACACAACGGGGTCAAAGAATTGAACACTCGGCAGGTATTCTGTCATTGACTCAAACGCGTCCCTATCTGTGCTAGCTAATATGACATTGCAAGCGATTCAGCGCCATCGCATGTACAAATGCCACCTTCGTCCGAGCGCAGTACACATTCGCATGAAGGCAAAATGAAAATAACAGCTTGCCACTGTTACGAAGCTTACACAAACGTTGAGAGGCATGAAGTACAACTGGCTTGCAAAACTGTACAGGAGAAAGCGTGAGAGGAGAGGGTGTGAGAGGGAACGTTTCTCAAGAAATGGTCCAGACCAATAATTTAGAAATGAATTAGCATGCGAGGGTCGACATGAACTTGTAGCTATGGAGAGCTGGAAATCCACAAGCTGCGCGGTGCAGTGCGCAAAGGTATGTTCCATGCACCGTGAAGAGCGTTTTCGTCGAGGCCGCGGCCAAAAGACAAGCTCGAACTTTGTTCAATTTGGAGGAACTAGCTTTTGGTAACTCACTCCGCTGACTTCATTCCATCCACGAAAGAGGCTTATTAACCGGAAAATGCAAGGAATAAAAGGTATCGAAATTCGCGCTAGTAATGTAATATGGGCCAGAACCAGAGTTTTCAGTGTTAACTGCCCGTTAACATTCAAGTGATACGTTGACATAAAGCTAGAGGCCCCACTACACTCGCCCAGTAATGCTTCTCGTCTTGGTAGTTTATACACCGTTTTCTGAAGAGCGCTCTTCAAGCAGGGGCGCTACCTAGCCCATGGCGTATATTCTTACCGCCTTATCTGATGCGGTGAAATCCAGAACATTCCGCCGAGCATGCGTGCTTGCCTGTCGCGCTCCAGATATGTATGCTGCGCATGCGCGCCCAATATTCGCAGCTACTGCTATCTCAAGAAAAGGAAAGCGGTCCTCCTTTCTGGTGTGTCCAACGTACTATACGCAATATAATTTACTGGGGTCAAGAATATCCGAGAAAATGGTCTACAAGTTAGCGGCCGCCAATCGCACAAACAAGATTGTAACGTCATAGAGAAATTGCCGGAAAGTGGCTGGGGGGGGGGGGGGGGGGTCGCCACCACTTCATCTGTTTTTTTTTTCATTATCTCCATTATTTCTTTGAAGTTTCTGACGAAGTTGGTATCATTGTTATCGGGACAACGCAGCCTTTTTAACGAACAAAACTTGTGTTTTGTCTTCGTGGCTCCTTTAGCACCAATCGACCGCCGCCTTGGCGTATCCATAATGCACGCCAGTTTCGCGCGAGTATAGTGGTTCGCAGGGTCCCAAAACTGCGTGACGGCAGCCTGGCCGCCATAGGCTACGGCTTATTACATTTAGCAGAGAAGAAGCGTTGAGGTAATCTCCGGTTTCTCCCCGGTTTCAAGATAATTGCGCCGGAAAAATGACTCCCATCCGGACTTTTTTTCTCCTGTGTCCGCGCCCCTGTGGGAAGGGGGAACGGTGAGCCGTTTCCTCGAGCGCCCATTTCCTGAATCGATCCGGACCGAAACTGGACCTCCGGCCCTGCGCTGCTGCGGAATAACGTATATAAGCTATGGGGTCCGACAGGGACGATTAGCGACGGAAAAGCAAAAAGCTAGGGCCAAGTTTACGCGATATGTTCTCCACGAGAGCGAAGAGGAGACAAACACGGCACCCGGACTCCTCGAGGTTGCGTGCCGGTGGTGGTCGAAGAAGCCGTGTTCGAAGAAAGGGCCACCAACGCCCACGAGTAATGGGATTGCTATTACGGCGGGGGCAACGTATTCTCGAGATGTGCGCGAGTTTTCTTTTCCTTTTTTTTGCGTTACGTAACGGCAAATGCATCGCGTTTACTCGGCAGACAGAGATTTGATGAGACGAAACGATCGACGATGGCAAGGCGTAATGCTCCGGCGGCTTTGTCTTTCTGGTTTCCTTGAAGGAATTACGAGTGAACGACCGGGCAACGCGCTGGGCGAAACTTTTCCACGATTGTGGATTTCGGCCGCGCGTCCTGGTAAGTTCTTGTACGCCCGTATGTTGGAGTTTCATGCTATTGGTCGATAAACTACGGTAAAGTCTTCGTGCGCAGATAATTTGTAACAGTAGAAGGCAAAAAAAAAAAAAAAATGGTGACGGTAATGCACAGAAAAGGAGACGAGCTTGCAGTCGCCTCCTTGCTCGAGCGTCGTTTTATGGCGCTAATCGCTAAGACATCGTACTAGAGCCGACCAATCCAATAAGCTATTAGGAAATTCGAGAAGGGTGTGCAGTGAAATATCGTTAATTCGAACTTCAGTAATTCAAGTATATGACCCGCCGCAGTGGCTAAGGTGTTGTGCTGTTCACGCCAAGGACGCGGGTACGATTACAGACCGCGGCGGCCGCTTTTGTGATGGTCGCGAAAAGCGAAAACGCCCGTGTGTTCGAGATTTCGGGGCACGTCAAAGATCCCAAGGGGGTCGAAATTAATCCGGAGCCCTCCACTACGGCGCGCCTCATCGCCTGTGTAACGTCGGCGCGTTAAACCTCATCATCAATCGATCAATCAATTCGAGTTTATAGAAAATCAGAACTGCACGATTTGGTCCGGCCAAGTCTCTGTAGAAGTCTATATGTATAAAGAAACGTATTAATTCGAACCAGAGTAGGTTCCTCTAGGGTTAATTCGAACTACGCGTCATTGCAACGGCGCCTGGCACACGGCCAGAGAAACGCACCCTGTGCCTACACACCAGGTTGCGTAAAATGGAAACGACAAAATACGGTATAACTAGTCTGCATCCCGCACGGCGGGTGTTTCAAAAAGACGTCTGTGCTAACTACGACGATGAGGACGCGAGCATTGTGCGTTGACAATGAGGGAGTCATGTGTCAGGTCAAAAGCGCAGAAACTGCCGCCGCAAATGACAACGCGGAAGGACGAGGATGAAGCATGTGCGGCGTCCGTTCAGAAGTCATGGCCGGATGAAATGCCGCCCGTATATTCAGTTTTCGAGAAAGCGAATATGGGGCTTTCCGCTACATTCATTCGTTAGAGAAAGAAGTGCTGACTGTCTCCTGTAGGGAAGAAGGGCAGGCCGCAGTTACGGGATTTTTGAAGCATCAAAGTGTTGACAAGCCCTACTTCTTCAAATTGCGGTTTACTGTTATCGTTCACTTTCGTTACTTCGAACTTTCATTAATTCGAACTGATGTGGCGCCTCCTTGCGGTTCGAATTAACGAGTTTTTGCTGTACAGGGCTCACAACGGTATATATTATATATGTTTCATAAAAGATGCCCTGAAACACCTTTCGGGCATTTAGAAATGAACGAGTCCACTCGTCGTTACGTCATGTGGTGTAACACACATCGAAGTCGAACGGCACTGCGCGCATCGGATAACTTGCATATTCGCCGGACGAGTGAGTGTCTGCAGCTTCGAATTTTCTCCGAGGAACTTTCGCAGCTTTGTGTGCGTCCGACAAACAGCTGCTTTTGGCTAGTTTCCTGGCGGTGCGGGGAAACTGTCTAGGTGATAGAGTGCCATAAAACGAAACAGAGTTAAAGAGATGCGGGTACACTCTAAGAATTCCCCTTAAGCGCAATGCAAAACGCCATTCACGCCTGACGTGCTGTACCTGCTCACATGTACTTTTTTTTAGTCAAATTATATGTTGGGCTTCGTCATTCGCCGAATTTGCACACCCGGTCACTGGCGAAGACCTACGGGGGCTTCTATTGAGTGCACGAATACGGCCGTGCAGATATGATGTGCCGCTTTTTAAAGTTTGCGATTACGCGACCGCCCAAAAGTGCAAACATGTCACGAGAAAAATGCGCAGAATTGGTATACAGGAAACGGCAAGTTCTCACAGAGAAAGAATACCCCAGAGAAAGTCGAAGCTTAACGCCGTAAAAACAAATATTCCGTGTGGAGGAACTCTAAACCGCTTCCTTATTCGATTGGTGCGCTTGTTCGGACGGTTCTAAATACAGTGTTTATCAACCTAACTTACCACAACACACCCGTGTTTATCCTCCTAACTTATCACAACACGATATGTATCTGCAAGGTACCGGCCGGTTTGGCTCTGCGGCGAAGCAATTGCGCTGCTGAGCACGTGGCTGGCAGGTTTGACTCCCGGCCGCTGTATTTTTGGTTGAGTTGAAAGATAGAAGACAAATACGCCCACGTTCACAAAATTTGTCTAAAGTGACCCATGACGCTCACGGTATGGCGCGCGCATGCAGTGAGACTATTCTCGCCCATGCGCGCTTCGAGCGCACGGACGGCTCGTTAAGTTCAAAATTTTAATCCTGGGTTTTGTAGTAAAAGTTGTTCTCGGGACGTGTTGCGTTGGCCCGACGGGATGCGGCTGAACTAAGACCACATTTGGTTGATTGATTAACACGCAACGAAGTCACATCATACACATGCAAGCGTTTCTCGCCTCCGTTCTAAAACTGCATCGTTGTGCTTTTGAACTAGTGTACTACATAACTTAGTTAATTGACGAACGCGAGTGTCGCGTAAGAGAGAATTACAAGTTAAAATAAACAGCGGAGGTGGTTCCAACAAAGCTGCTGCTTTTAGGTGCGCAACAGGCAGTTTTAGCATATCGTTACCGTGTTACCGGAAGCGCTGGCCGTGTTACCGGAAGCGCTGGCGATGGGGAAGTCTGTGCCGGTAAGTTACCGTTCGCGGTAACTCTTGCGCTGTGCAGCCTACTCCCGCAAACACGGTAAACGGTAACGTAAACACGGTAACGATATGCTAAAACTGCCTAATGTTGGCAAACTTGTTTTCCTCGGTGAAAAGGCGCAGTTCTGCCAGCCACACGGCTCGTGCGACGTAAATTCCATAACAAATCGAAAGCGACCACGCAGTTCCCAATCGGGAAATTCCACAGGACTGTGGGGTTCTCGTTTGCAATACGAACGGAAGGAAATATCTTTCCTAACATGCACGTAAGTGGCGAGGTCATGGCAAAGACGCGCAAAGAGGATCGGCGAAGCGGGGCCACGCGGCACGTACCGGAAGGCAGTAAAAAGCGCGTCGATTCGCGGCGCGTTCAGGCCCTCAGGCACGTGCGAGGCCGCCGGGCAGACGCGCGGAACGTAAAACGTCCCTATCCAGTTTCCTCCGCGATCAGAAAAATGCAGGGACGAAAAGCTTAGCGATAGCTGCTTTCGTGAACCGGACCTGTGGACAAACAAAAAAGAAGATAGTAATACGCTCCCGCAAAATAGGCGAAGTGAAGCGGATAAGAAATAAAAGCACAAGGGCATCATGATCTGATCGCCGCTGGTTGTAAAACGGAAGCGCAAGAAGTGGTCCGAGATGCATTCGCGGCTGTGTGTGTCATAAGAAAGTCAAACAAAGAAGTAGGGCGTGGAGACCCTTCGGGGACTTGGCGAACACCCAAATTACGCACGTTAACGTCGGAAAAGGGGAGCGCCCAACAGGCGGCGATACTGAGTAGGAGGGTCTAGTCGAATCTTATATGATGCTTAAAAAGCGAAGAAACGGAATCCTGAATGTCTTTCCTCGGAACTTTGACAGCCCCATCACGTGCAGGAAGGTTCCGGTAAAAGCCTCCAAGGGTTTCGCGGAGGTGGTCAACAGGCAGTCGGGGAAACTCACCTGTCGAAGAAGGAAGCGAGCAGCAACACGGCTGTCACGACCATCAGCTGTGGCCATCCCTCCGGGAGCAGAGCGGTGGCCGCCGAGCCCGGCTTGGGCGTCGTGGAGGGTTCCTGCCTGCCGTAGCACAACTGGTCTGTCCGATCGCGGATCTTCTGGCAGGGGAACTCCTCGGAGCCGTCGCAGTAGCACGAGCGCAGCGTGTCCGACCGTGGCTGCCTGTTGAGTATGGCGAGGCTGTTGTTGCAGCGGGGCGTGCAGCGCTTGCCGTGGAAGGCGCCTCGGCAGTAGCGGTAGTAGTAGGCCAGCGCCGTGCCGCACTGGGGCTCGGCCTCGCACATCCAGAAGGCCACGGAGCACGGGATGCGCGCGCCCGGCGCGATCAGCTTCTCCACGGCCTCGCGGCACACCTCGACGCGAAGCTTGCTCTTGCGGCACACGTCGTTCTCGCCGCACTCGCAGTCCGTCAGGCCCCTGCCCTCGTCGGTCGACGTCAGCGCAGCCAGGGCCCGCTGGCAGGGCGACGGGCACTGCGTGGCACCGGCCTGGATCACCTCGGCGCACTGGTACAGGTAGGCGTGCAGCGCCGAGCCGCAGCCCTTGCGCTGCGCGCACCGCATCTGCACTTCCTCGCAGGACCGCACCAGCGGCGGGGCCTCGTCGTTGTCGGAGGACGGCGGCGTGGCCGACGAGCGCCCGCGGGCAGCCGCCGCCAGCAGCAACAGGGCCACGAGCACGGCTGAGCGGCACGCACTCATTCCGGCGGGAGCATGTCGCTGTGGCCCACGGCACGCAAGCGCGCTCCTCCGACCGTAGTGCGAGCGGGCAGGTCGGTTGGTCCGTGCGGTCCGCCTGGTCTTTCGCTACTGCGGGCCGCTTCTTTTTTCCCGCTCTCTCCGGTTCTTCGGGGGGCCGGCACCGGGGAGCGAGAGGGCGACGACTTGTTTTCTTTCGCAGGGAAGGGAAGAACTCGCCGCCGCGCGTCTTCCCTCTTCGGCCGTCCTCTTCTCTCCTTTCCGGTTGACGCCCCCCTCCCTTTTACCGCGCGCGCGCGCTGCGCCGCGCCGCTGCGCGCCTCCTTCTCTCCCTCGCCATCGCATCCACTTTCTTCGGGTGCGGGGCAAAGCGGCGGAGTTCGCTCTTTCTAGCCTCCGCACGTCCTGCTACGACATTTCGACTTTTCTTTGCTCTCAGCCGCGCTCTTGCTGCTCCTCTGAATGTCAGCGATGCTAATGTTGACGTTCGTATTTCCAGCCTTTGTTCACTTGCCCGCTGCCCCACCCTTTTTATGCTATCTCCGTTTCTTTATGTGCCGCTCTTATCTTGGAGTCGTCGCTGTTACGTTTCTGTCTTTTTATCCCTCGCTCTTCAAAGAGCGACAAGACGCAACGCAGGCCAATGTTCCGGCCGGCGCAATTCCTACCCTGTCCCGAGGGCGCATTAGTTCCGCTTCCGTGTTCTAGGAGATAGGAACACGCGGCTGCGCGGGTTCGGGCTTCTCGGATGCGCGGAGAGGGGAGGCAGCGGTGGTCATAGCGATGTATGCCGAGGTCGCTGCACCTCGCCGGGTGTGCGCACTTTCTTCCGATGCGCCCCGACATCGGCGCAATGCCCCCGACAGTGCACTTAGGCAACGGCGTGCTCCACCCATCAGCCGATCGCCTACTCCGTTCTGCGTAATTCGGAAACGTTGTCTTCTTCCCAGCGCCGGCGCTCTTTGGAGGAGCCTACAGAAACCCTTTTGTCACGTGGTTCCTGGCCATGCGACTCCATTTCCATAATGGAACGGGCTCGTGTATCCGCCAGCTGCACGGTGGGGCGCCTTCACTCCGTACGAGTTTCCGACGTCGCGCGCTTCGTCCGTATACTTCCTGATCATGTTTCATCCGCCAAAGCTCTTTGCCTTATACCCGCTTTTATCAGAATTTTGCGTCTGCTAAACGAAAGTTGCGCCCTTTATAAAGGTAGACACAAACACAGATCGTCATCTTTTCGGCAAGGACACATGCAATATGTATACGCACAGCATGGGCGGTACTGCAAAAGCGGAGGTAGGGCACACGGTTAAGCAGTTGGATCACGAACTACACTGGGAATGTAGAGTTTAATTTCCCTTCCCTAGCTGTACTTCAAGCGTTTCGTTTTTCTCCCACCACCACATACTATAAACAGCGTGACGATGGACTCGCATGTAACCCCTGCAACTAGAGACAATGGACGAAAAACGTAAGCTGGAGCTTGATAACATTCGTGTTATTTAGATATATTTCCCGCTACTGAACCATTTTCTCACAAATCTCTCCTGCCCCACTTTCTGCCCTTTCTCTCTTCCTGCTGTTCACAAAGAATGCAAACAGTGACAGATGTTATCCCTCGGTCCCTTCAGAGTAGATGGTCTCTTCGGACCAACGTCGTCAAGCGCCTCTCAACGTACGTTTTCAGAGTCTACTTGACCGTGGCGCCTTTGATCGCTTTGCAGAGGTGGTGTTTATACGGCTTTTTGTTCTCTTTTCGCTCGAGTTTCGACTCGGGCCTTCTTTCGTGTCGAAGTACTTTTGATCAATACACTGAGAAAACAGATGACCTTGAAGTGCTGTGTTTACGAACAACAAAACCGGCGAGCGTTTTTACTGCGTTGCAGTATACCTCTACCAGCGAAAAAAAAAAAAAATGTCTTGCCCGCGGCAGCAGAAAACACCAGGCTAAATGGAAGAAATAATTGGCACCTCCAGGAGTCGAACCTGGACCCGAATAGAGAAACGGAGCGACAGCCCGACGTGTTACCGAGTAAGCTACGCCCACTTCTTTTCTTTTATGCATGAAAATTTTAGGGAAAAAAAACTCAGACAAGACAATTAACACACAATATGAACACTAACAGACAACAAAGGGTAAGCACGTCAGTCTAACAAAGGTCGTCACCATTTCCAAACTCAGGCAAGCAAACGCACGCATCCAAAAGATGCAGCCACTCCAGTGGATCACTCTGCGCTGCATAAACGCTCCGTACCAACGCTGCCTGTTCCCGAAAAATGCACTTGGTCGGCCTAGAAGGTTCAGCATGCCGATCAGCCATGCGGCACTTCCACAAGCTAAACAATCCTAGGAGAACAAAAACGTCATATGGCACCCGATTAACATCCTCAAATGGCAAGAAGCGAATGGTGTAGGGGATGATGTCAATGTCCTTCTTTAGTGTCCGTCGCAAAACGTCCATGAAAAACACCGCGTCACGGCACACAAAACAATGGTCAATAGTCTCTGGTTGGTTGCACAAGCGGCAATTGTCTGACCAAGGGATCGACATTCCTTTTTCGCGCAGCCGTGTTTTAACTAGAAGCGTTTGCGAATGGAGCTTAAAGAAAAACGTTTTGGCATTTGGCGGCACGCACATACGCTTGACAAGGTCGAAAACATTATTCTTATGGTCCCGCAAGTATGGCTGGCGACCACACGAGGAGACGGGGAGACAGATGGTGTACTGAACGAGCACAGCGGCAGGTCTACCACCTGCGCTCAATCAAAGCCCTCGTATGAAGTGAAAACCGCATAATGTATGATAACGGCGTTCACGTGGTTTGATTAGCGGTGAAAGGAACAGCGTTTGAGGAGGGGAGGGCGCTCCTTGGCGGCGACGATGAAACAATACTGAGGGGAGCCAGTGAGCGAGATGATGCCATTGACGCGCGTGCCGCCCTTCTCCTCACTCTTCGCTAGACGCTCCTCTCCGTTTTCTTTTTGCCGTCGCTGCTGCGTTTGGTCATTCGGTTACGCGGGAGCCGCCCCCGTGAATCCCAGGTAACGGCTGCCAGCGTCTGGTTTCACTTAGAGCCACTAGATGAGGTTTCAGAGTATCGGCAATCTTTTCTGTCATTGTTCTATGCCGCCGACAGCGGCTATTGGTCGAACCACGCCACGTGACATTTGTTTACCTCAGAAGACCCATGGGCGCTGAAATTTTGGTGCCTCTTTGTTGCCGCGCAGGCGCTATTCAATAGGTCATGATTTCCGGAGCGCAGTGCGGCTGTATAACACGTTGGTAGTGAGTTTTTAAGCCCCCAGACAGAGTAGCGATGCCGTTCTGCCCTGTACTGGGCTCTTTCAACCGTCGGGATGGTGGAAAACGCCTGCATCGATTCACGCTGGGAAAGAACGACAGTGGCCTAGCGTAATTTCATCATCACCAGCCTATCTACGCCCACTGCAGGACAAAGGCCCCTCCCCTTAATCTCCAATTACTCCGGTCCTGTGCTAACTGCGCCCAATTTATCCCTGCAAACTTGATCTCATCTGCCCATCTAACTTTCTGCCGCCCCCTGCAACGCTTGCCTTCTCTAGGGATCCACTCTGTTACCCTTAATGACCAACAGTTATCTTGCCTTCGCATTGCATGCCCTGCCCACGTCCAGTTCTTCTTAATTTCTACCAATATGTCCCTAACACGCGTTTGTTCCCTGACCCACTGCGCTCTCTTCTTGTCCCTTAATGTTGCACCTATCATCTCCCGTTGCATTGCCCGCTGAGTCGTTCTCAATTTAAGTTGAACCCTCTTATTGAGCCCCCAAGTTTCTGCCCCGTAGGTGAGTAGCGTAATTTATAGCCACTTAAAAAGCGTAGCTTAATTAGTGGCTCTAGCCTAACCTAGAGCCACTAAATGAGCTACGCTAGCATAACCGAGCCTGACCCCATCGCACCGGCGCGCTGTCTCTAAATCTTCGAAAAGTTAACACAACTGCCATGGTTGCCAAGCGGCGCCCGGACCAATTCCGCCCGTCAACGTCAGCCGCAATAGGTCGCATAAAGCTTGCCACCCTGACGTCAGGCACCAAAATAGCTGCCGCCGTTTGTCAGTGTCGTTACTCTTCAGCGTAGCTTTTACTGGCTCTAGTTTCACTCTTTGTAAAGCCACGTGTGTGAATTCAAGCGACGTCGCATGGGTAATCGTTGTGGGTGTCGTCTACAGCTTCGCAGTCCAACCACCTTCACAGTGTAGATTGGAGCCAAATATTGTGTTTAAAATTGGTACATAACTGTATTCTGCAAAGGAAAGTTTGACATCCACCTGAATGCAGCCGTACGGCTACAAAGGAGAGCTATACAGCTTCCCCAGGAACTTCGCAGTTGAAGAAAAATTCATCCTGGTCCAGGATTCGAACCCGGGACCACCGCTTAACCGGAGCAGTCGCTCTACCAACTGAGCTGACCAGGAGGCTAATCGTTTGTAGCGCGAAAGAGAATTGGTCAACCACTCGAAGTGAAGGACAGGTGTAAGACCACATTTAGGGGATTTACCCTAAATATGGTCTAATAACTGTATTCTGTTTCACATTTAACCCAGTCATGAACGATTCCCTAAAGTTGGCTTTCTCTCATTATTAGTCTTTTTGCAGTGAAGCGTCCTCTACAGGCTGTTCTGGTAAGCGAAATGTCTGCTGTGAGCAGCTGTCGCTGTGAAAATAAAGCAGGGCACATCGAGAGATCGAGTTATTTGCCCACCGAGGCTTTCGTGAAGCAGAAGTTGATTTGCTTCCACACAGTGATCCATTTGGGTACACACACGGGGGGTAATTCAGCTGTGACGCGTTTTATGTTGTTTACAGCTGAGAGGCAAATAAAATCACGAGCAAGCAGTACACTGAGGCTTACGATGGACGAAGATTGAAGGCTGGCGCTTGACAGCATTCCCGTTATTAGTGTGGTTAGCGTTTTCGGCCTGTTTCATCAACATTGCGGTGTGTGGGCATGTCCAAGTGTAGTTTTTTACACCGATTTTTCTGCGCGTGACGCCTCGACGAAAGTTGACAGGGTGGACTGGCAGGTTTGTGGAGGAAAATAATTGGGAGATGGAGGTAAAGGAATGAAGGAAAAAAGTGATGAGGGAGGCGGAGGATGAGGAGGCAAGAAAGGGTCAGTAAAGTGAACTCAGTTCGTCAACGTAAAGCTGTTACACAACAGGGATCGCACCGCAGCGCAGACCCCACCGAATCCGTCCGAATGATCGGCCCGATGTCACCACGCATTATTCTCTGTTGAGAGGTCATGCATGCGGTAACATTTCTTTGTTACTTCTACTTGAATACTGAAGATCCTCCACTGGTGAGGCAGGGGTAACACCACCCAACCCTGCCAATGCAAAGCTAACCGAATTTATTTAGATAACCATCCCTTCAAAAAGCGGTACTGCTTCATTTTTCTTTTATATTAACTTACACCACTACAGACTTTCCTCGTGTAAAACGACCTTGGTGACGCTGTGGCTACGCCATCGTGCTGAGTGGTCGCGAGTTCCATCATCGACTGAGGTCCTTGTTTGCAGATGGAGAGGAGATTTAGAAATGCCCACGCGTAGAAATTAAATATGAATACGCGGTCCAAAATAACCTCTTAGCCTCCCCCCTACGTCGGACGTCGCCGCCCCCAGGTGCCTCTTCGGCCCGCAGAATCAGAATTTGACCTGTTTTGTTTGCTTCTTGCATCAATACACTTTTACGAGCCCTTCATTCACGTAACTTTCGCTAGCACCATTAAGGTCGAGGGGAATATTTTTGTTGCGCTCTGTTAAAACTGAATTGCAACTATTCATTCCTTGACAGACGATTACAGTGAATATGTACGAGATTTCGGCGCACGTTAGATATCACCATGTGGTCAAAATTAATCCGGAGCCCTCCACTACGGCACGCCTCATCGCCTGAGTTGCGTCGGCGCGTTAAACCCCACAATCAATCAATGACAGCGAATATAGTGACAGCGACGAGTTTTTGCAGATGCAGCGCGGTGCTTGGGCGCCAAATGTGAATGCTTTAGTTTTAATATCCCCAACGCGACTGCGCTGTTAGCGTGAATTTAGATTGATTAGTATTGGGCGATTACCGATAAAGTAGTGTACGTTATCTGTGTTGTGATATTTTTCCTTTCGGAGCTTGTTGAACATAGCTGATCTGACATGGGTAATTTTCGTAATGCTTTGTATCAGAAAAGAATAAAAAAACACAAAAACACTCCCCCTTGCAAATATTGCCACGAAGTCAGGGAATAACAAAATTTGTTGCATCGAATTTGAGCTCCACGATAAACTTCGCAAGCAAGAAACGTCGAAGCAGCGCTCAAATTGAACAATGGGTACAGTCCAAAGTAGGGGTGGTCGATTTATCGATTAATGGTTTAGTCGCGAATATTTTAATGTGTTAATCGGCTGAAACCTAGTGAGCCACGTGAGCCAAGCGCCAATCACGATCTGGATCCCTTGGACGGGTCCACCCATTGTAAAAATGCCGCTGTGCGTCCCGGTGACTTTACCGCCATGCGAGTGTGTGTTCAGCACGGCCGGGATGACTGCCAAGAAAAGGAACTCCCTGCTGCCGGAAATTTTCAAGAAGTCGCCTGGCCTCCGCAACTGGACGAATTACCATTGATCGTGTAAAATGACGAGTAGCGTCGACAATCTGGCGATAAAAACAATAAAAAGAAAAAGAATAACGGGCTACTTTTAGGCCTTGTTCTCCTGAATGCACAATCGATTAATCGGTTGGTTAATCGATTAAAGGCATTCGATTAATCTGATTACGATTTTTAATCGAAGTCCAGCTGTAGTCCAAAATCGGTATTTCTGCGAGAGTCCCCGGCTTTTGGTCTGCGGCAGTTTATCCTGGAGCGAGGTCCTTTCTAGAAACATTCAATCGGACCGTCAATGTTGTCGATCGAATCAGAACAACCAAGATAAGTGGCGAGCTGCTTACAGTCTTTCACTATCAAACAAGGCAGTCATGCCAACACCCCCTGAAGAATTTTGTAAGGCCTGAGTGCTCCTGCGGTGACGTTCTGGAAAGGGGGTATACAATCACGGCCAGGTAAGGATGAGTTGAAGGAATCGTGACTGAGATCAACAAGCCGTGGTGTGCTCTAATGAACCTTTTCCACTCCAATAACATCGCTATAGCAGCGGCGAATACGAAAAGCACAACCGGTGACTATTTCGACCATGGTTGCCGGTGACGCTGTTGTTCAATATTGCTAATAACGGGGCGAGCCCGTGATGATAGCTAATGCGCCAGATTTGAATCCGCTCATCGCACACAAACAGCGCTCTATGAGTGCGCTGTTGACGATGTTGAATACGTTTCACAATGCCGGTGATTGGCGGTCTGATGACTTGGCCATGACTTGGCCATCGGTATAATGACTTGGTCAGCGGCTACCGAATGCCAACGAGAATTTATATAGATGCATGATATAGGCAAGTACATGTAGGCAAGACCGTTCCAAGGAAATAAATCTGCTGCCATCGCTCATACATGTCCCCAATATGCTGTCAAAAAGAAGGAAAAACGTCAGGAAGTTTTCGGAGAAAGTTTAAGTGCATAGCTGCAACGTTCGTATGATTAAAAATATACGTTGGTCGGTTTTTTTTTAATAGCAAGTGAAAGAAAAATGCTAAGTCGGGTGCCGAAGAGAGGCGAGATGATAGCAATCTCTAAAACAAAAGAAGTCTGCGCGAGCTGTTTTAAACTCAACAAAAGCTAAAGGTTCAGTATAATGGGTGGTGGGAGAGGGATATAGGAGGGGCTGTTACATTGTAAGGGGTTGCAGAAGACGGTCGACTTTCGACGACATTCGCAACGAAGCAAGCAGATACATGGGGATTTTTTAATCAACTAAACTTGTTCCGCAACGGAATACGTGCTGCAAATACGAGGACCAAAACAAAAAGGGGCAAAGACAAGGCGCTGATTTTCCGCCATCGCAGGCCGTACGCTGCTACAGAACTGGAGCTTGGTTCTAGCTGGCGCAGACTTGCTTTTAATGAACATCGTGATGACAAGTGGTTCTAGTACAACCTAGATTCACTTCGAGATCCCTGCCTTCACCGTGCTCGTCACTGCAGCAAAGGTCGCTGACAGGTGTTTAAAATCCATTTTAAAGCACAAGTTCTTGAAGGGTGGTTCTTGTGATGCTTCAAGGCACCAGCCGCGCCGTAGAGAATGCCCGGTATGTCTGGCTTCTCGTACTGCAGGAGGAAAGGGGGCTGCGGGTGAAACCCTGCAATTTCTTCTTGAGTAGGACGCCTTCATGGTGAGCTCAGACCTTGAAACTCAACGGAAGATCATCAATATAACTCAGGCAGCCACCAGGACGCAAGGGATACTGGCCAAGGGGGTTAAAAACCATGATCGATAATGAACAAAAGTTTTCCATCAGCATCATCATCCGTGGTTATGATGATGATTATTCATCTATATTCTTGCCATTTCACGTTTAAATGCATATTTATACATGCGAAAGCTTGTAAAAGCAAGGTCACTGTGGTGGGGATAATTATATGGTACTGGGTGAAGTTATATAATATATTGCCAAAGGAAAATCTCTACCCTATGTTGGCGTCATGATGACAATTGTCGCTACTGCGGCACGAGCGGTTTTGGATGGCAAAAACGTGGAGAAAGAGGTTTTTGCCTGTGCGTCGGCGTGGCAGTGACTTGGGTTGTCGCTGGTAAGGCACTCGCTATTGTCTTGTAGAAGGAAGGAAGGAATAGTACAGGAAAGGCAGGGAGGTTAACCAGAATACTGTCTGGTTGGCTACCCTACTCAGGGGGGAGGGGATACGGGAAATGAAAGGGAAAGAAAGGACAGCGGTACATATTAAAGGAGAAAATGAGAGAAAGAAAAGTAGAAAAAACACAAGGCGTGACCAGGCAACTATAAAGGCGGTACAAACAACGCACACAACCAGAAAATGCACAAAACTAATACGGTCCACTGATAAATTGGGCGAACTAAGGGCACTGCACTATAGTAATGTCCCTACAATCGTTCAGACAGGCCCGTGTCCTTCAAAAAGAGCAGTAGGGCTTTTATAGCCTTTTCGGCCTGTGTCGGACAGCGCCTATGGCACAAAATTGTCTGCGCCGTAAAGGGGAGGTCGTCGAGTCGGCGAAGTGTGGTGGAGAGCTGTTGCCTCGGCGTTATGAAGCGGTCACAATGGCACAGAAGGTGTTCAGTCGGTGGCGCACGCATCACAAGCAGGGCTGTTGGCCATTCCAATGGTGTAGGAGTAAGCACCGGTGAAGGCAACACCTAGCCACAAGCGACAAAGTAAGGTGACGTCCGAGCGTGGCACGTTATTAGGTAGGTGGCGCTGCAAATCTGGGTCGAGCGAGTAAAGACGAGCGTTAGAGAACTCGGGTGTATTCCACTTAGCGAGAGTGATTTCCCGGGCAATGGACCGCAGCGACCTTGCAGCATCAGTGCGTGATAGAGGGACGCGGGTCAATCTTGCACTTGTGTGGGCGCCATGAGCCGCTCTATCCGCCTGTTCGTTACCAGTAATGCCGCAGTGGCTTGGGAGCCACTGGAAAACGATATCATGTCTATGCCTGACTAATGTGTCATATAAGCACCGGATTTCAGCCACAAGTTGTTCGTATGGGCCGCGGCGGAGGGCAGATTGGATGCACTGAAGAGCGGACCTCGAGTCGCATAGCACAACCCATTTTTCTGGCGATTCCTGCTGGATGAATAGAAGGGCCTCCCGAATAGCTGCCAATTCAGAAGCGGTTGACGTCGTCGAGTTTGAAAGCTTAAAATAAATTTCGGTCGACTTCTGTGGTATCAAAACAGCGCCGGCAGAACTGGACGTGGTGACCGACCCATCCGTGTAGACATGGACCCGGTCTCTGTATGCCTCATGTGGAAAGAGTAGGGATAGCTGTTGAAGACCGCTAGGTGGAAGGTCCGCTTTCTTTTTTATTCACGGGATGTTTAAGTGCAGTTGTGGCTGTGACAGGCACCAAAGTGGCGACGAGGGCCGAGACGGAGGTGTATAGCTCGATGGCAAGCTCCCACTGTGAGCGGCAACCACCTTACAAAAAGATGCCTGCGGTCGTGTTGAAGGCAGGGATGCAAGCTGGTGATGGGGCAACCGGGTGAGTTGCCTAATGTGTGCCCTCAGTGTCTCCACTGTCATGTGGGTTGTGATCGGGTGATCCCTTGCAACGCAAATTGTGGCCACAGTTGAGGCGCAACGCGGGAGACCGAGACATGTACGAAGACCCTGGGCCTGTATGGCCTGAATTGCCTGTAGGTTGGTTTTACATGTGTTGGTTAATACAGGCAGGCTGTAACGCAAAACACCGAGAAACAGGGCATCATACAGGCGTAACATTGAGTGCACGGAGACACCCCACGTCTTTCCGGCCAGAAACTTGAATAGCTGGACCACTGCAGTTAGCCTTTTTTTCAGGTATGAAACCTGAGGAGTCCATGATAAATCCCGGTCCACGATAACTCCCAGAAAACGGTGACTTTTGACGTAAGGAATATGTTGTCCATTTAAAGAAATCTTATACTGCGACATTTTTTTGCGGGTGAAAGCAACCAGTGCACATTTCTCCGGAGATATTTCCAGCCCTTTTCGACGCAGGAACAAAGACGTTAGCGCTGCGGCTTTCTGAAGTCGGGCCCGAATCTGAGGGCGTGAAACTCCTGATGCCCAGATGCAGATGTCATCAGCATAGATGGAGAGCTGGACGTTGGTTGGTAATGCGGTGGTGAGTCCTATCAACGTGAGGTTAAACAATGTAGGGCTAAGCACACTTCCTTGCGGGACTCCACGAGAAACAAAGTGTTGTGATGTTGGGCCATCTGAAGTCTCAACGAAAAAATATCTTCCTGATAGGAAGCTTTGGATCCATCTAAATGTCCGTCCACCGACTCCTGCATCTTGTAGGCCGCCCAGAACGGCGTCATGCATTACGTTATCGTACGCTCCTTTTATGTCTAAAAACAAAGCGGCTGTCAAATGTTTGAGTGATTTGTTGTGCTGTACCGATGTGACAAGGTCAATTACGTTGTCGATGGATGAACGTCCGCGTCGGAATCCAGCCATAGCATGGGGGTAAATTTTACGGTGCTCAAGGTACCATTCCAAACGACCTAAAACCATCCTTTCCATTAATTTTCCTATGCAGCTTGCAAGGGCTATAGGACGATATGATGCCGGGTCAAGGGGAGACTTGCCTGCTTTAAGAACTGGGACCAGGCGGTTAGCCTTCCAATCCTCAGGGACCAAACCATCTTGCCATGACTGGTTCAGCCGATACAAAAGAGTGTGACGGGCTTCTTGGCCGAGGTGACGCAGGGCGGCGTACGTCACTCCGTCTGGTCCTGGTGAAGATCTACTTCGGCACAGATGTAACGCCGCATCGAGCTCTTCCATTGAAAATGGGACGTCCATGCAGGAGTCGCGTGATACGGGGACGACGCGTATGTCCGCTTGGCTGGTCGAAGCTGGACCATTGGCGATTCTTAAGCAAAAGTCCTCCGCTACGTCGACCTCTCGGCGTTTCTGATGAAGCGCCAAAGCACTGAAAGGCCGACGTTGCTGTGTTGTTGTTCGAAGGCCCCTGACAGTGTTCCAGATGTTAGATAGAGGTTTCCGAGGATCAAGTTTCTCGCAGAACGATTTCCAGCGCTGTGCTTGTACTTGTACGATGCGACGTTGAATTTTTTTCTGTGTACGTCGGGCCTCCCGAAGGTCATGAATATACTTAGTGCGCCTGTATCTTCGTTCTGCACGACGACGAATACCTCTGAGATGTTCTAGCACTTGGTCAAATTCTGTAAGCTTGGGATGCACCCGGAAAGAACGCATGGAATCTTGCGCAGTGCTGGTTACGGCACTTTCAAAAGTCGAGGAGAGCCCTTCGCAGCAGAGATCTTCCATGCGAGATTTAAACCTCTTCCAGTCTATTCGTCGAATGGTTTTCCCAGGAAGAAAACCATCAAAGCCCTCGATCCTCAGGTATGTTGGAAGGTGGTCACTTCCACGGGTTTCCATGTCTGTGAACCATTGAATACTGTCAATGAGACTTCTTGAGACAAAAGCCAAATCCAGACAGCTACTATACGTCGTACCACGAAGAAATGTTGGGCTGCCATCGTTGACACCACAAAGCTCATGACGGGACGCCAGTGAAACCAGTTTTCGACCTCTTGGATCATTTCTGTGGCTTCCCCAGAGCATATGATGGGCATTAAAGTCCCCCATAAGGACCCAAGGACCAGGGGTGTCTCTGATGATTTTGTCTAATCTGCTGGAATCGAAGCGACCTGAAGGAGATAAATAAACTCCTATGAGTGTGAACGAGACATTTTTCCTCTTCACTGTGAGGCAAATGTATTGGTTGCTGTCATGAGGTTCCACAGAATGGAGGTTATATGTTAGTTCCCGTCGGACGAACACCAGAACTTTACTAGAAGCATCACTAGCTGGTGACGTAAATGCTTCATATCCAGAGAGCCTGAACGCGTCCGTGGCGTTCGGTTCGCAAATGACGATGATGGGGAAATTGTTTATAAACACAAACTGTTTAAAGTCCGAAAAACGGGGCTTGAGGCCTCTTGCATTCCATTGGAGTATGGTGGCGCGTTTGACTTCATCCCGAAAGGATCTTGAATTAGAGGCCATGATGCTCCGAAGGGGCATTAAACTGGTAGGAGCGTCGCAGTAAACCCCAAAATGACAGGTTCCAGGTTCAGCATGGTCTCCAGAATGGTTTTGAAGAAGCTTGGTGTCATGGAAGCAAGGTGGGACCGGAGGGCTATAAAAAGGGCTCGTACAACTTTTGAATAGTCGTCTACCTTGACTTCCCTTGAAGGGGCACGACGCTCCCTCAAGACGTTGGCGTACTGATCGCGTCCGCGTGGAACTGTAGGAGTGGTGCACGACTCTCGTGGCTCTGGTTGTGCAACGCTGGTGCTAGGTTCCGTGCTTTTTGTCGCCTTTAAGGACTCCTGCGGAAGCAGGACCGGAAAACTGTCACTGTCTGGTGGCGGGGGAGGTGATTTGGGTCCCTCAATGAAAGCCTTCCTCCTGTGTAGTGCGCTAACGCGAAACGGGCACCCGCTGAAACTTGCAGGGTGATCGCCGCCGCAGTTGACGCAGGCAAAGTTTTCCTTGCATTGCTGAAAGTCATGCGGGCCACCACACCGTTTGCAGCGTTGCTCTCCTTTGCAGAATTTCGCGACGTGCCCAAAGCGTTGACACTTGAAGCAACGTGGAGGGGTATCCGTGTAATCGGCCGTTGCGTGCCTTGTAAACCCGAGGTTAATCACATTCGGCCGTTCAGTGTTTGGAGACACTGTAAATATAATACATACGGTAGTCGTTCTTCCGCTACCTAAAGGGAAATTTTAGTCTGTCTGTCTGTCTCTCTGTCTGTCTGTCTGTCTGTCTGTCTGTCTGTCTGTCTGTCTGTCTGTCTGTCTGTCTGTCTGTCTGTCTGTCTGTCTGTCTGTCTGTCTGTCTGTCTGTCTGTCTGTCTTTCTGTCTGTCTGTCTGTCTGTCTGTCTGTCTGTCTGTCTGTCAATGAAACCGCCTGGCAAAAAAGCAGGATAACAATGCTTGAACACCAAGTAGTCCAATGCTTGAACACCATAGCTTAGAACGCTCTTATCATTATAATTATAATGATAAGAGCGTTCTAGGGTACTAAACCTGCGGCCACGATTCATACATGCCCACATTAATCCACGCGAGGGAGACCTCAGGCGAATTTGAGGCAACATATGGTACCGTTAATATCACCTTTCTATAAAAATTCAAGTTGGGTGATCTTTACGATCGCAAATAAAATAAAAAAAACCCGGTAAAGCCGGTGTCGAGGAGAGAATTGATTAAAGCCAAGACTTAAACAAAAAAATGCCGTCTCGAGCTGCTACAAACACCACAGAGGCAAAAAAGCCCCAACAGACGGCACGAGCAGTGCGAATGCGGGATTGAGTTGACTGCAATCGTCGTGCACTGATTGCTTAGGCCGTTCACGTCTTAATATTTATCATTTTATTACCGCTTTACCGCTTGAGAGAGAGAGAGAGAGAGAGAGAGAGAGAGAGAGAGAGAGAGAGAGAGAGAGAGAGAGAGAGAGAGAGAGAGAGAGAGAGAGAGAGAGAGAGAGAGAGAGAGAGAGAGAGAGAGAGAGAGAGAGAGAGAGAGAGAGAGAGAGAGAGAGTGCTCTTTAATGTGAACTGGTGAGGTATTACCGCTTGACTAATGCATTAGCTTCAATGGCATCTGCGGAGGAGTACGTTGGCACAGGGTGCGTGACTATTGGGCACAATGACAGCGCTTTTACAGCGCAAACAAGTGGATGCTTTGAGTATACACGGTGTTTCAACTATCATACACCAAGATTTCAAAACGAGAAATGTTAATCCAACAAAACCTAGTTCATAATGTTTGCAGTGCAGTGGTGTAGCGGCCAGCAATTTTTTCGTTAATCAAATGTAATTAGGCAGTAGTATTATTATTATAAAACAAGAGAAAGTTATTAAAGTGTCAGTGAGGCACTTCTAGGTTACCGCGAGGGACACCTAACTGCGGATTTCGAGCGACGTCGTAATTGCGTGCTCATTTTTTCTCGCTCGTAGATAAACCCGCCGAAATGCCAAAAAATTCCCCGCATTTCCCCGAGGGGAAGAATGTGAAAGTGCGAATGCACGAGTTGAATTTGCGCGGTTCGGTAATGTTCGCGAAAGAGAGATCACACACACACACACAACTACAAAGAAAGAAAGATGCATTTATTCACAGACACCTATTTGTGTTGTCGTTGTACTTGATTGCTAGAGCGGATCTCAGCTTTGAAATTTCGTGTCAGTACTCCTTTAAGCGGGTGCATTAGCCCTTCTCACGCCCGATTCCTGGCCAATCCCCCACGTGGGTATGTGCCATGTCAGCGGCCAGGCAGCACGCGCCCATCTCCCCCCGTTGCCAAGGAAGACGAGGAGATTCCTGGCCAATCCCCCACGTGGGTATGCTATGCGGACATCGCCGGTGGACGCAGGTTCAGGGTCGCTTAAGAAGTGCATTGCACTTAAAAAATACCACGTGAGCGCTCCCGCCCGCGTCATAAAGCAGCGCCCTCGAACAGGCTCACTCTAAGTTATTCAGAATAAAATAAAGGAAAGGAAGAAAGGCGAAATCACGACCAAATTTGTGCTTTACCTGCCACATGCGCCCACGAAACTTGCTCTTGATACTTCTTACATGAAATTATCACGGTGATGCGCTGTTTCCTCGGGTTTGGGATGAGCAAGCAGTTGCTTTCAACCAGCTTATTTGTAGGCGCTGATTTATTATGACGGTGGGAGCAACAACATGACGTGGTATTTTTCATATTCCACGGGGTATATTTATATATGAGTCAGAAAAAAATGTGTACGCAATTAGTACGTCACTGAAAGTCCGCAGTTAGATGTCCTTCATTGTAACCCACAAGCGCCTTATTGATACTTTAATTACTGGTACAGTTCTTCTCGAGTTATATAATTGATTACTATTACCTCATTAAATTTGATTACCGGAAAAAAAGGCGCGCCAATTTACCCTGTGAAGGTGGTTGGAAAGCGAAGGTGTAAACAACACCCACAACGATTACCCATGCAACGTCACTTGAATTCACACACGTGGCTCTGCAAAGAAGGAAACCAGAGACAAGGTAAATGTACTTAACCGCACCCTTTATTACTTAATAGAGATATTTTTTGCTAAGGTTAAATCACTGCATGATTCATGAGAGGTGGTTGGTTGAGTTGTATTGGTGAAGCCTATGAGAGGAAACTCTTTTCTTTTATAAAATTACAGGAATCTCAAACACGGTGTTAGATGATCTCACTTCTCCTCCGTCTTTTCCGCCGCCGACGGAGGCGACGAGATCGCCGGCGGCAGAGACGGAGGAGAAGTGAAATGCCATGCGTTGGTTTGAGCTTCCTTTAATTTTTATACTCCTAGCGCATGCACAAGGCGCGCACACGGCCGCTACACGTGCCGTGGGCAGAGCGCACAGCAGTGCGAGAGGTCGCGTGACGCTATCACGTGGCATTGAGCGAGAACGCAGGGGGCAACCCCGCAGATGAGCTCGTTGAGTTCACCGTCTGTCTCCCCCGTCTCCGCGTGGGCTCGCAGCTCATTCGGTAAGACAACGGGCTCTCGCTTTGTTTCTCTGTTAGTTTCAGGTTCGATTCCTGGTGGTGCCAGCAATTTTGTTCTCGGGAATTTTTTGTTGAAACCAACGGTAGCGACACAACCCTTGGAGGGTAGAGGTACAGAGCTTCGCTTTAAAAATTTGCGCAGCTTGCACTAGTGGTGCAACGCTGGACAAATAGCAGAGGCGGCGGCCCCTCTACCTTCCTCGGAGACCCGGCTGTTGCAGCTCACGTGGATTTCCGAACTTGCCGCTGAAAGTTCTCCATGACTGCAGGTGCGGATCATTCCGTCCGCAGGCTTTCACATTTCTCCCAAAGTGGACCGCGAGAGCACGTGCTAGAAGCGGCAGCCAAGTCAAAAGCCAACGCCCGTGCGACGAACCCAAAGGAGATGCGGGAATGTTGTGCGCCAGGAATACGATGATAGCGCAATCGTATAGAGGCCGGTTTCATAACTGGAGGGACCCAAGTTTGATTGCTACCACGAAGAGCAGGTTTTTTTCTTTCCAATTGGCTGCTCATGTTATTGTTCCCTGACACTGCTAACCCCGGAACCCTCTGGCATTTGGGGTGGCGGAGTGGTTAGGTTGCCTGTTTGACGGCGTAGGTATGCCGGGTTAGAATCTCGGGACTTCCCTAATCACTATTTCTTCTTGAAGCTTCAGGTTGTTTGGTGTGGCGGACGGAAAAAGCTCGGCCTAAACAGCTCTGCTGATAAAAATTACCGGCCGCTACTCCATTACACTGCAAACATTACGCACTAGGTTTTCTTAGATTAAGGCCATCGGTCTTCGTAGATGATAGTTTGGACAACCTGTGTATGTTTGTGCATCCATGTAAGAAAATTTAGTTGAAATATAGCGTCCGACTGAGTCTCCTCTTTTCGACCTTGCACAGAGGCGCGGTAGCTATCATGCCATATATTTTCGGAAATTTCCGCCGAGCTGTTGAGGCGTACACTTAATAACAGGAGCTGTTTTGCTTAACATGGATTGGCGTTTTTACCACCTTGCAGGTGCGAACACCCCATTAATGAAGTTCATGGCAGAACTACTGAAAACAGTTTTTTTAACATAGAGGCAAAAATGTATCTAAAAGCTACGAAAGGCGTACAATAAATTTTAAAATACTATATATAGGCCGCTTTATTTCGCGCAATCTGAAAATATGCGCTGATGTACTCATAAGTTTTTACCCCTTTTATTTCATGCAGATTTCGTGAACAAGTCATGCCGATGCAATGCGGAGGCCTATTTTCACAATTTACTTATTATGATTTTATTTTATGCATGTGCAAAGCTTATAAAAGTTTGTGGTGTGACCAACGTTCAAGTTACGTCAGCCATATGACCCATCGCGTAGGCTCAATGACTAGGATGCTGTGTAGCTGAGCCTGAAGACGCGGGTTTGGTTCCAGGTCGCGGCGGCCGTTTTTCTAATAGATGCGTAAAAAGAAGGTGGATGACCAGTGGAGCTGTTTGTCAGTTACTGGTTGGCCACAAAGTCCCATTCAAACCACTGGATTGCAGCCACGCTGAGGTCTTGCGTTTTCCGCGTCACGGTATTGGGAGTCCCGACGGGCAGCGGGCGCGTGGCACGGCCACGCTACCTAGGCGTATGCAGGGACTTCTATACTAGAACGTCATATTACCGCGGGAGCGTTCGGCAGAGCTTGATTGGATTTGATTGGAAAAACGTTTATTTGACCTGCAGTAAAGCGCGCGCGCTTTAGACGCGGCCTACGTCGTCTTCTTGGCGCGCCTGCAAGTGTCTCGACTCGCCTTTTCAGGCTCGCCGAGTCCCTGCCTGGCTAACGCCTCGATGACCCGGTGGATGGCAGAGCATGACGAACTTCGGCAACACGGGCGCCGAGATAGGGCATGTCTCTATTTTGCGCCGAGCCCGCCAGAGACCTCGCCAGCCCGCCCGAACTGGGAGCGCACGCGAACGCTCGCTCGCCCGCAATGGAGGCCCGACCCGTGCGGGAATTTCACGAAAGTCTACGCATTAGGGTGAACTGGCTACCATCTGGCTACGCATAGCTACGTTGCGCTGGTCATGTTGGAGTGTACAGGGGTAGAAATGGCCGCTGGCTCAGTCAAGCGGACGTGCCGTCGCCAACCGCGCGTAAAGGCGCGAATATTTCCGTCGCCAACCGTGCGGCCACGCGCCCGTGCGCCGGAAAAGCCGGAGTATATATATTCGCGCTGTAACGCTTGGCGTCCGCTGCCCGATCATCGCCGGTGGTCTCTTTCCACCGCATTCGCGGGGAGTTAGGTTACTTTTAAGTGCGAATGCACTTTATAAGCGACCCCAAACCATCCACCGCCGGCGGCGGCGGCGGCGGCGGCGGCGTCCGCAGTGCTCCTCTATATTTAAAAAAGAAACAGCATCCGGCACCAGGTTTCGATCCGAGGACTTTGCGGCCGCAGCGCGACGCTCTACCGACCAAGCCACGGACGCGACGCTGATATCAGTGTTAGTGACGCGCCTTATATCTTTAACGCATTCAAACTACGTCGTCAGCGGCGTGCGTTGGCGACTCAGCGGCGTTATAGCGGCTTGATAACTGCGTGGTGTACACGTGATACTACAAACCCGATGGAAGAGATGGAAGAGAAGGCGGCGACGCGGTGGGCTGCGGGGGCCGAGCGCAAGCGCCGCAAGCGGGCCGACAACCGTGCATTCGCACTTTCACATTCTCACCCTCGGGGAAATGCGGGGGAATTTTTTTCGGTATGATTAGGCTTAGGTTACTTTTTCTGTATGATTAGGCTTCTGTGTGGAACCCACAACGTGGGAAAGCCAGCTTACAAAAACCAAGCTTTTACTGTTCTTTTGAAATTCGGCTTCACACCTAAGCACACCTGCATTGCTGAAAATACGTTTTTTAGGGACACTATATGCCATCGTATACCAAAATATGAAGCGACGGAGTTTAAAAGGTGGCTCAAGGGATAGGGCATGAATAAACGAGGAGAAATAAACGTCGCTTTAGAGCACTTAGGCTTAGGGAAGACTCCTTATTCCAGGACTCCTTGAGATTTTTTGTTGTCCTCTCTTCATCAGCCAAAGCTGATCGTCAGGGTCCGAGCAGAAGTAAGAAGGGGATGTGTTCTCTCGTCACATGAAAGCAAAAAAAAAAAAAAAAAACAGCCTGTGTGCCGTGAGTTTGGCGCATGTTAACTATGCCCAGGTCCCAGTTTGTCTAAATTAATCCGTCGCCCTCCAGTACAACACGCCTCCTAGTCAGGTGTTGCTCTAGCACGCTGAAACTCCTAACCTTAAATTTTGAGCTTAGTGAGTTGAGGACTAAATTAAATTTGAACCCCCTGGAGTGTGATCCGTGCGACCTAACATGTCGCTGTCCGAGTTGACAATGGGCCCTGTAACGTGACCGCGCAGTTAGAGCAACTGCCGAAACGCCATGATTCCAACAACAAAAAAAAAGTGTAGAAATAGCGCCACCCTGCATACGGGCACTTGAAACCTGTGTTGTCACTTGTTGTGTTTCACTTCATTCTCATTTTATATTGTGGACTCTTGCATTTACGGCCTTTCTGAGCGCTGGTTAATCCGATTGTAAACTTGAATGAGAACCAAAAAGCACGGACACATCGGATATGTTCCGTGCAATGGTTAAAGTTAGACCTCGTTGGCGCCTAGGCAAAAAAGATGTAAAACAAATCACTGAGTTCCCTTCGCGTTCGCGCTCCGTTATTTCCCCGCTCCAATTTATTGTTGGCCCTTCATTATTTCCTCTTTCAAGTCCTCCTAGGCAGTCACCTCCCAAGAGAAATTTTCTTCTCCTGTTCTTCTTGACGTCATGTTCTGTCGTAGGATATAATTTATTGAGCCCTCCCTGCATTTCCAGAGGAAGGCACGAGGCGGGGAAAACGGGATGAAGGGGAGGAGCGGGGAACCGAGTGGTTGCACGCGAAACCTAATCCGACAATATTAATGAGGATAACGGGCTGTCCCGAAAAGAACTGGAGGGGAATTACTATAACGTAACGCAGTATAACCGAAGCCGGCTAGGAATTTCAAATATTTAAGTAAAAGAACGAACCATCTTTTTTCATCGGTGCTCGAAGTACTCTTTGCGAGGCTCTAGTAAGCAAAAAATACGGAAGAGGCTGTTAGGGTGGAGAGAGCGGCCGGAAGAAGCGGTAATAGTGGGAAGAGAGCTTTCGGAAGTGAATCGATTAGCCTAAATACGATTTTCAAAGTCCGGGAGCGCAGCTGGTGAGCGGAGCTTAGGGGAGCCCAGATTTTCGGCTGTCTTGGCTCCTTGAGCGGAAGTGATCGAGAGCGTTAAATATCAAACAACAAAATTCTGCCCGGGGAAGGAAGTTACTAAACAAGCATACATGCACTGTGAAAAGAAAGAGAGTATAACAAGAGGGTGGAGGGGAGATAAGTTTCTGAACTTGAAAAATCGATTATTAGAGTTTGCGTTTTCATGGCGCGGACGTATTTACTTCTCAGCGACTGTTCCTCTTTAGTTGGTGCCGTGCATCGATCGCGCGCAAGCAAACACAACTTGCTTGACGTCTCTAGGAGTATTAATCACATCAGAAAGGGGCGCCTCAAAACGCCGGCTTTGTTTCCGTGATCTAGTTTGGAACTGTATTCTTCGCAGGTATTTTTAATCTCAAGCGACCTGAGTGTATACGCTTGCCGAGCACTTTGTAAGCAGCTAACTGTATATAATATTATCGGCTGTTGACGCAGATAAAAAATTGGCGCGTATCTGCTCCCTTCGTTGTAAATTTCGACGAAAGACGATAGTCGACTGGCGCCCCTGGCAAGTAAATGCCTTCCTTCTCGTTCCCGCTCACCTCTCATGCTGTTCCTTTCCCGTCTCGTTCCTCCCAAGGTAACACGCTAGAGAACACGCTAGAGGTTTGCTCAAGTCACTCTAAATTTACCGCGTTCCATTGCTCCAAGTGGGGTGCCTCGATGCCAGCGCTGCCGTACAGTGGAGACGCGCGTGAATCGTGGCACCCTACTACAACGTTCATAGAATCACGTTGCCCTGCTCCACGAGCGTTTCAAGCGGAAGGTGAAACCTATCTAGCGGAACATTTCGTTGCTGTTGCCGTTTGATATTTTTAAATGCCGCCATGTATCGTGGGCAGCAGCAGGCGGGGGTCTTCTGTAGTTGATGTAGTATTTTATTTGCTATCGCTAAACCCAAGCATCCGTGAATTTTTTAATAAAGGAACACTGCAAATATCACTTATGTATTGATTTTCTGTCTTATATTTGCGCTATGTCTTGTTCTTGTTCAACAATGTTGACAAGTATGAACATTAACAGCGAACTTAGACGTTTAGATTTGGCTGTGGGTATAGAAGACTATTGCGCAGTTTCTGTTTCACTTTGGCCGGGTGGCTGAATCGAGTCACAAACTGCGGTAAACGAGAATCCACGGCACACATATTCTCAAGCTGCACTGTTGCGCGTTGCTTTTGGCGCCTCATACACCGTGCCGTTCCAAGTTTGGGGCTTGCACGGTATCAACTGAGAGAACAGTGCCCTGGCACACCCCTAGGCAAACTATTCGTAGTAATTGGCGATTATATACTATGGCGTAATCGCTGTGGGGCTGTAGCACAGAATCGCAGGCTACGTATGCAGTGGCCCTTGCTTTCCTTTTCCAGACAACACCTCGTGACCTTTCTGGAAGGCGAGCTGGGCCTGTTGGGTGAGGAAGAGTTTCTGCAACATTGGTCTACCCGGTTTATTGAGGTTTCGAAAAAAAGGGTTATTATTCATGCCAGTTTTCCAGACCTGTGTGCTTAGGGATTTTCGTTGTAACAAAATTGATTTTGGTGTTAGAAATGTGTGTTAGTGCGCTTCAGTACTCGTTGTGACATAACACCAACCCTGTTCTGTATATTGCTGCATTCTCGAAGCGAATGTTTTTGTATCCCTGTCTCCCTCGCATGTTAATCTTTTAGTTGTAAGCAACTCTAAATTGTTTGCATGTTAATCTTTTGTCTACAGTCAACTTGAAGCTGTTTATGTGTTTCTGTAAGTGTCTGTAACTGGCAGCCTTCGGGCTCTATTAGTTTTGTAGAAACAGGCGCTGCACTTGTTTTATTGTTTCTGGCGGTTACGTTGTATCATTGACACCAGGATTTTTTGATAATAAATTTATCCGTTAAAGACAGGCATACAGACATACCAAAATGTCTGGGCTTAAGTAGCCCAAGAAAGGCTATCGTCTTTAAAAAACAAACAATGATGCCTAGACTCTGTGTCGAATACCAGAAGAAGTAAGATGGGGGAGGGGGCAAGCCGCTTCTCACTGGAGACTAGACGAAGAAGTAGCAGATGCTCGCTTCATGTTTAGTGCAGTTTGTTTTCGTTGTCATGCTCTAACAACTTTATTTATCTATTCGCAGTGCAGCTATACCGCACATTAGTTAATTGCATTAGTGTCACCACAGTAGGCCGGACCGCCTTAATAACATGTCCGACGCATACTCACACTACACTTCCCAGGAAAGTTTCCCGTTTACAGAGGGTCGTTTGCGTGTGCACCGGACCGTGCTAACTAATATCTCCCTCGCGCAAGGCTTCCCTCGCCATACGTCAGCAGGCACTCAGGCCTACGGCCATTTAATTAGCTCTCTTCGTCCTTTGTTCACGGCACAGCGCGGTCGGAATGCGATGAAAAGGCCCCGTAGCCATGCGCGCTCTTTTGCAGCCTCCCCGAGAGCGGAGGTCATTTGACGATGAGGCGCGGTCACCGCGCTATCGGGAGCCATGTGTGTACACCTACTCTCGGCGCAGGATGCATTGAACCACACATCCTCGAGACCAGGAGTACGTGGAGTTGAAAGCAAGCATTCAAAGTCTCTTCAGTGTTCGCCTTTGTCTCGTTGGCGAGAGCGGGGGGGCCGCGTTTGACAGGTTTCAATTTCAAGGCTCGTGGCTGCATGCAATGCCACGTTTGCGGCGCAGGTCCTTTCAAGTGTAGTTGAGATTGTTTCTATGGGATCAAGTGTGCGCCCGCCCAACGGTTTCTAAAGAGTCCTTTCGAAAAAGAGATGTAAACAAAAGATTAATTACTTACTTCGAACCCATGGCGGTGCGGAGTGCGGGCGAGGGGAACAATTTTTTTTTAAACAGAGAAAGTTCTGTACAGACTTGCGGTATATGACGTGCATCGTGAAACACGTGTTTAGAAAGAAGGTTGGATATTTTCACGCAGCGAAGAACGAAGCAAGGTTCTTGTTTAAATTAGACTTTATTGGAGTGGACTTGTACTCCGCAACAAACAAGAAAACACAAGCGGGGAAAAAGCAGTCAACAAAGCGACGTGCACAGTCGAACGTCGACGAATCGAATGCCATGAGGTTTGCTCTGCATGCATTTATTTCGGCACACTGCTACTTCCAGATCATTGATCAAACTAGGACACTCTAGGTTAGGGATGACAAGGCCTTTCCCTATCAAGCCAGATTTCGGGCGCGACGTACAAAAGAAGCAAACGGGCGCTCCGCTGGAAGCAGAAGGTAAGATGATAAAAAATTCCCTCGCACTTCCCCGAGGGGGAGAGTGTGTAAGTGCGAATGCACGGTTGTTGATTGCGCGATTACGGTGGATATCGTGATCTTAATGAGTAGTCGAGAGATTACACACACGCACACAACTACAAAGAAAGATATTTCACTCGTTATTGCTGGTACCGTTGCCCGGTCCGCCATCCTCGTTATCGAGATGCAGGACCAGCGACCGCTCTCGACGATGGCGCGCGCTCGACTAATACCCTCCCGCGCCACGCGGCCGCTACACGAGCGCCCTCACGCGTCGGAATGCGGAGCGCCCGCTACGCGAGCGAGAGCTCTCCCGCCCGAAGTGGAGAGGAGGCGCCCAACACCCGCAGTCACTGAGCGGAGAGAGGAGGAGGAGAGTAGCGCGCGCCCATCTCCCCCCGTTGCTAGGGAAGGAGCGCGCGCACCCGCAGCTGTTGCTATGCGGACGACGGCGGCGGACGATTCAGCCTCGCTTAAGACGTGCATTCGCACTTAAAATAACCGGTTGTTACTCAGCGCTGCTAACAAAACAAGCGATACCAAGGCATAGTTCGTGCAATATAAAAATTGCTTAAATGTAGTTGGAGTGATACGCAAGCATAATTTGCATTGGAGATATGAGCGGCTGAAAAAAAAACATCAAAAACTAAAAAAAAAGGTTTCTTTGTTTTTGTTTTTCAACCGGGATAACAGTAAAACAAAAACACACTCACACACAGCTTCTCCGGGAAAATTTGTTGTGATGAGACCAATCTGCAGTGAGGGAAGCGCTGTCTGAAATCAATGCCTTAATGTAAATTTATGCGCAAATTTTGAGGGCGCAAGCTCTGCCGGGACTTTCCTAGTGCAGCATGTAACAATTACGTTCTTTTCATCGGGAACTGAAACATTTTAAGTGGTTCGAAGGCGAAAGCCAGCGATGAAAGAAGACTTCTTCACTGCTGCATCGTGTTTGCGGTGCCGTAAGGTTCACCTGTCATGTGGCACGCACCCGGATAATTCTTGTTCCATCCCGGCACGGTACCGGGTTAGCGCTGTAGTTACCACGCTTGGCAGCGACTCTGGCGACCCAGGTTTCAAAATCCATTCTAACCAAAATGAGTTTCTGTGTGTATATTATTTTACTTACTTTCTGTTTACTGCGGCCGTCGTTTGGTTTCCTTCGTATAGACGCCAGGGGTTTATACAGAATTTCGAGTTTGGGGGAGTGCCGAAATCCTCCTGGGGGGTGTACTGTTGAAGGGGCGGGGTGTATAAATCCCTGGGCGAGGTGCTCGTTGTTGTGGAATCGTTTTCTAGTGGCTTCGAAATCCTTCTGGGGGGGCTGGGGGGGGGGGGTGTTGGGTGGGGGGAGGGTGTTAAAATTCCTGGTAGTCGACATCAATTGCGGTCACTTTTCGCGTTTGATGAACTATGCCGAGTTTTTATCGATCTGTGCGGAATGGTTTTTTTAGGGGCGAAGCTCCTCTTGCTCGGGCCCTGTCCCGTCCCTCGTTGCTGCTGTATACGGCACGGCACATTAATGATGATTGTGGCAGGATCCCCCTAGGGATTGGCCAACCAAAGATTGACCGAAGAGGACAAAACGTTCAACGCGTTCGTTGCTATACCCAACAAGGAGAAGAGGAAGAAGAAGAGGTTGTCGTTCGTCGCCTGCGAGCTCGATACACGTACCGGCGGTACACGACACAAGACGCTCTGCAGAAGGCGACGGCCAAGGTGGTTAAATTGTCACACATCGAATTCGCCAACTTACCCATGGAGATTCTCATCGTCCCAAACAAGCCCTACATAACCACCACAAACATCGACGTCGTCGACGGGCTTGTCAACGGAGCGGTGGAAAGCTTGACGTGTCGAGTGTTTATATGATGTGCGGGCGTATGTTCCACGGTTTTACCGATAAGCATTTTTGCTTCGCCCCTCTCATCATCATTCACTTCGTGGAGATGGCGGAATGGTTTTTGTTTGTTTTTGATTTTCTATATTTTTCTAAAAAACACGAAAGAAACCTTTTTTTTTTTTTCACGCCCCTCAAAATTTCATGAAAACTTACATCTCTAACTTGTATGCATACGCTGGAGCGAATACATGACAGTGAAGCCAGCCCAGAGTAGTTTAGAAATTTACCACTGGGAACTTGGAAGTCTCTTTGGAGTACCTGGGCACGCGACCCACTATTTTGAATGAGGAACATTACTTTGCTAATTTCGCGGCAAAACCGTGTCAGAAACCTGTGGCAAGAGTATACCACGTTAATTTCTTATGGCTAAGGCGCGTCAGGTGGCTCTGTTGAGCGCTGCTTCGCGGGCGATCCATGAAATGGCCAAGCTTCCCTATAAGGAGTGTAGTATTACTCGCATCCACATCATGAGGTGAAGCAGCAGAGCCGCCAGTTCACCGCCGACGAAGTACGAAGTCATCGCAACGACCTGCAATAGCGAAATAATGCTGTAAAGTGAGGATGCCAACAGGCAGTAGCCAAATGACAAATGGCAACCCACACTCGATGTTTCCAGCTTCAATCCTCGGCCGCCCTGTCCGCACGTGAGTGAATGAAACGGAGCGATGGGTTCCCATTGGGGCTTTGTGGCTTGCTTCGAGTGTCAGGAATCAGAATATTGAAGGGGAAGGTTTCGGGTCAGCATAATTGGTTTCTATATTTGGTAATCATGCCAAACATAATTAGACAAGGGTATACACTATAAAATAACCATTGTCGGCGATTGAAAAGAGAAATCGTAATTCTGATACTTACACCAGGAAAGCAGCGCTGCCATCCATCAGCGCCTCCAAGTTTCCTCTGTAAACGATTCGGGCAAGTATAGTAAATGCTCAGCCGTCATATTTTCAGAAAATTAACAAGAAATTTTGCAGGTTACAGCGTGGTTCACGTAGAACGCTGTTCCACAGCTGACCGTTCGACACTGCTTGAAAATGACGCCTGGTTCGCGCAGCTCTGAGGGCACAAACGTACTTTTCTTAGCATTTAGTTCAATAAGAAGAGTGTAATGTCGGTGGGAAAAGTCATAACCCTTTTTCCCATGCGCGTACTTTAGACCGAACTACATCGCGCTTTGGAGCTATAAATAACACTAATGCGAGCAGTATTTAATAAGTTCAAAACGGTGCTATTGCACGTTTAAAACAATGCTCGTTCCCTGTTGGGCATCGGCGGGGCGGCGTTGCAAGGAGGCCGCAATGATGCATGGTCGACTCGACGTAATGAACAACTACTATTCATACACAAATCTCTATTTATTTGCAATTACAAAAATATACAGTCACCCCACAACGTATGCCCTCTTCGTGATTGAGCCAATCTTGTATCCTCCCCCTTAGAGAAACCATTGGAGGCACCTTTTTTTATATTCTGTGGTGCGAAAGAATCAATTGACTCATCAGGTGAAGGTCCAGCAGAACCGAGAGACGCCAAGGAAAATGGCAGGTGGTAGAGAGAGAGAAAAATAAGCAAAGTAATTAGTTGAAAAAAAAATCGGGTAAATTTAGGCATGTATGGGAACAGAACACAGGGCCTCGGGAATGCGGGACGAGGGCGATGACTATAGCTGGCTAAAGGTCGACCTAGTAATTGCATTGGTGACTTCGATCTGAAAACGTTTGTTAGAGACATGGATTGAGGTCGACGTAATTTCAGCACGCGATTTACAGATGCAGAAACTAGGTCAGTAGCAAAGTACATTCTTTCTGTCTTCTCTGCTTTGTAATGCGAATGACTTCCCTGTGCTTCGCTAGAAAAAACAGAAACCAGGGGGATGCTTTTACTTCAAGATCTTTAGTTAACAGGTGACTTTGTTTCACAACATTAAGCTCCATAACACAGCGACAATTTGAAGTTTCTCTGCATTTGTACGCAGCGTAATAGCATTGTTCAGGAGGTCCTATATATGCAGTGTTTTGGGGTAAAAGCGAGGTCGCGCCGAACGAAACTGTATGTTGTCCTTACTCCTCCAGAAAAAAATTCAAACCGCAGGGTTTATGTCACTTCGAAATCTTTCGTTGCGAAAACAAACAGTAATTGAGTAATGACAAGCAAGTGGCCTAACACGACCACGAAGGGTAAGGTAAGCCTTTGATACAAAGTAATGCCCTATGGTGATGGACGACCACTTAGCAACCTGAAAAAGAGTGGGCAACGCTTAACACGCCCGCCTTCTGTCATGACAGCTTCATGGTGGATCATCGGATCATCGTCTTTGCCGCATCCCGTGCCGAGTGCCGTCCATGGGCCGCCGCTGCTATCACCTCCAGGCGACAACATACCGGCTCAGACGAAGCGACAAGACGGATCGAGTGACCTATACCACCACCATCAGGGATAGGCCACCGCTTTAGAACGGGTTGTTCGGGTGATCGACGACCACTTGAGAGCAGTGAGAAGAAAAAAAAGAGAGAAGAAGCCTAACGCACTCCTCTTCTATCACTACAAATTAGCATTATCCTAGTTGCGTTGTTTTATTTGGATTTTTCTCGCTGCTGCCTAACAACAGGGCTTTGATAGACCTCTTCTGCAAAGCACGGGTTATTTTGGATAAATTTTGCGATGAAATGCCTGAGGAAGAACGCGAATGCAAGTCAAAGCTGGAATGCAAAGAAATATAGTCTCGAATTTTTCAATGCATAGCTTGAAACCACAAAACGTGAGAACAGCGACGTCGCGAATGAAACTAATGAAGACTTAAATCAGGTCTACTCACGGAATGCGAAACATTTAGGAGTCATGCCTTCCAACGTAAGCAGAGGTCTGAGCACTGCGTGTGAGGCTATGTAATCTCGTGGTTAAGATGATTCCACTAGTAGCAAAAGAAAGTCTTTCTGACACTCTTGACAGGGTTGGTGAACTTCCAGGAGATCTTTCTGTTAAGCAAGGGGTTGAAGTGTGCAATCAGGCCTCTACAGAAAATGCCGACAGCTCTCTGAATGTCGCCATAAAATTCAAATGCATTTCTTAGCGGGATCTAGTGATCGAAAAGTCAAGGGAAGCTGCAATGTCTAATTTCCCTCTCATCCAACTCGGCCATGTATACACTAATGAACGCCTGTGTCCGGTCTCAAAGCAGCTACTTAAAGGGGCACTGACACAAAATTTTGAAGGCGAGATAACTTCGGAGATAGATTGGTGGGAACACATATACATCATCTGCAAAATATCAGCGGCGAATACACCCTAGAGCATATTTAAAATCAATTTTAAAGTGTGCGAAACGCAACCGAGCAGCCAGCAGAGGACCACGCGCAATCGACATCCCGAGGATATTGTGTAAATAAACAACATCCAAACAAGTCACGAGTTTGTTTTGCCGCTTCCGCACTGCCGGCGTTTTTCGCCGGCTCGCCCGGCTCGCCGCTCCAATTGGAGGGCCGGAGGGCGCAGCTTCTGCTCTCGAGAACGAACGACCCGATCGTTGGCGGCGGAGGCGCCGTGATTTCGTCAGCTCATCGGGCAGCTGGCCGCGACCAAAGTTCTACAGCGATTCCAGGCACTCTGTTTCTATTACTGCTTATTACCATTGAATGCGAAAACGCGCCGGAGGCACGAAAAGCCCACTGAGCTAGCCGCACGGTCACTGTGCAGGCGGCGGCCACGGCCGCGAGGTGGCCCAGGCCGGCGCAGGTAGCTCGAGTGATAGCTTGTTACCGCTGCACGAAATTGTCCCCAAGTCCCGACCATGGTGGCTTACATGAGAAAGGAGTTAATGATGCGATGGCGGGTTGCATTAAAAATTCTCATCTGCACCGCTTACGAGAGCGGCACTCGAATATCCGCCGCAGTGCTAAGCCGAACACATCTGTAGGCGGACCTGTAGGCAGACCGGCCGGCTGGTCCCAGCGCACGTCTTGCCACCCACCGTCTCGAGCGTCGCGCGTCGTTCTTTAGCCGCGGTAGCATTTGCACTCGCAGCGCCTGCGTCACATCCACGGTCGCTTTTAAATTAAGCGCCTCACGAGATCAGTACGTGGGGGCATTCGCAGAAACTGCCGTCGATGCGGATTCGACAGTGCTACGGCGGCTCTGCTCTGTGATATCCCTCCGACGGTCACGTGGTCAGCTTTGTTCCCACAAAATCCACAAAATCCATCGTTTCGCGGCACTCGCTGAAACCGAAACTGCGACTGGCCGCATTGAAAATGTCTCTAATTAAACAACCGTCGCACGCTGAAGCAAATGAGGTTTCTAGAGGTTATGAGTAGGTCACTAGCTGCTTATCGCAACAAAAAAAAAAAAAAAACGAGATGCAAACTTTTTGTGTCAGTGCCCCTTTAAAATCATGATAGCAGGAATGAACGCCGTGAACTGGAAGCTTGTTTGGACGAAGTCTCAAAATGTTCTTAGGAAAGATGGATTTGCCCGAAGTGCTGACATTCGGAACGCGCATGACATTGATAAGATCGCGCGGGAGCAGTAACCGCCTCCCCACATCTCACTGTTCGTGACAACGGCGATAGCACCGGTTGACGTTAACCTCCTCAGTACTCCCCTAACAATAAGCTATTCTGTTTTGCCTATACAATCGTCCAGCAGATCGTACAGAATTTTTATGGATGAATTCGCCACTTTTAATTTGACAATGCTTACCGGAACATGGTAAACGTCTCATTCTGACGTCTAAAAGCGCCAAGGCTATGATACCTTATTCTTAAGCCGAATAAATAAAGAGTGAGACGGTCTTGCTCCTCTGACGAAGGCTACTTGTACTCTGACTGTATTGGTTAATTTTCATATATTGGGACTGGTATCGAGTGTATGACTGTCATAGCATATGGTTACGCTTAGTTTTGTTACGTACAATCCGCCTGACTCCTCGGCAAATAATTTCGCTCATAATCTCGGCAAAATAATAAGTTACATTACTGACAGAAGACTCGCTCAGCCCTCGATCCGTTTGCCGCGTTCCCTGCTTTCGAGTGCATCGTCTTCCGCCAAGGCCCCGTTTTTTCGAGAAAAGCCCGTAGGGTGTGTTGTGTGTTTAAGAACAGTGTGGACGGAAGACAGGCTGCTAAGTTCGGGTGACCCAATTATTAATGAAAATCGCCGGTATCTCATTTATCGTTGTTTAGCTTGTTTCTCGTTGCTCTATTCCTTATGACGGCCGGGCGAGAGGCGCGATGCGCAGCTGTGAGGACGCTTTTTAATCTTCATCGTCTTAAAACGAAGTTTTTATGTATCACTAATGGCGTCTGTTGTCCACCTCAGAGCGCACTTCAGAAAAGCCAACTTTTCGGACTATGATGATGACCGTGGGTGAGGTGAAAGAAAACAAGACGATTCCTGTGGTCGGTATTGAACTTGGGTCCCTCGCTTTAAGGAAGCCGACGTTTATCCCATGCGCCGTTCCGACCCGCTCGAAACTTAAAGCGAAGCTTTCTATGTTTCACAAATGTCGTCTGTAGCCCACCTCAAATCCCCCTGCAGGAAAGCCAACTTCCACCTGAAAAGCGTACTCTCTGCCTCAAACATACCCTTTCACAGGTGAAGCCTGCTTCAAATATATATATATATATATATATATATATATATATATATATATATATATATATATATATATATATATATATATATATATATATATATACAGGGTGTCCCAGCTATCATGCACCAAGATTTAAAAAAAGAGTAAAGGCGTAACTCGAAGAAAACCTAGTGCATAATGTTCGCAGTACTGTGAAGAAGCGGAGAGTAATTTTTTCGTTAACGAGACTTAATTAACTAAGCGTAATTAATTATCTAACTCGAGAAATACTGTCCTAATCACTAAAGTGTCAATGAGGCACTTGTAGGTAACCACGAGGGGCATCTAACTGCGGTATTTTCAGCGATGAACTAATTGCGTACACATTTATTCTGACTGATAAAGAAAACCCGCGAAATACAAAAAATACCACGTGACGGCGCCTCCGCGCGCACCGTAAAGCAACGCCATCAAACAAGCTGCCTCTGAGTTAGCCAGAATGAAATAGACAAAAAAAAAGAAAGAAGAAATCGTGACCGAGTTTGTTCCTTATCTGCACACGCGTCCCGCGAATCTTGCTGCTGCTGCTCCTTCCATGCATGCTATTATCAAGGTGATGCGCTGTCTCTTCGGGCGGGTAACACGCAAAGCAGTTGCTTTCAATCAGCTTTGTTTGGGGACGCTGCTTCACAATGCGCGCGTAAGCGTCGTCACGTGGTATTTTTCATATTTCGCGGGTTTTCTTTATCAGTCAGAATAAATGAGTACGCAATTAGTTCGTCGCTGAAAATAGCGCAGTTAGATGCCTCTCATGGTTACCTACAAGTGCCTCATTGACACTTTAGTGATTAGGACAGTATTTTTCGAGTTAGATATTTAATTAAAATTAATTAATTAAGTCTCATTAACGAAAAAATTACTCTCCGCTTCTTCACAGTACTGCAAACATTATGCACTAGGTTTTCTTCGAGTTACGCGACTTCTCTTTTTTTAAATCTTGGTGCATGATAGCTGGGACACCCTGTATATATATATATATATATACATTAACAGAGGAATCCCTCTCGAGAAAGCTTCGTGTTCAACCATCGCCGTCGTTTGACAGAGGGGTGCATCATTTTTCTAGGAAGGCTGGTTATGTCGCCTACTGTGCGCGCAACGGGCAAAGATACACGTGTAGGCGACCGAGATATTCGCAGCTAGGGTAATGTCAACTGCATTTTTTTCCAGAGCCTGAGCGGCATCTTCGTTGTCCTGCGGGAAGAACCCGATAATTTGGTGGGCGTACGGAAGGGCCCACAGTAATTAGTGGCACTTGGTAGAGAGACCTGGAGCTGTGGGGTGAAACGCAGAGTTACAAAGTATGAGTGGGGAAACGCGAGAGAGAGTTTGGCGTGGTTGCTCTGCTCAAACTGAAAAGGTGCGCGTTGATTCGTCCCACGTCTGAGTGTGTCGCTTCGGCGGCGTGTATGTGCCAGTGAACGGCGTGACCGCGCGGTATAATTGTTCGTAGTGTTTCTCGGAACGGGAAACGCGCTAAAAGAGAAGGGTAATTTTTACGCCGAGTGCGATTATCATGGTACAGTTCATGGGCGGCACATGAGACAGACTTAAGTATGTTGTTGAGCGGTTACAGTATGGCAGTAATTTTCTGTTGTTTTGGTTGGCTTGTTTGTTTCAACCTGTGTTCGCGTCGCGTGGACGGCTTATATATATATATATATATATATATATATATATATATATATATATATATATATATATATATATATATATATATATATATATATATGGCCCTTGAGCAACGGGTGAACCGAGACGTTTATTCGGCGATCCAGTCGGTTCCGAACACCGTACCGAGAGCGATGATGATGATGCACGAGCGAAGAGGATTGGGTAATGTTAAGGAGAATGATAATCTTACTGCGAGAAGGCAATGCAGGAGATTGCCCAGATTGTATGAACAGTCCCTGGGAGTGTCGAGGCTGTGCCGACGCGACATACGCGCTCACAATATTATATATATATATATATATATATATATATATATATATATATATATATATATATATATATATAAGACAGAAATAAGAATTGGCAGTCAAGAAGACCTCGGAAAGCAAAGGGGTGGATGTAGTAGCTCAAGATAAAAAATTTGGAAAATAAGAAAGTGGAGAAAAAATGCCCGCCAGGTGGGATCCGAACCCACGACCTCCAGAATATATATATATATATATATATATATATATATATATATATATATATATATATATATATATATATATATATATATATATATATATATATATATAGCGAATCAGAAAAGGGAAATGAGGGGCTCGGTGAATTAAGACAGAATAAGGGTTGTCAGTCAAAAAAACTTCGGAAAGCAAAGGGGGGAATACATTTTTTTGTCCGTCGGGTTTAGGTATTGGGGGTGAAGAGAGGGGGATGCCAAAATACGGCGGGTGTTGTTTCGTCTGTCAGTTACATTCTCCTGCCTCTTATTATTTCTTCCGTTTGATTGGTTGATTATGAAGTTTGACGCGCGGACGATACATAGCTAGGTGATGAGACGCGCCGTAGTTGAGGGCTCCAGATTAATTTTCAACACCTGGGATCTTTAACGTGCGCCGTATTCTCGAACACGCGGGCCTTTTCGCTTTTCGCACGCATCAGAAAAGCGCCCGCGCGGTGGCGGCATTCTTCCTGTTTCTATGAAACAAGAATAGCATATGCCTTACATGTTTGAAATATAAGCCAATTTCATTTTGAGTAAATTAAACTACTTAAGCTCGAACTCCAAGAAGCCCCGCGAGCACATAATCACGGGAATAAACATGCAACGGTCGTACAGTTGGACGCGATGCGCTGCTACAACAGCATGAACTTTTAATTCGTCGTCGTTTCCATACCGACCTCCTAAAAACATCTCAGTTCAGATCGCACTTTTTTGAAGCATTGAATGAAACGGCCACGGTGTTGTAATCTAATCGACCACACGCGTAACATTGCAATCGGCAACTCTCACTGATATATTTCTTACGACTACAAAGAGGCATGCCAAGCTTTCTCGTTTAAAATTCTGACCTCTCAGGAAACTACCAAAACTACTACAGGAAAGTGATATTTGGCATAACGCAAGAAGTCAACATGGAGAGGAAAACTCTAAAATAATTTTCTAGGATTCTGAATATTTTTCGTGTAATTCGCTGTCAAATATTACTCCCCATGCATTTGTATGGGATAGTTTCCATGGCTCTGGAGCTTAGTCACGCAAGACTTGAAACTGTGCGATGCGATGCGATGAGGTTTTTCGGGAGGGGGCAAGAGGGAGTGAAAAGGGTCCGAAACTGTCTGGCACAAAGCAAGTTTTTATTAAACCAATATTGGCTACGCGAAAATATTTTACATTTCGCTAAATAGCTACAGAGTAATCACTGTTGAAAAGACTGCCATGAGTGGGAAAGCTGCACATGAATGCATAGTTTATTATCGGAAGTGTAGCCCATTTATATAAGAGAACACCTACCGATTTCATTATTTGATGACTGCTCTATCAATATAGTTTATTAGCCAGGGTTTGTAATATAAGAGGATATTACGCCTCTAACTGTGAGAACACTCCCTCGAACGCTAACTGGAACAGATGAAGCCTATCAGACCTTGACTGTTGCAATAAAACGCGTAAATTACACGCAGCCGGAAGGCATCGCGTAAACGGGTACATACAGATACAAGAAGTGAAGGGTTATAAAAAATGAGGCGGGGAGTTTATACAGGCTGGCTATAATAAAACGAATATCATTTCGAAAACCAACCAGAAAAGATGGGATGACCAGCCAAAACTGCCGTAGTCTGGTGCTGGGATTATCAAAAGCTAGAATATATTGGGAAATTAAAAGGAAGGCGTACAAATGCCCTGTGATAATACATTAGTTGTGACGATTCAAAGGGCAGAACAAGCAGAACAAATGACTGTATTTCGTGGTGCGTAGACTGATGCAGACAGCAAGAGTGCTTTCGTATGGGTCTCAAATAAAGCACGTATTTCTCTCGTCTTCGTGGTATGTGTAACCACGACCAGATAATACGCATCCCAGATTCGAACGCTATCCACATAAAGAAGCCTTCCTATAAAGACGCATCAATGGCTTCGTTGTCCCAGTTGCGCGAACAAGCGGCCCTGGGAGATCGCTTTCTGCGGCGGTGACAGGATCTACCGAGGACGCGGCTGTTGACGCACGCTCGCGGAAGAGGACGACCTCGGCTGCCGTGTCATTCCCTGCTGACTGGCCCGCCGAGGGAAATCGAGGCCTTCAAGGGGCGCGTGTACTATTGTACGAACGATGCGCACGTCGCGGACGATGCAGCCGTGCGGCTGCCCCTTCCTTTGCAATCACACGGAAAAAGTGAAATGCGACCATACCGGAACGATCGTTGGTTAAAACCTGCGACTGTATTTGAAAATTCTGTCAGTATCATAATAAAAACTAAAAGGTTAACTCCCTTAATAATAACTCTAAAAATTGTCAGATTGTTCCCCTATGCTTTCCTTGGTGTATACTGCTGACTTTCCTTTATGTATGTATGTTTGTATGTACCTATGTATGTATGTATGTATGTTTGTATGTACCTATGTATGTATGTATGTATGTATGTATGTATGTATGTATGTATGTATGTATGTATGTATGTATGTATGTATGTATGTAAGTGTGCATGTATGTATGTATGTATGTATGTATGTAAGAGAAGAAAAACTTCGAACAAGGTAAAAGCACGATTGTTGCCAACGCTTCAGCAAAGAGACTTGCTTTCGTCAGGGCAAGTCTCTTTGCTGAAACGTTGGCAACAATCGTGCTTTTACCTTGTTCGAAGTTTTTCTTCTCTTGTGTTCTCTACCATCTTCAAAGTTCTACTGCTCCCTGTATGTATGTATGTATGTATGTATGTATGTATGTATGTATGTATGTATGTATGTATGTATGTATGTATGTATGTATGTATGTATGTATGTATGTATGTATGTATGTATGTATGTATGTATGCATGCATGCATGCATGCATGTATGTATGTATGTATGTATGTATGTATGTATGTATGTATGTATGTATGTATGTATGTATGTATGTATGTATGTATGTCAGAGAGAACGATCTTTGACGAAGCCTGGAGATTGGCCAATATTGCGGCGACCACCCGGCAGTTAAAACAACGAAAAAATGGGGAGTGTGAGTGCTCGAGGCCAGCGGCCAGCGTTCCCGCGCACGTTTGTCAAGCCAAGCATACCTACCTAGGAAGATTGGCCAGCATTGGCCAAATGGTAACTTCAAAATTCGCCGTAATCGTGGCACCACTTGCTCGGAACGAGAAAGACACGTAATAGCGTACGCCCCTCCAACGTGATGTCCAATGATTATAATTTCCAAAAAAAAGGTATGAAGCTCACACTTATATCAGCTATGACGGAGTTAAGGTCGTTGCGGCAGCGAAGAAGAAAGAAATTGGCTGCAATCGCGGGCTTAAACCGTCGTGATGGTCATGAAGGTTGCGTAAAGCTTCGCTACCTTCAAGTAATGCCTTAGTGAAAGCTTCCTCAATTCTTTGTTTTGTTTGGGCGCTGTTTGCTCTCGGCTGGCTTTGTACCACAAAAACTATAATCATTATCTATGGTTATTTTGGGCATTGTTGTTGGAAAATTTATCATTTATATTTCTATCACTTCTCTCACGCTACGCGAAAAAATCCTGTGGAGGCTGTGGGCTTCCTGGTGAAATATAAAACAATGAGGCCTCCTGGAAACAAATCTGTTATCAGAATGAAGAGAGGGTAATTTTTGCTGTAAATGCGTCGCCTGTTGTTTGCAATTTTCGCTCAATTACAGTTCAACCTGTTCTCCTTGAATGCTAGCGCCAGAGAGCGTTACATAACCGGTGGGCAAGAAAATTGACGGATGTTCTTTTGAAAAAAGACCGCCAGCGCTCACGAGCTAGATCTCACTGATTTGCAGCCCATTAAGTTACTTTTGAGTGTCGACGCTCTGCTTCCCTGCTACAAGAGCATTTTCTGCGGCCTTTAAAAGTCTGCGATCTTTAAAATTGGTTATTTCAATCTTTCTAATAAAATCCCACTGAGCGCCTCCTTTTAAACCGCATGACTGGATACCTTCTTCGCTCCTGACCTCTCTATTTTCCCCTATCTCACTGTATTCACCCCAATCTGAAATACCAAGCCCTATCAGCCCCATGGGGCTGACCTCTTCAGCTTTCTTTAAAGGTTTTCTCTCTCTCTCTCTCTCTCTCTCTCTCTCTCTCTCTCTCTCTCTCTCTCTCTCTCTCTCTCTCTCTCTCTCTCTCTCTCTCGGTCCTGATGTACAATGATACTGAGACCGCAATGTCTTGTGTTCGTCTTTCCAACCTCATTCGGTTTTCTTTTTTGCACACATTCATTCGCAACGCGCATTTGAACTATTTCACTGACCTTCTCTTTTAAAACCGCTATACCTTACTAAATGCTGCGCGTTCCACGCATTCCAACCCTGTAAATCGCCCGAATACATTTGAATACACGAGGAAAGCAGACTTAAAAACCTGAAGACCGCTTTCTTGAAGAAAGTTTTCCATCGTTATTATAAGCCATCTTATGCGTGTGTGAAGTAGAGCAGCCAAAACCAGCTCCGTGCAGTGTTTCCTTATCCTGTGTCAGCAAGCACTGAAGTCGGGGGGTGTTTAATGAGATCTTTACCTCCTTTATGCGCACAGATTCATGAACTGCTGGAATGCAACAAAATGGCCCTTCAAGATGCGCGTTCTTTAGAAACATGTCCCAACGAGCTCCGAAATCGTTTGACGGTGGCTGACCACCGTTATCACATGGCGCGCGCGCCCGCGCTCTCGGAGGGCTTACCCTGCAAAGCAGGCCTCTCTAGAACGCGAAGGGCGCATTGCTCTCATTTTGAAAGGAGCGGCAAAAACGATCCTCTTTCGGGGTGGTCTTTTATTTCTTCAGAACGCCGAGAAGTGGGGCACATTTCGCGCCATGAACATTTCAAAATTTGGATCGTGGAGCTCATTTCGGGGGCAAATTCCTGAGAACATGTTGTGGTTTCTGCTTTTTGACGCAACATAATGTTTATGAAGCGCCTCTGAAGCAAAAGACGAGAGAGGTAAGGCGGCCGTGTTAATTTGCTCGAAACCGAGGATGAGGTAATGTGGAAATTAGTTCTGTCCGCGCCCAAGTGTGCTTCAGGGAAACGTGAAACGCTAACTTTTTTCAGGCATCAAAACCAGCTCGACTTTTGTTCCTAATAAACCATAGTAACACACAGATGAAATAACGTATAAAAAGTATGTGCATGCATCTTTATTGAAGGTAGAGGGTCACCAGTTTGCGCTGTCCTGGAGTGTTTTTTTTTTTTTTTTTCAGCGGATAATTCACGAATAGTTCGTGACTTGCAACAACACAATGGCATTTTATGCATCGCTCTTATCCGTTTCCGTATAAAGTACATTGCCGAATGTTTTGTTTACAAACGACGATACGGCCATGATCAACGCGTCGTCGCGGGAGCATTGCTAGATTCGCACTCATTCCTATTGGCTTTAACTTTACATCAGAGCGCCACCGTACATTTAGTTTTACTTTGTGCTACGATAGATGTGTTCGAATGGACGAATCCCATAGTGATTTCACAAAGCTACTGAAAAACATAACTAAAGCTCTAAGCGCACATTAAACGAAAAAATATGGAACGTTCTGATGCAGATTCGCTCCAGGTGTGCAAGCAATCCTCATTTGGATCACATGCGTCACTAAGAGGGTCTAGATGGATCATGCTTCTTTTCTTTAACTTGTGTGCACCAGACTAAGCTTAATGTTTTGCTTATAAAGCCTTGCCCTCTACACCTTTGGGGATATGTGGTACTTTGCAGGTATGTAGCACCATGCTAAGATGCAGGGCTCGCAAGCAGACTAAAACACTAGTAGCTGTAATAAACACTTATTGCCGTCGAATGGATAGTAGGAGGAGGGGGGTACTTAAGAGGGCACATACTTATCGTTGTTGACCCATCTGGTGCCCTCGTGCATCGCTACTACAGGGATTTTATCGAAAGTAGTCATGGTTATTAAAGTTCAAAAGGACGTCGAATGGGGCGAGTTGGTGATGTTTCATATTGAATTGCGCTACGTATACAAAGACAAGTAGGACGCTAACAGGACTGGGACGAAGCGCAATTGCACTTCCTCCCAGTCCTGTTAGCGTCCTATTTGTCTTTGTATACTTAGCGCAATTCAATATGATGCTTAGTATAGTTTTCTATCTCACGGATCTTGCTGGCAGCTTTTTACGAGATGAATTTTAAATATTGGAGGCAGTTATATATTACCATTGAATTTTTATATTCATAGAATATGAGGATTTACGCCCGCCTCCCAACAAAAGAACAGGAATGGGACAAGGTCAAGAATGAAACATAAGACGCGCGGTACCACACTGTAAATATTTCAATGCACAGAATCGTGTTACGCCAGCACCATTGAAAACGCCCAAGGCTCCCCATCTGCGTGGGTCGAACGACATCGAGGTTGTTGTTGCGGGCCAACCTCACGACTGCTGCATGCCTCGCCTATATGCGGTTCAATAAACGGAGCCAATATTTCCTTTTCAAAGGCCCGTCCCCCGGCATCATATACTTTAACGCGCGCGGACGACGCACGGAGACCGCGGTCGGTGGTCCGAGCGCGCGGGTGGTTGCAATACGATATTTGCGGGTCCCACAGTGCCGTCATCCATTTCGGGTGGTGCCTTTATATTGGTCCTCGTCGGGCATACCTCTCTGTCTCTTTGATTGTGCGCTACTGCGGGGACGGGGACTCCAGATTTATGTGCACTCATAGCGGCTTCCTTGCCGCGTCGAGAGGGCAACGCGAACGTCCGTATACGTAGGATCGGTATAAACGACCGCAAGAATGAGGTTAGGGGCGTTTACCCGCTCAGGCGGCGTCCGGTCTTGATTGAGAGTGATGCCAGCCCGAGACCGCGCGCGGCATGCGTGCTGACGCTCTTTGTGTGCGGTCGTATGCTTACGCACGCGTTTGCGTGCGCTGGAGTTCGTATTTTCCGAAACGTTTGATGGCATTTAGAGGGAAGTATCGTCCCTCAACACGGGGGTGATTTAGTATTTCCCGTAATTCAACCAAATTTAGAGGTGCCATTAAGGTAAGTTATGTATTTCGATTCGAGTTATTTCAGTTTTCCACGTAATTCGAGCAAATTCCAGTTTTCCGTAAGGGACGAGTGAGCGAGAGTTGAATGCACGCAGCGAAACCTCAAAAAACAGAAAGCGTGAAACTCAAATTCTCAATTTTAATTGAATTCTCAATAGAAACACTGACGTTCAGATATGTAAACCAGAGACGGCAGAGAAGTCAATGGGCCGTATTTCGCGGTGGCAGAAAAGTCGTTCTGGTTTGAGCTGAAGAAGGGGCATTTGCATCACTGGCACAGTTGCTCTACCAATTGACGCCAGGAGGTTACATAGACACTGCTCGACGCAGCGTCTACCCTTACTCCCCGTCTGACTCTCCGCACCCCCCATCTTTCCATCCCACTTGGAATGAACGAGATTCGGCGCTTACTCTCTGCAACCGCACGGGGCGTTGGCATGACCTTGGATGGAGCTTGAAGGTCAAATTCACGCTACGAGGCATTGACGGAACGAGGCGTTTTCTGGACTTGTACATGAAGCAATACAGCGTTCGCCCTAAAAGTGAGAACGGGAAAGGGTTTCTTTTGGCTAGCTTCGTCTGCGAGACTTCTGCGGATATCGACGCTAAGTCTACAACCTCGACACTGGACACTTTGCAGTTATTTGTTGCAGAATCACTCTCAGTGCTGCACGGATACTGCCTCATCCCAACTGAGACTGCATGGGGGCGAGAGCGCGCTGCCGAGCAGATGCTACGTCTATGGCCGCGTGCTGTGTTTTATTGCTGCGGCAGGTATTCGCGTAGGCGTCAGTACCCGTGGAAGAGGTCACGTGCGTTCCGGGCACACGGCTTTGTTGGGGCACCTTTTGCAGACGGCAGCTGGGAGCGCTCTTTCGCCAACCGAGCCAAGAAACACGTTCGCGTTGAAACGCTTCGGTTGAGCTGAAAATAATTTGCTACAATTTGCCAAAAACTGCTGGCGAATGGTATAGCGACAACGCCGATGCGGCTGTTCAGCTCCATATTTTCCCTTTGTGCCCTAGAACGCACATAGTTCTGTTTTCGGTGGTTGTTTTGATAACTAAACGCTCCATTACTCGTTATCGAAGCAACTAACGGGGCTTATTTCTGTTTGAGACGATACCGATGCCCTGTACTTGACCCAGCTCACCTAGGGTTTCACTTAAAAAAATTATTTGCCAAATGATCTCTTCATTGCGGATAACCTCAGTCTCGACAAACTTCCTTATTGCCATGGTGTTTGTTTATTTCACGAACCTTTGAGCTCGGCAAAATGCAAAATTAAAAAAAAAGGGGGGGGGGGGGGGAGGGGGAGGCCACTCCATGGCCCAACCTTTTAAAAATTTCGGGTGAGATTAAAAAATTCTGTCCATGAAGGAAGCGAATGACGTGTGCGAAAGGTTGAGGGCGCATTGTGTTGTAATAAACACCCCGAAAAAAAAAAAACAGAAAAGGTAAAAATGCTAAGGGGGCCTTATAATAAAACGAAGATGTTTAAAGGAGTACTGACACCAAATTTTGACGCCTAAAAAATGATATAATTGGCTTCAGTAGTTTGTACAGATGCCTCACAGAAATTTTTGCAGCGATCCGAGGCCGGAATCACATCTAAAATCGATTTTGATTGTCCCGGCCGCGAGCTCCCACAAATCGGCAGCACTAGCGAAATCGCTTTCGGCGTGACGAAACATCGGCCTGCGTGTCTTGCCGGTTCAGGGTGACGTCATATAGTCGTTTTCGGAACCGGAAACGATATCCTGCGCTGCGCGCTGCTGTTGTCGGTGGTATTCGTTTGGGCAGGAGACGTACGGGTGTAGCTGTGTGAGCAATGCTTGTATTGTTAACTTTGCGCACTTTGCGTGTTCGACGTCTTTGCTCTTCAGTTCGTGGCCGGCACATGGTGTTCCCTTGCACTGGTGCTGAAAACTGCGCGGTGCGCGATGTCGACGTGCACCGCGGCGACGCGGCGGTGCGCGTCGCCGAGCTCGACTAAGTTGTGCTATGGCAAGCTCGTGAAATGCGAAGTACTGCTCGTGGAAGCCTGTCCGAGCAAATCGACGACGACGCCAAGATGCATTAATTTTCGACGCGACGACATGCAGCGATAAACGTGGACTGAGTTCGTGCGCGGCGGCGGCCGCAAGAACTGTCGCCCAAGCCAGCGGTGCCAGCGGGCTCGGCGTTGCTCGCGTCAGCTTGTGTTGGGAACTTCAGGCTTAGTATCGTGGCGAATATTTGATCGCCGGTATCTGTACAACTGCGAATGGCCATCCCTTACACAACTTTTCACCACACTATCACCCTCTTTTTCGCATACTGAGCTTTATTTTGGCGATAATTTTCGTTTCAGCGATAGGTGACCAAGACATCTGCCGTGGCCTGTTTGATTCTAGCGCGCAGGTGGCGCCATCTTTCGGCCGCTCGCCGCACCGCGGTGCCGGCAGTGCTGGGTCGGAGCGCCGAACTTCTGCTTCCGGTCAGCGTAGGCTTACCATCGCGGCAAATACCTGAACGCCGCTTTTAAATTCAGCGCTGATAACAACCCCTAGCACAATTTTTCAACACACTAACATCTACTTTCTCGCACGTGGAACTTCTTTTTCGCGATCAGATTGATTAGAAGAGTGGCGACAAGCTGTTGCTGTCACGGTCTGCGACGGCTCGAGCCGCAGTGATATTAAAAAACAGAGGACGACGAAGACATCGCCGGCCTAATCACCTGGCCAAATGAAGTTGTTCTGTCTGTCGGGTGGCAGCGACTCATCCGAGTCTGACGATTCAGGCGACATGTCGACTGCGCGGGCGAGAGCGGACCTCTATGGTGCGGACCATGTGCAATCGTAGCAGACGATGCGGCGAACGTCCCTGACGTCACGGGTGAGACCGTGACGTAAGGCTGGCCCGCTTGCAGGCTGGCCTTCGAACGGCCATTTTCCCGCGCGGCGACCAAATTTGAAACTGGTTGCAATAAACGTGCTATAATTAACTCTGTGTTGGCGGCTGACGGCTGTCGGTTTGATTTTCGTAATTACTGGGCCAATAGGTATTCTTTACAGCATAAAAACTGAAAGCGAGAAATTTTGGGTCAGTACTCCTTTAAGAGAAACAGGTTTGTTGTCCTTTTCATCTTCAAACAGAGTGGCGTCCAAGCTGGTTGATCATAGAAGAGTTTTTTTTTTTTTAGGACAATAGCGAATGCGGTGTATTCGATGTCGTTTCCAGATCCATCAATGAGTTGGGAGGAGGTATGGTCAATGTATAGATAAATTCAGTGTAAAACACACCAAGGTCAGGCAGGTTTCTCCCGATTACTTTATCGCAGCGGCGATACCCCCGGGGAACATAATGTTGGCGCAAGGCCGATGGAGATTGTATACAAGCAGCAACCGACTTGTCACTGCCATCTGACAGGCCGCTCGAGCCTCGAGGCCTTCGGAAGCCGATGAACCGTGTGCGACAGGCCGCAACGCGGCCAAGAACGAGCGTAGCTGCCTTTTCCCACTGACGCGCTAATGAGAAGGACGACAAGGCCGGAAAAGCGGTGGCCATACAAGCTCGGTACTCGTGGATACAAGGTCCACCCCGCGGCCCCCTGCTGCGATTCCTTCGGGAATACCGAGTGTATCTGTACATATAGTTTTCCTTAAGCTGGATAGCAAACTTACGCAATAAAAAAAAAACAAATTTCTTTTTGTTGGAGGGGCTGGAGTAGGGCCGCCATATATGACGGTTACGCTGGCCAGACAAACTGCAAAAAATACGGCTACTAGATGCCCTCAGCTGTAGTCTGCACAGTGGCTATCGTTAGGATGTCGACGCCCTGCAGATCACCCAAAACGCATTAAAGTGAACTGTTACAGCAGTCACGCAAATTTCTCGAAATGGCACGCTATAGTTTCGGGAATAACAGATAGCGTAGTGGTGGTTGGAAAAGTGTATTTATTGTCGCATTGTCTAGAGTTACGTCCGACGGAATCCAAAATTTAAAACTAGAACTACGTCCGACGGAACTTCGAGCCGGTTTCTAGAGTTACGTCCGACGGAACCCAGAATTTAAAACTAGGGTTACGCCTGACGGAACTTTATGCCAGTTTCTAGAGCTACGTGTGACGGAATACAGAATTGGAAACAAGAGTTACGTCCGACGGAACTTTAGGCCAGTTTCTATAGCTACGTCCGACGGAACACAGAATTGAAAGCTAGAGTTACGTCCCAGGGAAATTTAGGCCGATGTTTTGAGTTACGTCTGGCGTAAAGTAAAGCACACAAAAGATTTTACAGCTATTAACACCAAATAGCGTGATGCTCTATATGTGTAATATACAAGCAACATTATTGAAATGGTCGCTTGTACAATACATGACGTCAAATTCAAAAACACAAAAGTTTCTGCTTTACGGCCAAACTGGTTCGAAATGAGTAAATCACAGGTGACTTGTCGGCAGCACCGGTCAAGACTCTTGACATGAGAGTCTTTTCACAAATGTAAGTAGTGGGTCTGGGCGCATAAAGCCAGCTGATTAATCGGGTAAAAATATTTGACCGACGCCCAGACCTATTAATTACATTTGTTAAAAGACTTGACCTATGTATATTCGTTCTCGGCACAAACTGCCGACGCTACAAACTGGCACTGTGCGGACTGCAGGAGGTTGTATTTTGATAACTCCCGTCTTCTCCTTTGCTTGCATGTGTTGGATATGGAAAGAAGGGTAAGTCGATTTCAATGCCCATAATATACTATGGGGGAGCACGCACACAAACGCAAGAGGGAGGAAACTGGCTGATCTGTTCATTAGCCATGGTGTTGAGCCATTGAATGACGGCAGTAAAACTTACCTCAAGTCCCCGAATGTCACCAGCTGCATTGACCTGTCATGCGTTTCATCTCAGTTTGCTGGGCGGTTTACATGGATCACGGACATAGAAACAAGAGGAAGTGATCATTACCCAATTTTGATAACCACCCTTGACGCTTCGCAATCAAGGCGCCTTGAGAAGGTGAGCTGCACGAACTGGGACGCATTTACTAGCGCTACTAGTAGATGTGTGACAGCTCAGACTGGTGACGGCGAACTCGTCGACACGATTGCATCTTGTTTGCGGGAAACGACTCGCAGCCTAAGCAAGCGCCGCGATATACCAAAAAATGATCCTGAGTATCAAAGGCTGTGTGCGATACGAAGACGAGCGGAGCGAAAGGCGTTGCGAACCAAAAGTATGGAAGACTTGCGAGCTTCCCGACGAGCGCAAAGACATGTAAGGCGCCACCTAAACAAGCTACGTCAGCAACGTTGGAGGAGCTTCTGTGCTTCGTTGAATGCGAGGCAACCTTTGACACGCATATGGCGTGTTTTTAATGGAATGCGCAAACGCAGCCAGCAACTACATCCATTCACTGCCCTCTCGCTGCACGAGCACGCGCCCTTAAAAGAAGTCTCCGAGGAATATTGCAGACTTCTCTCAACGTCATCAACGCCTTCACCACGACTTATGCGTGTGTCTTGCTCTACGTACTCTGTCGGAACCAGCCCTTGACCTTCCTTTTACAATTGAAGAGCTTTCTTCGGCCATCTTCGATGTGAATAAGCGCTCCACACCAGGCCATGATGGCGTCAGCTATGAGGTCATAGCTCATTTGTCACGGCCTTCTCAGCTGCGCCTTTTGGAATTTTATAATTCAATATGGCAAAGAGGGAAAGTGCCTCCGGAGTGGAAGCTTGCAAAAATAATACCACTTTTAAAACCTGGGGAAGCGCCAACAAGTTACGCATCTTTCCGGCCTATTGCTTTGCTCAGTTGTGTTGGGAAGTTAATGGAAAAAATGATACATTCAAGGATGATCTGGTATCTTGAGAGCAGGAAAAGTTTCCCTCAAGAAATGAATGGCTTCCGTCAAAACAGATCTTCGATAGATAACATTATCGCTTTAGTGTCATCTATTGAAGAGTCACTCAATTCCGGCTGTACACCAACCGCCATTTTCCTGGACATCAAAGCTGCCTTCGACTCGGTCTTTCACGCAGCAATCCTTGCCGCTCTTGAAGACCATGGTCTCGGAGGCAGAATATACTCATGGATAGCGGACTACCTTGATGGACGGCAGCTTTTTATGTCTACTCCAAGTGGCCCCACATCTTACTACGCTGTGGAAAAAGGTGTGCCACAAGGTGCTGTATTAAGTCCACTGCTATTCAACCTAGCCCTTATTTCACTCAAGAGAGTCCTGCCCCGTGGAGTGAAGATCACACTATATGCAGATGACATCTGTATCTGGTATGCCTCACGTTCTTGACGATCTACGCAGCAGCGCCTACAGAAAGCCCTCCATAACATCTCTAGCTACCTCGCAGCCCGTGGCCTTAAGCTGTCCCCAGATAAGAGTGTAGCCATGGCCTTCACACGAAAAAAGATGGATTGTTATCCTCTGATTCTAGGCGGCCGCGCACTCTCATATGCACGAGTTCAGAGATTTCTGGGAATTCTAATAGATCGCAACTTGACCTGGTCACCCGAGGTTAAACGGTTACGGGCCCGCATTTCTTCGGCCACTCAGGTTTTGAAATGTCTTGCGGGTTTGCGCTGGGGCAGCGATTGTCATTCCATGGTCATGCTGCACAACGGTTATGGGGATGGTGCGCTGAGGTACAGCCTCCCAGTCCTACAACGTATATCAGACACAAGCAAGAAGAGTCTTGAGGCAGCAAGGAACAACAATTTACGCATCTGTCTTGGACTTCCGAAGGGATCTTCGAGCGTCGGAACCCTTGCGGAGGCACGTTGCTTGCCTTTTGACGTGATTAGAAAACAGGAGACTCTCCGTGTGCACCTGAGGCATCGGCTTCACTCAAGCAATCACTTTTTAAGTCGCGTATCCTCAAGCTGCTCGAGCTCTGGATTCGCCCAAGCAATTGGCAGAATACCCCTGTTAATTCCAAACCAGCCGAAACAAATAATTCCTCGAAATTTCCCTCCTTGGAACGTTACTCCTTTACAGATTCAATGTCGCATCCCTGGAATTGGCCCCAAGAAGACAATGTCCCATACTGAAATACTACATATTGTGCTAGAATACATGTATAAAATGCATTCGGCTAGAACACACATATTTACGGATGGATCGTCATCCCCGCAAACCTCTTCATCTGGAATGTACGTACCACTTACGGGTGAAATGTTTTCATTTCGTCTGGAGCGACCAACATCATCTACAGCGGCTGAGCTATATGCCCTTAAAGAAGCGATTGTTTACGTCTTACGCCACCAGCCGCGTCAGTGGAGCATCTTTACAGACTCCAAGGCAGCTCTGCAAATTCTGTCAAGGAGGAGCAGGTCTTCCCCTCACCATACCGCAGCCGCCGATATCTCCTACCTTCACCACCTCGCTTGCATTGCTGGACACACTATAAAATGGCAATGGATACCTGGCCACAGTGGTATTATTGGAAACCAAAAAGCCGATGAAGCGGCCCGTATGGGCCTTAACCACCGGAAATACCGCAAAGTGTACTTTACAAAAACAGACGCTTCCACCATGGCCCATCGCTTTGCAGTAAGTGAAAGAAACCGGCTATGGCGCAGCAACGAACCCAATAATGAAGTATTTTTGCACGCGATTGACCCTGATTTGACATCAAAACTTCCTAGAGAGCTCCCTCGTAGGCTGGAGACATTATATCATCGCCTACGACTGAACTCGGCCTACACCAACAGTTACCTCTTTCGCCTCGGACTGACGACCAACCCGTACTGCGATAACTGTTCTTCCATAGAAACCGTCGAACATATCTTATTAGAATGTGTGGCCTACTTGGCACCAAGATCCCGTTTTCTTGAAGATATTGAACGCCTAGATCAAGGGCCGGTAACTTTGAAGACCATCTTAGGACCATGGACTAGCCCCTCAAAGCAGCGTCACGCCCTAAAAAGTTTGTTTTCATATTTGGAGGACATTGGCCACATTTCAAAATTGTAAATTCTGTAACACAATCTAAAAAATAGTCCGCCAAGCCCGCCATACCACGCCAGTGTTTTTTTTTGTTTGCTTCTTCGTTTTTTTTTCTCATTCTTTTTTTTTTCTTTTCTGCCCACCTCTCTCTAGGGCCTGTTCTCCTTACATCCCCGACCCCTAGCAGAGAAGCATGTAGGTGATCACAAACGCCGGCAAAACTCTCTGCTTTTTCAATAAAGAGCCTTCTCTCTCTCTCTCTCTCTCGACAGGTGCGGAAAAATGTTAATCCTTAAATTGAAAAAAATTCCATCAACCCAGGTGAGATTCGAACACACATCGCTGCAGTAGTGTGGGCGCTTATATACCACTCGACCGACGGGGAACCGGCGCTGCCGAACATGTTGCCTGTGATTTACTCATTCTGAACCAGTTTGACCGTAAAGCAGCAACCTTTGTGTTTTTGAATTTGACGTCATGTATCGTAGAAGCGACCATTTCAATAATTTTGCGTATAGATTACACATATAGAGGATCCCGGTATTTGGTGCCGTTAGCTGTTAATTTTTTTGTGTGTGCTTTACGTTACGCCGGACGTAACTCGAAACATTGGCCTCAAGTTCCGTCGGACGTAACTCTGGTTTTGAATTCTGGATTCCGTCGGAGGTAGCTCTAGAAACTGGCTTAAATTTCCGTCGGATGTAACCCTAGTTTTAAATTCTGGGTTCCGTCAGACGTAACTCTAGAAACTGGCTTAAAGTTCCATCGGACGAAACTCTAGTTTTCAATTTGGTTCCGTCGGACGTAACTCTAGACACTGGGATTTATTTTATGTTAAAAAAAGCGACTGATTTGACCCTGCCCTGTCCCGGCGCTGTCACGCGTTCCAAGCGTAGTCAACTGCGGCAGCTACATGACTCCGCACTCGGGTCTTGAACATTTCGATGGAAGCTTTGCATTTATCGATATGTGTTCGATCTCTTGTACCTTTGGCTTTTAAATGCAGAGCATTTCTTTAACTCACGATGTCACCCGGCGTTGTCGGCGTGCCTCGGCGTCCGCAACAGCCGTTCCAGGTGCGCCCTCTCCCCCACTCCTCCTCTCCCGCATCACGCTACCCTCCTTGCTCTCAACAACAGGTCCGCACCCCTCCCCCTACACTATATAAAAAAATAATACTTACCGGCGCCTGGTTTCGATCCCACGATCCTGCGGGCGGAACGCAAGGTACATGGTGCTCTACCCACTGCGCCACAAAGCCGACACAGAATGGAAGGCTACGAACGCGCCTTATACCCTTGACTCATTCAAACTACGTCAAGAAGCTGCTGATACAATGCATTCACTACCACCAACTCCCCAAACGCTAAACGCAGTGCCTATTCTGTGGACCAGACCACAGGATAATGTTCAGCTTTATTCTGTGGACCAGACCACAGGATAACCTTTGGCTTTATTTTGTGGACCAGACCACATGATAATGTTCAGCTTTGTTCTGTGGACAAAGATTGCCAAAATCGTGGTAGAGTAGGCCACGTACACTTAATATTTGTTTTGTAGGTGGTTGGTCTACATGCGGGGGCCGGCCGACTTAACTTAACGTTTTCTGCGTGGTTTGTCCACAGGTTTGTGATCTGGTTTACAAAAAACCTAGGCTATGAACCTAGTAACACATATTTTTGATGCCGATTTTTAACGTACCGCAACATTTTTTTTAGCAAGCCTGCCCTGAAGTCAACTGAAGCCATGCTAAGGTTGTTGTTCAATAATAAACTGCGACTAGTATACAAAGTTCGCACGGGACAAATACGGCGCTAACTGAGCGTAAAACAGTCGGCATCATGTCATCGGGAGTTGAAGACATTTCTTCGCCCGCCTAATTTTTGTGAACGTGAACTCGGCAGCATTTCGCCGCATCGTGGTGTGGAACGTAGGGCTCGCCACTTCGGACGTCTTTGTTGATTTCGTGTGTTCTGTTATGCTGTGTACTAAATGCCTGATGACGGCATTACGCTACCTGCTTGCTGTGCGTAAAGGGGAATGCTGTTCTGATTAACGGAGATGAAACCGTCGGGGAAGGGGGTAGAGGTATACAGCTTTGCTGTAATAAAAGTCTCTTGTCTTCGAAGCACGAAGCGTACTAGCTCGAGGCGTAAACGATAGTCTCGGCGTTTTTCTTTTTTTTTTTACTACGCTTTTTTTTCTTTATTGCATACAGAACAAATAGTCACGTCAATGACTACAGCGCTGGTTTAAAACACATCAGTGTAGGTTTAATACCCGCTCACCAAACTTTGGTGGGCGAAAACTATCATAAACATCGAAAGAATACAATTTTTCCAAAATTGGTAACCACGTAAGCTCCGGGCACTGCATATTAATTACGCGTTACGAAGCGTTCTAGCGCGAGTCGTAAACGAGTGTCCGGGCGTTGTAGTACCGTGACATGAGACGACGATTACGACGACGGGAGATGCCAACAGCCCCAGCCCCTAAGCGGCTTGGCCCCTAAAAAGAAGTAGGTGCCGACAGAAGTAATTGGAGCACGGGAGCTGTGGCCGAACCGCATAGGAGCGCCGTGTAGCTGCACCGGCGGTAAACGAAAGGAGCAGAACACGCATGCGCGCCTTCCGACGGTGATAGCATTAACAATTTTTCGGTTTTTCTTCATTAGGCTGCGTGGTTTTATTAAAAGCTTTTTAGCAAGAGATTTCCTCCTCCTCCTTACAGTTGTTCATTTTGTAAAGGAGCATGTTAACAACCGTGTACCACGAATTTTAAATGAATTCGCCTCCAAAGGAATTAATTTACTTAGCATTACACCTACTCAACTGAAACTTTATTACTTTCACAATCATTTGTAAACACCGCGTTTTTTTCCTTCCTTTCTTTGAATTGCTATGCATTGTTTCATTTGTAATTGCCATTGTGCGTTTGTAACGTGATCCCAATGTTTTGCAGTTCTTTTTCCCTATATTCTGTGTGCTGTAGAATCCTGCACTTTTTTTCCACCGAAATCCTACAAAGTTGTAACTATGTACTAGATGAGTCTTTCTTTTTCTTTTATCCTTCTTTACATTGCACTGCAAATGTCCAGTGTCATGATTTTGTTTGTGAACGTGAAAAGCATGATAAAAAAAACTTTTTTTTTTCCAGTTTAATTTTTTTTGCCTGGTGTTGTATTTTTTACCTGCAAATAAGAAACTCCGGAATTGTTCGCTATGTGCCCCACTGCTTTGTAAAGGGAGTTGGGTCCCTGTCAAGCTGGCTGCGTCCAGCTTTTTGCCCTCCTTCCTGCATTTTCTGTTGTTGTTTTTACGAAAATGCAAAATAAACGAATGAATGAATGAATGAATGAATGAATGAATGAATGAATGAATGAATGAATGAATGAATGAATGAATGAATGTGCCCCATGCACGATGCACGTGCTCAGCCATCTCACCAGCATCAGCTAGCTTAAGTGGGCTGGTAAATTGTATGTACTGTTCCTGTAAATAAAGATTCCTATTATTATTATCCGCTCGTACAGCCGGCTGTGAGGTAGGTCGGTGCGCCAAGACAGCACATGAAAGAAAACAGCGTGTTTACGGAGTCACGAAACGTTTTCGTCCGCGGCCGTACAACCAAATGCACTGAAGAGGCAAGGTTCTCGCACAAGGGTAAAGTCAAACGCAAGCGAAAAGAAGAAACTTGTAGAGCAGACACGCAACTACACACCGCAGAGATCAGCGGACCGGCGCACGCCGTCAACGCTGCCGCCTAAAGTCCCTCCAACTCGCGATCAGAGCGCCCACCAGGGAAGGCACAGTCGGCGCAGTTTTGAAACTGAAATCACGGCCTCTGGATGAAAGGCGCTCTCATCCAGCGGCCGTGCTGAAATAAACGTTGCACGACACGACGACACGACCACACGACCGCGCAGAACAGCACCGCCAGGCGCCGCCTCAAATGGTCCACAAAATAATGGTGAGCATTATCCTGTGGTCTGGTCCACAGAATAAAGCTGAACGCTATCCTGTGGACTGGTCCACAGAATAGGCACTGCGAACACTAAACGTTAACGCAATACACCCACCCCCTATGCGACGCATTTACTCCAGTCCCCCTCGCGGGGAGGTGGGCCCTTTTTGTTTATGCTGCAAAGCTAAATCATTACATGAGAGGGTTAGCTAGTTAGCGAGAGGCTGACGTGTCACTAGTACTGACTCATGCATTCTCAAACAGGTAGGTTTACCGTATCAGAATAGAATCGATTTATTTTTTAAGACGATGGTCTTTCTGGGGCTACTTTAAGCCGAAATTTTCGGTTCGTTAGTCTGTATGTCAGTCTATCTGTCACTCGGTCAAAAGACAAAATAATTCTGAAACGAGACGGCTATATAGGCAAAACGTTCCCAAACCACAAAATCTGTTGCTCTACTTCGTACTTGCCAACATTGTCAAGCGAAAAGACAACTTTCGACGTATTTGAGACAGGACATTAATACCTACACGGTACTCAGCAGTGCTCTTTTAATGAAAATAGACTAATAATAGGGATGGCTAATAAAAAATTACGCGCCGAAAAAAAAAATACATAAAGAGCTCCCGCTGGAGTCTAGACCTCAAGGCGGCATTCCAAGTCCCGCCGTAACAAAAAGTTTTCAATAGAAGGCGCGCGAGCAGTGGAGCGAGGGAAAATTAAATTGACTTTATTAAACCGTGTTTACTGTGGGAGAAGCAAGACGGGAGAAGGGCGTGAGAGGTTGGAGGGGAGAGACGAGAGGTATTTACGTGGCAGGTGCGGCAGAAGACATTTGCAGGGAATTGGGCAGATTCAAGGGTTCAGCGTCGGTTAAAAATGTTAAGCCGATTAATCGGCATGCTTTAATCGGCCAATTGATCGATTAATAAGTTTCGTTCCTATAAGAACAAAAAAATGGTCAAAAATAATATTTAAACAATTCTTATTATTATGCTTTACTAAAAGCAATATCAATATGCTCCTCGGCCTGTTGAAAGACATTCCAAGTGTGGTGAGCACGGCATTATCACGGCGCAGATGTCCGCGGGACGCTTATCACTGCGTTCGTCACTCGCCCTATTTCTAGAATCAGAAACATCGGCCCTCGCGGTATTTGCAAGGGACGCCGATTAATCGTGCTTTGCTTTCTCCATACTTAATACAACGGTAAAATGGCGCGAGTGTCCACTCGCAAACTTGTGTACCGTGTATATTTTTATTAGGAGTAGCCATTTTACAGTGTATCTTAGCTATCATGTGGTTTTAACCACTATCATCTCTGAGCATACTTGCCTCGTTTTCTGTTGTGACAGGAGGCGGGTTATTAGAACCCGAATATGACCCTCGACACGCCTGCGTACAATCTTAACGTGGCACTCTGGTTGAATTTTGTTCGCAAGACTTCAACCGATTAACCGGTTTAAAAAATTAATCGCGATTAAAGCCTTAATCGATTAATCGGAAGGTTAATCGATCGATCGCCCACCCCTACCAGATACGTGGTCATTTTTTCCCCTTCGCTCCTATAGAAGCACTGCAAACGCTATACCTATTTCTCACACAGAACGTCACAGTGCGATTTGCTCGTCGTACTGTTAGAGTATCTGCACGGTTTTTGTTGCGATTTTCTTCAAAGCGGCCATACGAGTGTTTCTATTTCTGCAACCGAAAGGACGCCGGCCAATAGCCGCAATGTTGCTTGTAGGACGCCGCACATGCACACAAAAGAGGCCCGGACCTTGTAGAAATTGGGAAAGAGAGAAAATGGTTTGATCGAGATTTATATTATCGAATGCGGTTATAGAGAAGACATATTTAGCTCGGATGGTTCGTGACCATCCAATCTACGGGCTCACGCTGAGTCAAGATGCTGGCATTTCATTCACTCGACACGACTTTTCGTTGCATTCGTCAAGTGTTATTCTTCTCCTTTCGCAATTTCTGTAACCGTATCATGCGCATCGGGCTCGAAGCGTTGTACGATGGCCTTCGGTTCTGTTTCTACGCCCAACTATTCGCCAAAAATGCGCGCGAAATACAAACCGGCAACAGGGTTTGAAAATGGCGGATCTTGCGGACTGCACGCCACGTCAATTAGGCTGTCTTCGGCCAGAGAGGCGCAGGGACATCACGTAGGCGGTGAGGTGCGTCACGGGGCTCGCGGATAGCTATCACGGTCGGCGGCGCATTGCGTGCATATGCACATCCGCATACGGCTCCGAAGGGCGACGCGCGCGCGGGACAATTTGCTCCGGTTGAGACCGTCAAGGGCAGGTGTGTGCTAGCGCAAATGAGGGCGCACCGCTTAAACGCTGCGGTGAACGAAACGAACTAAGCAGAAAACAGCAAATGTCCAGGGGCTTTATCAAGTCTTGAAGCACCACTGGGTGGTCTCGCGAGCTATTTTGTCGGGACAAGGAGACGATAACGGCGGGAAAATGGGCCATGAGCAAGCCGCGTGAATTTCGTACGCATGTGACCGGCGCGATCTTGCGTTGTTCGTCCCCCCCTTTCTGATCTAACGATTGTGGCTCGCATCCAGGCAGCGCAGGCGAGTACGCACGACTTTATCATTTGCCACCCAAGCGTATACGTTGGCGCTTTAACTGCGTGGGGGTTCATGGTCGCGGAGGCAAACAGCAAGGGGGACCCGCACATATAAGTGAAACCGCGCACGAACCTCGACAAGCATATATATGTATATATATATAGCCATTCTGTCGCAATAATAGATCTCCGAAACGTGAAGGGGTGATGGTTATACCGCGGTCTTTCTGCGGAAAACGTCTGATGAAAGAGGCAGGTTTCAGACTTCTATTTTTGTTTTTGGTGTCTATTCATGAGGGAGCGAAGTGCGTATACACTCAACAACCGATGCGGCCGTCCACTTTTGTCACTGATTTTATTGAGTGTCCAGCCAAAATAATGTCCATGAAAGCGCGTGCAGAACTCGCGGAATTTTACCGTTTTGTTTATTTTTTATTTCTTCAGAAAACGACTCCGCAAGAACGCCCAGTGCCAGAAGGTTGCAGCGGTACCGTCGATCAAGATGTATACGCATTACTCTCCCTCCCTCGCTCCCTCCCTCCCTCTCTCTTACATTTTATGCGGCAGAAAAGCAAACACTAACTGCTAGGCAATGGGCAGACATTTACTAAACAGATAGATAGATGGGGCAAGGTAATTAATTTTCTTTACACCACAAAATGCAATACGACAGGGGACGGAGACAAAAAAGCTGCCCTATGCAGCCTGAGCAGCCCTTACACCCTATACAAGACAATAGCAATGATGTAGTACGCAGAGCAGGAACGAGTTTGATTAATTCTACAATTTTACATATATAGTAAAGGTAGTATAAACACTGTACAATATTGAAAACGAAGCAGTTATAGAAAAATAAACTTATACAAATCAAGAACTGGTAATACCACTAACTGGTAACTAAAAGCACATGGAAATACTGAAAAAATGAATAACCCCTGTTACACCAAAAACTCAAAATGGTACATCAGCTCCGTTAACAATTTCTTTGAGATTCTCGTTAGGCAAACCTTATTATCTTCCACTGTGTTTAAAATTAGATTTCTAAACCCTAGCCTCAGTTTGTTATCATGCGGTAGTAAATGTATACTGTGGAAGTGGTTGCTTTCGTGTTTGCATACGCATAACGTAAATGTAAGGAGCGGGCAAATAATCAAGCTTCTCGCGCACGTTTTCGTATTTTTATTTCCTGGAAGGGTGAATACAGGGGATAGGGCGTTAGACAGGGGCCGGAGCCACAACTGTAGTACGTGCTCCGAGTAGTCGACGAAATTGAATCATGGGTTTGACGCTCCAGACTCGCCTGTAAACATTGTACGGCCTCATTGATGCTTAGTAAACTTGGGGTAGCATTTGGTGCCCAGAGATCCTCTACAGGCAGTTTAGGTGGACTCAAGATTTCAGTGAAAAAGTTATACATCGGTTGCGATAACCGAAGTTTAAAGGGATCACGAGTTGACGTTCCGGCAAAAGGAATGCGGACAAAGAATCCGTTGCTCTCTCTGTTATTTCAACAATTTTTTATCACTTCTCATGACCTGCATTGTGTTTTATCAAAAGTACTTATTTTTCTAATCACTTTAAGCTGATCGGTATTTAACGAATTGTCTAAGCTTAATCTAAGACGTGCAAGACTTGAACCATAGCGGAGCTGGAAGATTTCTTTCTATGTAAGCATGGAAGTACACAACCACGCATTGCATTAGGTTTGAAATTGTTTATTTACATGTTCCGCCGTCGGTTTTAACTGTTGTAGTAGTAGTCATCGTCATATCCACCTATATCGTCGTCTTCCTCATAAATGACTGGCGGACCCGGTTCGTTTTGTCCGCAGGCTTTCACATTGCTCCCGAAGTGGAACGCGTCAGCACGCGCTAGAACCGGCGGCAAGCAGCTTCCAGCGCGAGCTGTCTTGTGCTACCGCTTATGGTCAAAAGATCCAAAGAGTCAAAAGATCCAATAACCACGTGACAGCCGAGTCAAAAGATCCAACGGGTCAAAATGTCCAATGTGGGTCAAAAGGTCCAAAGAGTCAGAAGATCCAATGAGTCAAAAGGTCCAAAGCGAGTCAAAAGATCCAACGAGTCAGGAAATCCAAGGGGTCAAAAGGTCCAATAATTCCGAAACCGCATCAGAAGGTCCAACGAATTATGAGAACCTTCGGAGCCATGGCTAGGGTGTGCAATTTATAGACTGCGTCATTTTATTGTATTTTTAGTGTTATTTTCGCTCCCATACTTGAACTTTCACTTCTAAATGTAGAAGATATGCACTTGGCGCGCCGAATGAAGCCGTGGCTAATTTGAACGTTATGAACAACTCCATTCATCAAGCTTGTTTTTATTCTGAATATTTTCTCAGGTTGTTCTCGTTTCTCGCTCCTCTGTCATTTGATACTATTACATTAGAATATTTTGGTAGTTATTGCTTATGTAGAATGTGAGCTTCAGCGATGTCGAGGAGCCACGACCACATGTCGCTCATGTTCGGCTACGCTGCGCTGACTTGTATGATTGCTGCTGAAAATATTCCGGACAAATGTTCTTGCATCTCGTTTATCAAAGTCAATATCCATCAAACAAATGACCCTTATATGGCTCATGATTACACCCACAAAAAATCAAGAGTTCGAATAGCCGCGCTACATTGCTACCCTTTGGGAAGCTGGTTACTAGGTTTCCAGGCGACCTGAGTTGAAGTACGTCATGATAACCTGAAGCCGCTAGTTGCAGTCCGCGTGTCTCTTTTTTTACAGTCTCGATAGTGTAGTGCCAACCCCTGCTTGTGTGGCTTCGCTTCCATTTTCCATTTTGTGCAGCTAGAGAGCTACAGGCGGTGGGGAGCTGATGCTGACATTGGTCTCGGATAAGAACAAAGCCACGGCCAAAGTATGACCAGTATGCTTTGAGGAAGAACGCCGAAAATCACAAATGACCTCTTCTTTCTGCAAATTAAATCTATGTATGTTCCAGAAAGCATTAACAATGCCTTTGGGCATTTCAAACCACAAACACAGTAAACACACCGATTTCCTGGAAATGGGGGTGACGCCGGGACAGAAACGTCCGGTGAGGTAGAGAAGGTGCCCTTGGTAACGCATCCGTAATAAGGCATTATGCGCGTTGTGTTACCAGCAAACAGAAGAGCACATGGATGCAAAATGCCAAAAAATTATAAGTTGTTTGTGATTCAGTTAGAAAGCGACTGGTTCCTATCCCCTAGCGAAGGCGATCAATTACGCAGCTTTATCACAGGTACTCGAAAGTGGAAAAAAATTGTTAGCATCACTGATTTTTAAACAAAGATATGGTGATAATAAGTCCTAAAAAGAAAGCGATATACGCAACAATAATATTATCTCAAAGCTACAGTTATTACGGCAACAAGTCCGCAGATAAATAGTGCTTCATTTGGGAAGGCCGCATGACCTTTTCACTACGTTAAAATAACGCAGAATTACGAGCAAGAACACGAGTAATAAATAAGTACGATTTTGTGTCTACAACTGCTACGACGCACACATCTTGCTGCCTACAACGCGCGCTTGAATATGTTTTTGTACCGAAAGCTCCGTGTACCGAAAGGCCCCGAAACCGAAACGCCCTATCAGGGGTATATGCAGAATTTCGATTTTGGGGGGGTGTCCGTGGGATGTTTGGGGGGTTGTATAAATCCCTAGGCAGGGTGCTTGTGGTTGTGGAATCTTTTTGGGGGGGGTGTCGAAGTTCTTCTGGGGGGTGTTGGGGGGGTGTTAGGGGGGTGTGTATAAATCCCTGCGCCCTATACTGAAAAGACCGGAGCCGGTAAATGTCATTGTCAATGTTCGCTTAACCACTGAAATAATTTCCCATGCCCGTGACGCAAACGTATTTTTGTATGAGAGCAACATGCATATACTTGAAAGAAAAACTAGCATATATGGCTCGGAAATTGGTGCTTAGAACGAATGAACACGCTCCTTGTAGGGAAAACGAAGAGGCAACGGAGTTATAATCTTGGCCCTTAGCAAACAAAAGTACGCCCAGTTGAGGCTCATAAAGAGACTAGATCACTTGATTGGCCTTAGCCCCGTCAAAAGATAGAAGTCCGAATGTCTAATATTGGACCTCTTGACTCGTTGGACCTTTTGACTCGCCTTAGCCGCGTCAAAAGGTCCAATACGAGTCAAAAGATCCAACGAGCCAAAAGATCCAACGCGTCAAAAGATCCAATATTGGACCTTTTGACTCTGGATCTTTTGACTCTTTGGATCTCTCGACTCGGAATCTTGTGCTACCCCCTTGAGACGCGGGAGCACGTGAACTGTTTTCTTTGTATTTTTTGCCAGCGCCGCGCGAAAGCCTGGACGATGCCAGGTGCTCCTCGTAAGACGCGTGCTAGCGTGCGCGGTAAGCGGAGGGAGCAACTATGCCCCATTCTTTTGATGACGCCGCACACCGCACACATTACGGCCAGCAACAACAGCTTCGCTGTTAGAACGGCAAGTTCGAAAGGACGTGGTTAAGGCGCGGCCAGTGAATACGCACCAATGACCATCCAAATTGCAATGCTTTTACATCGTATTCAAGGGTTGTCGGGTGCTTTCTTTGCGGTTAACGTAAAAAAAAATGTTCAACCCAATTTTACTTTTATCATTTCTTCTCTTACGTTCCGTTGGAAGTCCTCTGTTTGTTACGAAGCACTCCACTGCGAAGCAATACACCTTCATGGTCATATTTGCGCTTTATGGCTCCAAAGAGTGTAGAAATAATGCAAGGTACTTTTGAGGTATACGGTTAAAAGAACTTTGGCTTGGATTTGTGAAAGTTTAAAGAAAATCACGACGCTCTTTCTTTTATTTTGCTTTTCAAATGAGAACAAAATACACGACGTACCTGGAATGAAGTGCATTTTCAATATTGAATCATTGTTTCACCACGTACTAAAACTGGAACAAATAATAAAAAATAATGAGGTAATTATAGCCAATAATTAAACTCCCTGGCTTGTTTTTAATTGCAGAGAAACAGAGTCTGTTATTCTGGCAGTTTTCGACAAAGTGTCGTGTTTGCAATTTTTTATTGTAAGAAATTCCTCATTCAAGAGTACGGAAATTCTCCGCAGGAGAAGAACTGCGCTGATAGATGGAATAGTTCGCGTTCGACAGCGGTAGAAGTTGCGAATTTCGGATTTGTCTAACGTGCCCGTGGCCCGCGCCAGCTTTGTATTTTTTTTTTAAAAAGGGAAAGTATTTCGTGCAAGCTAGCTTTAGATATGGTTCTCCCTATGCACAGGGAAGTTAATTTTGTCCATTACATCAATTATTTGTCCAAATTTCAAACGTCCACAGTAACGCCTGTCCACCTCTCGCGAAAAGACCCAAACTGCTCAAGCGATTTTAAGTGCAGTCGATGTAACTGCAGGCGATTTTTGAAGGACTCGGCGTATAGCTCTTGGTAGGAATACATGGAGTTGCATACTTCCTTATTGGACTGCTTACACTGGCCCTGGTGAAATGTCTTGCCAACAGTGCATTTTAATATGGTGGCGAAGCCAGCTTTAAAGGGTCTCGGCGAGTTGCGCTTCGTAGAGATACATAGGTAGATGTGACTTTCGTATTCTGATATAAAACTCCTTGCATTGCAGCTGGTAAAAAGTCATTCTCGCAATTCATTTCTATGTAGTAGAGAAATCGGATATAAAAGGCCTTGTTGTACGCCAGAGTGACTGAAAAGAACAAAGAACTCTTGCACATTAGTAGACAATTATCACAATTCTTGAGTGGAACCAGCGCGAATGAAACGAAGAGAGAGTGAAACATACACATTTTTTTATTCAATGAAGAAATTCGCGCGACCGATCAGGATTTGAAATGGTCTACATCTACACTGTGTACCATTCGTCAGCGTTCGCTTTTCTGCAGCGGGATTTTTAAACATTGACTTGATTCGCACCCCTCTCCACGGGCCAACTCTGTTCTTTTTTCTCCCATAACGCCCCAAGTGGGTCTAACGAAGCAAGAGTGAACGCCCCTTCCTTTTTTCTTGGCGTACGGCCATTCGCTGCATGCTGGTTGACCGAAAGGAGTGGCTCGCAACAGAGACGTAAGAGTGACGAGCGGTAGTTTATGAAGTGGACGCGGTTGTGCTGGGGATGCGGAAGACAGCGAACCGGCCCCGAAGCTCCGACTTGAGAAAACACGGGAGCCGGGCCAGCAGCGCATCACGAGGGGCCTTCTGGATCCTGTCGGCTGCCCCGCTAGCTGTCGTCGCGAATAAGGCCCAGTCGCGAGAAGAGATGACAGGAGCTGTCGTCGCCGAGCAACGGTTCCGGCCGCCCGTGACACGGCTCTGCACTCCGCCCGGACACCGCACTGGGCAAACACGGGCCCAGCACGCACGCTGCTCGTGTCAACAGCTGCTCGCCATTGCTAGAGGCTCTCACGGGTTGCTGCGAAGCTAAGGGCTGCAGCGGAACGGCAAGAGAAAACTTCATAAACACGAAGCTCTTGTTACTGCGTAAAGGAGATGCTCTTTTTGTATGTTCCTTTACTGCAAATTCAAATTTGGCGCGGCTCTCATGGGCTTCTGAACTTGTGGCGCCGTCTTTGTGACGTATGAAACAACGCGGCCCCCCTTCAGCTGTTCCCCGCTTTCGTTCTTTCCTTCGAGTTTCAAGTTTGCCGCGACGATGGTGGGCTGTCCGAATTTCCTGCACGCGTGGCGCCATCTTCCTAACATTCCAAGAAACGTGGCTTGTCCGGGCTTCGCCTTCACTTGACAGGTTGTTATTGTAGTACAGTCGTACAGTGAACTAGGATACTATAATTGTAGTGCGCACTGCCACCATAGTAACAGCCACCGGCTATGGCTGCGATAACTTCGGCACTGTAGAAACTACACGCAGCGTTGAAACTACTCCAGACCGTTTACCCAAGTTGCGGGAACGTTCTCCTGGTGCACTGATGTTCTATACCACGGGCTCAAGTTTATTTTTGTTGCGTACGATTTCCTTTCTCTTTTCGTTACAAGCATGAAAATTATTCGCTAATCTCCCAGAATTGTGCCATTCTCCCACTCCAGAAAATTCTATGTATTTTACAGCGAAGCTGTGTGTGGCTAGGATCCAACAGGGCGTCCCCGCCAACAGACCAAGGGTAGATCAACAGTTTTGAGCGTACGGGGAAAAACAATCATACAAATAAGAAAGGTCCTAGGGCGTTCACATTTCGATATATGATGGCTTTTATTGCCCCAAGAATATGTATTCACATTAATGCACTTGTGTTCAGCGGGGACGCCGACTTCCATTGCTTCGTTTTTTTAAAGCTCGCTTTCTTACTTTACGCTTTCAACAATGAAGCACAGTTAAGTAGGCTTATCAACCCCCTTGGTTACAGCCAACTTACAGCCCCACTTTGTACCCCTCTCCACCGTCGCCGCCTCGCTCCCGAGTCGCGTGTACTCCTCACCACGCTCGGCGTCTGTCGCCCCTCACATTGCGCAATGCCGCGCGCTCTTCGGGGGACGCCTGTGCGGTGCACTAGGGCCTGCGCCGTGATTGACGTAGCTGCGCAATAATAAAACGTCCTTTTCTCTACCCACCAGTCGTGTGGGGCCTTAGTTCATGGCGTAGAGTCACGGCATAGTCTGCGCAATTCAACATAGCAAATCCTGAAAATAGCTAAACCCTAGGGAGTGCTCCTAATTTTTTTTTTGTCGTCAGTAAAAGAAATATCCCGAGGCTACGCGTCTCTTTGATGCGTAAGGCGTTCGACAGCGCGGGCAGTTGGAAAACAGACTTCCCGGCACGTGCCCCTCGTGTTTCAAAGGCTATGATTTCGATGTGACCACGCAGAACACACCAAGAAGCTCGATCGAGGGCGACACACACTCGCAGCGCGTCGGGAATGCAACTTAGAGTACAAAGTGGTCCCAGTGCGGCATGGGCACAGGTTAAGGTTCCGGGCATTTTTATTCTGCACGTGCAAGAAAGCCTTGCGCCAAAGCCAAATTCATCGGGTATGCTCGGCAGAAAACGGCTCTAAGTGTATGCGTGTGTCTTCCCTAGGAGTGACCGCCGTCAGCGCTCAAAAAAAAAAAAAAACCCGCCCGCATTTTCCCACGGGGGGAACTCGAGTAAATGCGTCGCAGAGTGGTGGGGGTATCGCGTGAATGCTGCGTAATTGGGTATGGTTTGGTAATGCTTAATTGTTATTTCATCTTTATTATTCTTATTTATTGAATGAAGGAGAAGCGAAGGCAAGGAGTGTAAAGTTAAAGTCTGTCTTTATTGCTTGGTGCCGTCAAGCAAAGCGTCAAATCAAGCGAAAGCCAAGCAAAGACGCCCTTGACTGAATTCCGAACGCACGCTCCGCCGCTTATATACACACCGCCCGCGTTCGAGGGAGAGGAGTACGGGGGAGAGACGCGCATGCGCACACTTCCGTACACAAGCGCGCGAACTTTCCACGCACCCACCACGCCGTTATCACGTGTACACGCCCTGCCGCCGTTACTGTTGAGCGCGACGCAGCGCACGCGTAGCTACGACGCATGCGCGCACAGACGCGCTCCCCCCGCACCGCCGCCGCTGTTGTTGAGAGCGACGGAGCGCACGGGGTACACGCGCTCCTCCCGCACCGCCGCACTTGTTGTTGAGAGCGAGGAGGGTACGGGGTAGAGACGCGCACCTGCGCCTGGACGCGACGCGCATGCGCAGTGAGCGTGTGGACGGCGCCGACAACATCGACGAGCGACATCGTGAGCCTAAGAAATGCTCCGCATTTAAAATAAATTAAAATAAAATTTACTAGCCCCATTTCCTAATCTCGCTGCCACCCGCTCTTTCGTGTGCCAGAAAGCTTTGCTTGCCACCCACCTACACACTGTGGAATGGCTCCTGATGATTCTTTATCATGGCCAGCGCCAGTGGCGTAGCCAGAAATATTTTTCGGGGAGTGTAGTGATGGCAGCGTCGATAGAACCCGTCGGGACGATGACCCCGTTCCATTCTTGTGGCTTTGTTGTGTCCCCCTCCGTCGGCGGGAGCGATGTGTGGCCGCCGCTGACGCCAGCGAGTCGCAACCCTTTGTATGGGCCTGACCGGCGGCTTTTTATGCGGCGTCGGGGAAGGCTTTCCTGTCCTCCTGACCTTCGGGGACGGGCAGGGTGGAGCAGAGCGGAGGTCAAAATCCTAATTGGTATGTGCGCTGCTGTGGGGAGGCGGCTCCGCTTGCGACCACCTGGGCATTTTTCAACGAGTTTGTCTGGAGCTGCGGCCGAGAGCGGTCGCATCGAGACTTGCTCACGCGGGGGTTTCTGGGCGTTAGAACCCCACGCGTTTCTCGCCAACCGCGCGGCGTTTCGGCACCTGTTTAGCCTCCGGGCCCTTACCAGAGATTGTGCTGCGATAGCCTCCTCGTGCGCGCGGCGCATTTTAATGTTCACCTCAGCTTTCATTTTCTTGCGTAGTCTTCATGTCTTCTGTAAGGTACTTGCAAATATCGTTGTAAAATGACTTGTCTTCATCATCTACCACCTGCGTTAGCGTCATCGGGTACGTCACACCCTTCTACGACGACAACTCCCACCTCCGCAACGAACCAAACATTACTGGGGGTGTTATACGAAGCAAGCAAAAAAAAAAAAAAAAAAACATTGGAATAGATAGCCTGCGCCCAAACTACCTTATTTTCCTTTTTCTATCGAGTTCTTGATTTACATTCAAATTATTAGATGAAATTTGTAAAAAGCTTTGACGAAAAGAAAGGCCGAAAGGAGGCGGGAGATGCGGCACTTACAAAATTTCGGGGAGTATTCGGCTTGCTACTGACATAATTGAGAAGCGCTTACGCGAGGACGCTGCGCTGGCAAGCCGCACTGCACTTGAACTTGACGACATCGTGCTTTTGTTGAGACATTTATTAAAGCAAACCTACTTTACATTTTCGTGAACTGTCTATCACCAGATTGAGGGGCGTCCAATGGGAAGCCTTGTATCGGTGTCTGTAGCGAACATTGTGATGCAACACGTGGAAATGCTTCTGCTCAACTAATTGCCGTTCTGTTTAAAGATGTGCTACCGATATTTTGGCGACACTTTCGTTGTGGTGCAACAGGAGAAGGTATGTGCCTTACGCGCGGCACTAAATGCTGCCCGCCCTTCCATCCAGCTTATATGAGAAACGGAAAAGGATGGTAAGTTGCCGTTTTTGGATGCGCTTGTTCGTCATGGCCGAGAGGGTTCCGTCGAGACAACGGTGTATCAAAAGCCCTGCGATAACGGGTCTGTGCAGCAGATTGATTCACATTACCCTGTCGATCACAAAATATCTACTGTGCGTTCTCACCTGTCACGGAGTGATGCGTTGTCATCAAATGAGCAACTACGCCCGCAAGAATTCGAAAACATTGCCTGTGATTACGAGTGAAAAAACAGCGCTAAAAAGACAGGAAAAGAAAGGACACAGGACCACGGCGCTGATGACAGCGCCGTGGTCCTATGACAGCGCCGTGGTCCTGTGTCCTTTCTTGTCCTGTCTTTTTAGCGCTGTTTTTTCACTCGTAATCATGAACCAACCATCCTAAATGCGTACCTTATTGCATTGTCTGTGCTTTGCATAACCGTAGCTACCCTCGCACATTCATGGACGATATCTTACGGCGCATGCACGAAGGCCACAGTCAAACGAACGAAGGGTTTCCATACTATTTGTTCCGGGGGTGTCTTGTCTGACGGTATTCGGAAGGGCTCTCAAGCCTTTGGGTGTTAGGGTGATTTTCAAAGCGCATTGAACGCTGTCAAACCAGTTCCCGAAACCAAATGACCGCGTCCCAGCGAATGAGCAAAGTGGTGCCGTCTACACGGCGGAATGCCAGAACTGCGACGCATCGTATAATGGGTAGACTTGGAGGCGACGAGTAACACGAATGAAGGAGCATCATAAAGATGTATTTAAGGCTACAAATGCTACACGTGCAAAGACAGAACTGAACGAGCTCTGTCTGAAAAATGGACACGTGTTTGATTATGTAAACACAACAACAATAGCACGTGAACAGTGGTGGGCCTCCTGAAAGTTTATGGAGTCACGGTTCCTTCGCTGTGACCCAACGGTGTGCAATGTTAATCATGACCCCCTACCGGATATTTACGGTGCGCTTGATAAATAGGTTGTTTATTTCTTACGGGCCAGTTTGTCACTGACGATGCCACCCGCACAGGTAGGGAAACGTCTTATGGTTTTGTTTTAAAGCTGTTATTTAAAGCCAGTTTTTTTTGAACTCACGAATAATGTCCCCTGGCTTCTGGAACATTTTCTCACGTCTTACATCGTGCGCAAGGTGAACGAGCAGCGAGACGTGAAAGGTGAAAATCGCATAAACACATGAAACGGTTCGTCGCTGCGCCGCCAGGGGCCGACTGTGTTCGACCTCGAGCGCTGTAGCTCCTGCCACCACGCGATTTTTCATGTTGTTTTCTCCAGTTATTCCGGCCTGAATGGGTCCCCTTCTCGTCCGACTCGACGGGGTGGCTTCCCCTACACCTGGACTTTTCTGAGCTTTGCCCCCCTCGGGAACCGGCAACAGGGGACGCTTTCACTGCATATATCATAAGGCCTGCTAGCTTCTTGTGCGGAACCCCGCGCTTTCCGGTCAAATCACTGAGTGCAAAACAAGAACAAGTTCCAGATTTCTAAAATCACCTATTTACTAGAAGCAATTTGAAGAATCACGAACATGACGCTGTCCTCAGTTAGCTGGCTTTGTTACACCTATAAGGAGTATCCGTTTAGATAAGGAGAGCTGCTACCTCAGCTTAGTGCACGAAAGCATGGCGCCGAACAAGCACAGCGCCGGGCCTACCCGTTTGTCGAGAAAGGGTCTGCACTGACCGGGCGCATCTAGGTGGACGGGAAACTGCGAGCGATCAGCGCAGTGAAGTTGCCTTCGCAGTACTGATTTGTGCGTGATCCGTGTACCGAAGGCGATGGCAGCATGGATAGTGAACATTGTACGCCTCCCGACTACACCACCGGTACGTAATGTACGCTCTTCAGGGCATTTGTCCTCGTCCGTGTACTTTGCGGCAGCGTATTCGCGGGTAGCGCAACGTACGGCTTTCTTTTAAAGCCTGCGTAGTTTTTGAGCGAGAACGTCGCTAAGCCCCAGCCTCTAGTATACGAGAGCGCCAGCCTTATAGCGTCGAAACCCATTTGCAGGAGTCCATCCGTTCACTGCGGGGGCGCCAAGTTCCTAGGTTTTTTGATGGCTATGTCGATGCCTACTCCTTTAGCCTGAGGTGAAATGAAACGTCCCTCGGTGTCGCCTGCTTCGCGAAGGAGCCATTATCCTCGCAAACGCCCACAAAGGGGGTCATTCGGGCTTCATGAGGCTGTAATAAAACCGGATGCTTTATGTGGGGCACCGCGGAATTACTGAGTGATGTTTAGTGTGCTGTTGCCGCCAGATCGCGGGTGGTTTGCTGCGGAAATTCAGTCTTACGGATACCTATATGTCAGGGTTACTCAACATACAACAGTTGCGAAACTCCCCATAGGTCAAATATATATATATATATATATATATATATATATATATATATATATATATATATATATATAGGTCAAAAAGAAGGCCCGTTGTTTGCCCATGAGAAAATAGGGACAAGTATTCTAGCCATGAGAAAATGGCGACAAACCATGAGAAAATAGGTACAACGGCCATCTGTCGACGGCAGGATGAAGATAATACTCAGCTGCTTGCGGTTGCTGCCGCTAATCGTGGAAGACATTTGGTGAAAGCGTTAGTAAGGATTGTCTAATATTACGCTTTATAGCTTAAAAAGCTAGTTTTGCTACTAAAAGTACATATTTAGCAAAACTCGAGTTTTTTCCCCTACAGGCCGCACCAATACGCTTGCCCTTTATTTATAACACAGCAGGGGTGCTCGTACGGCCCTGATTCTGGAGCAGAGTTGCCAAAATGGTGTATACTGAAGAATACGCGTTTCATTATCGACATTTCTTTTACTGCCATAATGTCAGGTATCCGCTGCCCTTGCCCCTTTATTCATCCATTGGAGCTGCATGAAATGCTGTGTATCCCCTCGGGGACGTGCTTTTTTTTTGTAAGTTAACTTTTTCGTTTTCTGCCGATGTTTTCTACATTGAGTTCACTTTTTTTTGGGCCGCAACGTTCATGGCTCCACGAACTAGTTCACAGAACGCGCGCAGGCTGGCACTGGCGCGCTAGAGAGTTCTCGTTGGCGTGCTGTTGCCATAAGCACCGACTGCTTGCGGGCAGTGGGCACAGGCCAGAATGAACAGACCCTTAGCCTGGTGCGAACACGCTTTTTACGGTATAGGCATGAGTGAGGCAAGCTCCAAATATGGGGGAAAAGCGCATGACATTTGGGCGTCTGCGGGTACGCGGAGGGCGTCCATGCACTGCGTAGGCCTCGGCTAGTGAATGCTACGATTCCAAGCCGTCCTGGGAGGCTTATCTTTATGGATTTTTACAGCTGACAACATGGCAGAAGCGCGGTACGATGATTACTGAGTTATTGAAAATGCCCATCCAACAACGCCACCAGTTGTGTTTTACAGAACCGAAACCGAAACCGAAACTTGTTTGGTTGCTCACCTTGGGCATCGTCCAATCACGGCGCCCCTCCTCTCAACGTCACAGCTTTAGTTGGTGCGGCCGCCGCAAACCGCGCATGGTATTTTTTCTTCTTTCTCGCTTTGTAAAATAATTACCGATTTGTCAACCGGATAAACGATGAAAAGTGTGCTAATTTGAGCCAGTCTACGCAGTGCAAGCAAAAACGGGAGCTTGACAAATTCACTTCAGTGTCCCTTTAACTGTAGCCTAGACACCTGAGGCGTAGCCAGGGGTGGTGTTTTGGTTTCAGAACAACCGCCGAACACCCGCCGAAAAGGAAAAATAATTGCTTTGTATTTGACCAGAAATGTGGGGTATAGATTACGATGCTAAATTAAATTAGTTCTTTTAGGAACGAAATAATTCCTGGGGTCTCGTTGATTCCACGTGTGATTGATTGGAATTTGCAGATGAAAAAGAAAACATTCCTTGCTTTCCCGGTCAAGGTTACTTCGAAAGTACGGTTGTAACCACACAACCTTCATGTGTTCGAAGCTGTGGTTGGGAAGCGGGAAGTGCCGTGAATGTGGTAAATTTCGTTTGTATGTGACGTGTGACCTGTGATTGTTAAACCGCAATCGGAATGTTGTTCCTGTTTGACAAATGTATTCCTCACTGCAGACGTGACACCGAAGTCTGCACACCGCGTTACTCGAGTCGCAATTAAAGTTTTCATTTATCTTATGAACAGAATTGGAACAGCTGGCCTTTACCCTGTTGGCTGGCAGAATGTGAAGACAAACCTTGCAACGCGGTTTTCCACAAGGATGGCAACCCCCAGTGCGCTGTCCGGTAGTCTCGTCTTGCATTCACTTCGAGGTCCTTAAGGTATTTTTCTTCCTGGCGGTGCATGACCCTAGGTGATCTTTCAAAAATCGTGGACAACCGATTACGCTACTTTATTATATTGAAGTAATTGCTAAGTATATTGTTAAACGTGGGAGCCATTGCTTATTAGGTGCGTACAAGGTTAGTGTGAGATGCGTTCGTTGTAGGCCTGGTACCGATAAAGCTGCAGCAATAGGTCGCGGTTTCGGGCTCGCTCTATCGCGTCGTCAACGACGTTTACGGGGTGCTTCTGCTCAAGAACTACAGCCTGGAGGTCTTGTGTATCCTTGTTAAAGTAACGACTATTGAAGCAAATCTTCCGGCATGTATCGGTCTTGGAGTGGCGCGGATGGCTGTTGTGAAAATGGAGGTATTTCTGCCGATTCGTTGGTTTTCTGTATAAGGTTTTGGAGAAGCGATTGTCGTTTACAGATATAGCGGCATCTACGAAATGAATTACCTTGTCAGATATCTCATGGGTAAAACTAATTTACGGGTAAACTGCACTAAAATTCTCAATGAAACATGAATCTTGTTTTTTTGGAGGTACATAAAATGGATATATCGTCTGGGCACATTCTACAAAACTAAAGTTTTGTAGTAAACTTCTCCAGTAAGGGAAACAAGGTCACATAATTTGGGGTCATTTTTGTTTCCATTGCCGTTCGAGAAAGTTAAATGTAATAATGCCTTTTCTGAAACCTGAAGTGATTGTGATTCAATACCAGGCCGAGGGAAATGTACGTACGATTGCTTGCCGTGTATGCGAAGACGGCCATTAGCTGCCATATTTTTATGTACTCGTCAGTTTCTTGCTACGTGGAATTAATCTTGAAAAGTTTTTTTTATTACCTTAACACTTGATTCCCCTCCTCCCCCCCCCCCCCCCCCGCCATCATTTTTTTCTTTCTAGAAATCCGTAAACATGACACAAGGATATCCAAGTACCTTGGTGGCTCTGTTGTTTATGGCTGTCAACTTTCTGGCTTCCCCAGTAATGTTCGTGATATTCCACAACACATCGCTGGAATGTAGGCCATGGTAAACATTTGTCCTCTTTTTCTGTTGCTACTCGTGATCTCCAGCGGTTTTAGTTACCACCACTGTGCACTCTCACTTGGGTGGCAAGTGAGAGTCCACAGTCGATATTCTGCACCCATGGGGTACAGTAGCCGGTGCTGAAGTCGCCTCCCACTGCATGAACCGGTGACGGATCGGTCGACTCGAAGAAAAGAAGAAGCGAAACGTTTCTTCATTCGGCTGTATACCTGCGACGTTATACCAGGGGATACTGCTGAAAGTGCAAACTTAATTTGCGATGTGCCACTAGTACTGAAAAGAAGGTAACGATGAATCTCATGGTCATGAAAAAATCCCGGGCCATCTCCACTAACGTGAAACCTGGGGATGGGCGAAGCATGCAGTGTATAAGTGTATTCTTGGCGCCTTGGCGTTTTTGCCAACGGAGATGAAACCGTTGGGGGCAGAGGTATACAGCCTTGCTGTAAAAGTCTCTTGTCTTCGAAGAACAAAGCTCTCTAGCGCCAGGCGTAAACGACTGTCCCGGTCCTTTTTAGTACGCGTTACGAAGAGCTCGAGCGCGAGGCGTCAACAAGTGTCACAGTGTTTCTTTAGTACGCGTTACGTTCAAGCGCAGGCGTAAACAAGCTTCCCGGTGTTTTAGTACCGTGACCACATGAGACAACGATTACGACGACGACGGCAGGAGACGCCGACAGCCCCAGCCCCTAAGGGGCTTCGCCCCTAAAACTTATTTAGCCTGCAGTTTTTCTTCAGAGCACACCATCTGTGATACCCTTTTAGATGCGGGTACAAACACATTGTTTGGGGGGGGGGGTGTCTGTCCACTGCAGAGAGAGAGAGAGAGAGAGAGAGAGAGAGAGAGAGAGAGAGAGAGAGAGAGAGAGAGAGAGAGAGAGAGAGACTTTTTTATTGAGAGCAATGATGTGTCGCGGAAGCGGTGCCCTCTTCACGGCTATCCATGCGACGTCTTGGCTGCAACTTCCCTTTCAACAGCAGGAGCTCGTCTGCGAGATGGGGCAGATGTGATATATTCAAAGTACAGAAGTACCTACGACTGTGACACATACATCTTAGATTCCCTCCGACCATATTTTCCGCCTACAGCACCCACCATAGTTAATGTGGCGCATTAAGGTGTGCCGCAACGTTTTCCTGCTTACAACACAACGAATGTTAATGAACGTCACGGGTGTCATTGTTGTTTACTTGTTAAGCGAAGTTTAAATGGCTAGTGTTACGTGTATTTTTCACGTCTGCGGGCAAAAACTCACGAGGCTGCCCGTGTCTTCAAAGCACGATATGCTTGAAAAAGAACGTGCCGGTGGTGCATAAACGTTTTGACCCCAGCAGCGGGGGCCTCTGTACTGATGGAGGCGAAAAGAAAAAAAAATCGCCGTCTTCGGCGTGATTAAGCCCACGATAAAATCAGATAGTTTCCTAGTGAGTACAGCCAAGGGGCCCATCGCACCATCTAGGGGCACGTTTAAACATGTATCCACGTGCTTCTGATGCTCTGTTTAACCAAGCTGGATAGTCTATATATGCTCGTGGTGTATTTATTGATCCTGCTTTTTGATAGCAAGATCGATGCTGCTATAAGAATTTCCTACTGAGCACAGCTAAGTGATCAATTGCGCCATCCAGAGGCAAGTCATCTAAAAAACAACTGTACATTAGCTCTTCGTGTCTTCCCTAGAAATGACCGTCGTCGACGCTCAAAAGATATAATTTTTTTAGTTACTTTTAGTTGAAAGCCTTTATTTCTCGTCTGCGCGAGAGGACACTGGGACTCAAGGCACAGGCGGCCTGACGGATGTCCTCAGCCGCCTACACAATGTGTCAGCCACGCAAATCTCACTACCCTTGCCTATGTGTATACAATCAAACAAAGAAAAGCGTTATCACAAGTAAGAGAATAAGAAAAAAATGATAAGGCAACCAGGAAGAGAGCATGAGAAAATGAGGTAAGCAAAAAAACAAAAACAAGAAAATACAGCACAAAAGTTGAGGGAACTGCGAGTCACAGAAAAATGAACGAAAATAAATATTTGTCTGCGTATACGTTTACACACACTCATACACGGTTCGACATAGAAAAAACAGACTTATACACATTCGACAAAAAAAAAATGCCTTCAAGTACTAACTACAACAAAGGAGGGAACTATGAAAAAAAAAATGTAGGAATCTCAAAGAGTACCATTCTCTGTCAGAGCCAGGGGCAGCATATCTTCTAGCAGAGTCCGTCAATGTTTTACATTGAAGGACTCTGCTTCTAGTTAGGAATAAGTGGTAACAAAAAGCACAGGAAAAAAATGCTCATCAATATCTACGCAGTGTAGCAAACAGTAAGAAAGCAAATACAGAAAGAAGTGTAAGACATTCAAGAAACCACACATTGTCAGTGAGCAATGCTTGTTTAACTTGTTTTTTGAATGATTTTTTTTTCAGAAACGTTGAAACTTGCAACTTTTTCCAATTTTGTTTAATATTGCTGTCGACTGAAATAGGGAAGTTTGTTTTGTGTAATTAGTCCTTGTTTTTGGTGGGCGTAGGGTAGTGCGCCTAAGGGAATAGTGGGGAATAGTGCTGGTTATTGTGTTTTGCATTTTACCTTAATGTATGTGCACAACCGTTTCAATTCATATATCCTATGAGCTTGAAGCATAGCAAAGCGTTCGAACAACGGGGCCGTTCGCAGAACAGCACGGTGACCATGGTAACTGCAATATATGCGAAGAGAGAGAGAGAGAAAATGACCTTTATTGAGGAGTCCGGCGTGCAGGGGCGGATCAGGCCACGCAGGGCTTCACCGCCCCTTGTCTAGTATCTAGACCTCGAGGAACACTAGGCCAGTGTCCCGGCGTTGGCTACTTGGCGGGACCGCTTCCCCCCGCTAGGAGGTGGAGGGTCTCCCGTTCGCGCCTGCCGGGCCAGGGCGTCCCCGAGCCGCTGGACGGCCATTAGCTGTGCCTCCGAGTCGGAGGAGCTTATGTGAGCTACAATGTCCGGCGGTAGTGAGTCCTGTACGGTATCGTCTTGTATCACACTACACCCCCACATGATGTGGGCCAAGGTTGCAGTTCCTTTCGCGCACATACTGCACTGGTCACTCACAAAAAGGTCCGGACACACGTATCGGGCGAGGGCGGGCGTAAGCACCGTCCGGGTCTGTAGTTGACGCAGGAGGACGCCCTCGCGTCTGTCCAGCTTCCCGTGAGGTGGGGGCAGTGTTCGACGTTCTTCCCTGTGCCATGCCAGGATGTCGCCGTACTCCGTCAGTGGCTCCGCGTGGGGGACTGTGCCGTCCGCATTCGGGGGGTAGGGGGGCGCCGCACGGTGCGCGAGCTCGCGTGCGACGGCGTCCGCCCTCTCGTTACGGTTGGCCGTGCCACCTCTGATGGGTCCGACGTGAGCCGGGAACCATCTGATGGTGGTAGTAGTGGTCTTCAGTGTTGGTAGTATACGGGCCGCTGTCTCGCCAATGTCACATCTAGCAAAGCTGGCGATCGCCGACCGGGAGTCGCCCAAGACTGTCGTGATGTTGTGATCGCTCCGTAGTGCTAGAGCGATTGCGGCCTCCTCTGCTTGTGTCGCGCTGGATGCGCGGAGGCTGCAGGCGTTAATCGTGTCCCCGTTCGCGGCGCGGATCACTACAGCCACAAAGGTGTCCGGCCTGTCCGGCACCTGCGCGACATCCACGTACACTGCAGTGTGGTCCGTATCATACGTTTCAGCGATTGTTCGTGCCCTTGCCTGTCTTCGCTCCTTATTGCGCTCCGGATGGATATTGCGCGGGAGCGGTGAGACCACCAGATGTCTGGCGATGGCAGTGGGGATCTTTCCGTGTCTTTCGGTGTCTTCCTCGAGTGGTGGTCTGAGGCCGACTCGTTGTAGGATCAGCCGGCCCGCACTTGTGGTGCCAAGGCGGACGAGCTGTGCGGTGCGCTGACCCTCGCATATCTCCTCCAGAGTGTTATGCACTCCGAGCGACTCCAGGGCCCGGTTGCTCGTGCACTGCAGGAGTCCCAAGGCTGTCTTGTGTGATTTTCGGATTGCTGCGTTTATCTTGTTTCGCTCGTGCTGCAACCATCGGTGGGTTCGCGCATGCCTTCACGTCTCGTGGACACTCTCTTCAGGAGGCGGGTTGCGATGCCCATCTTCGTCAGGAGCTTTTCCAGGGCCGTGTGATTAGTGTTGTCAGTGTCTATGTGGAAGCCCAGTACCCTGATACTTCGAACGTGTGGGATGGTCGTCCCGTCCTCGGTGTGGAGGGTGATGTGCATTTCGCGTTCGGCCTCCTTTCTTCAGTGACCAGGAGGTGGCAGGATCAGCAGCTCCGACTTTTGTGGGGAGCAGCGGAGTCCGGTGTGTTTCAAGCAGGCCTCGACCTCGTTGATGGCGTCTTGGACTGATTCTTCAATGTGTCCGTTTGCGCCTCTCGACATCCAGAGCGTAATGTCATCGGCGTATATTGTGTGGCGCACCTGCGGTAGCCGGGCAAGGCACTCGGCCACCGGTATCATCACGATGTTGAATAAGAAGGGGGAGATGACGGACCCCTGCGGTGTGCCGACGCTGCCCAATTCTCTCTCTTCGAGTTGCAGGTGTCCCACTTGGATGTTTGCCGTTCTGTGTATCAGAAACGCTCTGATGTAATTATACGTCCGCTCACCCAGGCCCAATCTATTGACTTGTTCCAGGATGGCGGAGTGGAGTACAGTGTCAAAAGCACTTTTGAGGTCGAGGCCCAGGATCGCTCTGCAGTCGGTTCTGCTGGAGTGCTCGAGCAAATCGTGCTGCAGGAGTAACATTGCATCCTGCGTGCAAAGCTTGGCCCTGAAACCCAGCATTGTTGCAGGGTATATGTTGTGGTCTTCGAGGTAGCTCGACCACCGGTTGTTCAGGACATGCTCGAGCACCTTGCCTGCACACGATGTTAGTGATATTGGCCGTAGATTTTCGATGCCGGGTGGCTTATTCGGTTTCGGAATCAGGCCCCGTCCGGGCTGTCTTCCATTTCTTTGGAAGCGATCCCGCTCGCCAGCACTCGTTGTAGAATTTTGTCAGTGCTTTGATTGTAACACACACAAAAAATTTTGTAACACACAAAGTGCTTATCTATCAACACACCATTAGGAACAATTGTTGAATCATTGCTTTGACAAGTGGAGTTATCTGAAGGGGATTCCTCTTGTTGAAATGTTGGCTCTATCAAGGTTCCCATTGTGGTGCTCAAGAATCGACACAGCTGTGAAAGACCTTGAAAACCCTCGCATTTCCATCATGAATGCCATTTTTATTGGAATGCTGCAGGTGCACAACGAACCACCATGTGGAAAGTTAAGTTGCAGAAGTTCATAATCAAGCGGTACTGTTGCTAGTCTTTCAAATGAGGTGTGCTCGTGGCAGCCTCCACCATGCACTCAATAGTTCCCATTTCCCACCCTGGCCTATATTGCTGTCTGTAGCAAAGAGATGTCTCTGAAGCAAACTTTCCAGGTAAATCATGTTTATTTGGATTAGTATAAATACAATGGAGGCCCCATTGCCAAGGTAGTGTGGCAACACTCCTATTAGAGCACATCTCAAGCAATAAGGGAAACACCAACTGCAGCCCAGGCGACACATTTCTCAACATGTCTTCAGCTCCCTCAGTGTTGCATTCACAGCTCAAAATGAAAGTTCTTGGAGCACCAGTGACTTGTCCAGTAACAGGTGCAGCAGGCAATGGGGATGGAGCATCTTCATGACAACAGGAACTTGCTGAATACAGAAAAACGAAACACATACAACATGAGTGACCATACTGACAGGTAATAAACGAGTTTGTTCTCAGCTCGCAAATAAGCCTAGCACATGTTTGGGGAGGAGGCGGGGGTAGTGCACATCCAACTGCAGGCAAAAGTGGCGACATTCCAAGGCACTGAAATTGTTGTAGTGCCTGTGAATGTGGTCTACTCCTAGCAAGCGAAAAAAAAATGTACAGAGGCTGTAAGCGAGCCTTCACATCCGTCAACGGTAGTGAAACCAAAACGTCAATCTGAGCAGGCCACGAGTTCTTTTGTAGCATGCTTTGGCAGCATGACAAGCTAAGGAGGGTTGCAGCATGCAGTAACTGAGGACAGCCAGGCTGTGATTGCGGGGAATAAATAGGCAAAATACGATGGTGCCGTTGTGTCAAGATTACGGTGCACATTAAATAGCCCCAGGTTGTCTAAATTACTCCGTAGCCCTCCACTAAGCTGTGCTTCGTGGCCCAGGTGTTGCTTGTTTTAAGATTAAACTAAGCAAAAGCATGCATTTTCTGTTGTACAGGAGTATCTGTCCCCACGGTTGGCCTCTTCTAGCACTGCTAGTTTAGCCGTGGTCAATTGTAGCAGCACCGAATCCCTCCCCCCCCCTGGCTATCCAAAAAGAACCCATGGCAGCATGCTACCGAAGCGCGAGTGGACGGGGCTGCAGCACCGGGTGGGCCATTGTGGGCCGTGGCCCAGGGTGGAAGTCCTCTGGAGCTTAACGGGCTCAGGCAGGGTTGGGTATGCACCATCCCGGGGAAACTGGCACTGGATAAGGGGTGCAAGAAAACATACAGGCAGTCCAGAGCAACACTTTCAGCTCCGAGAAAGGCTAATAGACGGACGGCATGCACACACATAAGCATGATATAGAACTAGCTTTCATTGTCGCGTCGCCTGTTGGTCCGCGGGTGCAAGCACCACTCCTACCAAGCAGAGGCATGGGCTTGAGTTGCTTGAAAACTGGACTGGGTGGTTCATCTAGGTTGGCCCAAGCATGTGCTTGGGCCAACCTAGATGAACCACCCAGTCCAGTTTTCAGTCCAAAGATTACCAGCGCGGGATGACATGCAATTTGAATGCAACTGTAGTGCATACCATAATCACAACACATTTATTATTAATGATACTGCCATCTTTTACCAAACAGGAATGTGCAGGCTGAGTTTTTTAAATGAAGTATATGTTGTGCTAGTTGAAATCTGCTAATACTAACCCGCCTCCTTGGTAGGAGCCTCCCTATCCGCCACCTGGGAGACGCGCTCTCTAGCAGGCAGGCTCTGCTGAGAGAAAAATGTTCTGGCTCACTGCCAGATGCAGCATAACACTGCAGCCTCACCATGGGAAGACCCGAAGGTGTGGGGGGGAGGGGAAGAGAAGGGGGTGTAAAGAGGTGGCACATGTGAATTGACACGGTAGATGCAAAATACATTCTGCGGGCTGAATACATAGAGAAAATGCATGCATATTTACAGTATATACATATTTACACTATATACAGATGCTCACTAGCAAGAAGAAGGCACCTCTTGTGTCCATCCGAGCCCATGCAGTGGCTTACCACGCGTCAGTGTCAGCATTATTTAACACTATATACAAATACTTACCAGCAGCCCACATGGCCACGCTCGGAGGCACCTCTGGTGCTCTAACACATGTACCATCCAAGCCATGGCCACGCGGCTGCATACCTTAAGTTAAAATACTTACCAGCAGCCCACATGACCACGCTCGGAGGCACCTCTGGTGCTCTAACACATGTACCATCCAAGCCATGGCCACGCGGCTGCATGCCTTAAGTTAGACGTAGAGACGCGGCAGCTGCTTGGGTAGGAGAACATGACCAGCAAATGACCTATTAAAAGCTGCCACCGAAACGTTGCCACTCTTGCCCTTTTGCACAAACGCCAATATCAACAGTATTCATGCCCTGATGATGTGCTTATCACATCACTTGCCAAGTCGCCATCCATAATTTGCTTCTTCAGTATTTCTTTCTGATGCTCAGTTGGCTTCGAAAGGCTACTAGATGAGGCTGCCAGCCTGCGCTTTTTTGTGGAGTAAAACCTAGGCTGCTGCATAATCTTCTTGTTCGCTGGTTCTTTTGGCAGATCTGAAACCTTGGAAACATTACGGTCCTTTTCCCACATTTCCAATCCATGGTCCAAAAGCTTGATCATCTTCTCTTGGGTTTCTGCAGATGTTGAAGATGCATAGCATGCTGCGTAGGCATCCAGCTTTATTTTAAATGCAACGGCGCGTTCTACACTGGTAGATGCCTTTGTTGTTGCTATGCTGTCAAGCACCCGCTTTGCCTCATGTTCTTTGGATACACTGTCAGGCAGGTCCTGCACATTCTCATCATCTGTTCTTGCAGCCTTACTTGCTATGAGCACAGCATGAATGTGCTTGCAGACAGTGAAGTGGATGAGGTGTTCATCACAACTGCAAGCATACATGTGCACACATACGTTGCATTCGTCACATTTGAGGGGACAGCAGACTTCTTCAGCTACTTTCGAAACAGTGTAGAAGACATCTGGGTTCACCTGGGAAGGCACGCTCCATGTTCCATCCTCATTTGGTTGTACACTGCTAGTGAACTTCTTTGCAGCTTCGTGGCTGTTCAGGATTTTGCTCATTTTCCGAGTCCTCCGACCCTTTAGAATGGCAATGGCCCTGTTCCTGATATTCCTATACGTCATTGTCATCAGAGCAGAAATTAGCCTGTCTACACGACGGTTCTTTTCGCCTTTCATCACATCGTGCTTCAAAGTTCTATGCATCCCCTCGAGATGCATGTTGGTGTTCACACCATTCCGAAGTCTATAGCAATAAGGCCAGAGTTGCAGGCGACCTGGAGCTGCGTAGTACCTACTAAAGTACTGCATGAAATCTTCCAAGGCAGGCTCATTTTCTTTCAAGGCTATGAAACCCTGCAGGAGGCTCTGGAACTCATCTTGATCAGTGCACGCCATGAGAACACGAACGGCTTTGTAAACAACTGCTTGAAGCTCATTACCTGGTATAAGGCTGTGGATCTTCTCCCTCCAGTTCTTGTCCACATGCCAAGTGCAAAGAAGCCTGTGTTCTGGCTGTCCCATGACAGATTTCCATGCGTCGTAATATTCTATGGCATCATCGGACATGAAGACGTCAGATGTGATGGCTCCTGTGGCTAGCTTCAGACTTTCAAAAAAGGCCTTCAGCGTTTTCGCATTTGTTCTGTTGCTTATCAAATAAGCTACGGGCACACCTTTCTTATACTCATCTAAAACTAGAAGCGTGGTTAGCTGGAAGTCATAAATGTTAGTTCCATGAGTGGAATCGACGCACACAATGCCAGACCCAAATTTGTTTAGCATCTCTTCCTGTAGCTCTGTCATTAATGCTAGAGCAAAATCTTCCTTGCTGAAACTGTCATCTTTCCACTGCTCTCCCTGCTGCTTATAAAGCCGGACAACTGGCTCATCTTGGGCCTTCATGGCTTCCACCCACATGTGCACGCTTGTTGCGTCGTCAGGATGGCACCGTTCTGGAGCAAAAAGGTTGAATTCACGACTAATGTTGTGCAGCTGTATGCGCTCTGTTGCCTGTAACGGTGTTAAATCATCTCCAACAAAGATGGTTGCGCTGATCCTATCCAAAATTGTGTTTATAGACACACCTTTTGCAAGCTCTTCTGCTATTTCCGCTCTTTCAGCAGCGGTCATCATCAAGTGATTAACATCTCTGTCGTGCCCATAGTGGTGCTTTTGATACGACACTTCAACAGAAGCTCCAGGAGTGCCGTCAGCATTTGTGGTAGCAGTTATAGAGGCTAGACAGATCTTGCCAGACTTACAGGATCCTTGACTTTTCATCAAACGCACTCCTTTGCCTCGCCTGGGCGCAGCCGTTCCTGACCTGTGGCAGCGATAGTAGGTCCGCAACTTGCCACCGGCAACGCTTGAGGCACCATGCTGTTTAACGAAGCGACAGCGCTGGCTTTCCTCCTCACCTAAACGCCATTTATCAAAGTCTGCAACAGCGAAAAAACGGGAAGAACAGACGCATTAGAGAGCCAAAGCATGATGACAGTTTCTATCAGAGGTTACTCTGAATTTATGAACAGAACACATCGTACTGCCTCATGACAGCCAATGCCTGCAAGCCAACTCATATCCTTTTCCTTTCCCTTTCCCACCCCTCCCCAAAAGAAAACAAGAAGAAAGTGGGGAACAAAACCAGCATTAGCAAAACTATGTCTGGTTTACAGCCAATTAGATTTTAATGAGCAGGGGCAAGTGTCCAAAATGTAAATTTCAGAAAAACACAAATAGGCGATTAATAAAAAAAAGCACCAAAATACATGAAAATCACAACACGAAAAGAGCACAGGAGCACAACACTGCAGTTTGAAGAGGTCCTAAACCAATGCCTGCAAGCCATGCAAAGAGGTGAAGTGTTACATAATGCTTGTAGTGTCCACACATGCACGGCTGCTTTTCGAAATGGTATCAAAACACAAAAATGTCGGCCAAGGGCACTTAACTTTCTAGAGAGCAGTGACAAGGTACATTTAGCACTGCTTGCTATCTTTACCGATAAAGCCTATTCAGCACCTCTCACGTTCAGGAACATATGAAAGCTAGATCTGAAACACTGCAGTAATAATTGCACTTTAATACGGTCATGAATGTGGTGGGTGATGCACCTGACCTTACGAAGTGATGCACCTGACCTTACGAAGAGGGGAAAAAAAAAGAATGAACACCAACGCGCATCCCCGCAGGCTTGTCAAAAGCAAGGCATGCCCTGCGGGTGTGAGTGCAAGCGTCATGCGCATTATTAGGCAGTTTTAGCATATCGTTACCGTGTTTGCGTTACCAGAATCCGGAGCTTCCATTTACCGCTGAAAACGGTGAAACACGTTTTAGCTATCCGTTTGCGTATCCCGGCCGCCGTAGCAGGTAGCGACGCCTGTTGAATTTGTCTCAAAGCAAATTGCGCATAATTTTGTTGCTAATAGCTATTTGCATTCGTTTAAGGTAACTTGAATATTTCACATTTCAGGTGAAGCATTCACACAAGCTGTAATTGTTTTGAAAATACTGTGGCCATCACCTGTACAGTTTTAAAAAGAAAACGTGTTGGTGGCGCCATCTACTTAGTAAAGTTAGAATCAAAGTAAAATAGAATTTGCCCCAGCGCTAAATATTTAGGCAAGAAATTTACTCCATAACCTACACTACGTTTCCCAGCACAATTTTGGAGGCCTAAAAGCACTTTGCGAGCTCGGAAACTTCTCGGAACTGTTTGAGGCGGGCAAGGCTTAGCACGAGTATGGATAGCCATTTTGCTCGCTCATCTGAGAAAAATGGTCGTTTGTCGCTTTCCTGAGCATTATTTAACAAGAAACACGTAATAAACAGCATCAAGTAAGATTACTTTCACAGGCTGTACCAAGCATAGGTACCAAGCATAAAGCGCCGAGCGCACTGCATTTGTTGTATTCAATACGCGACGGTACACTTTGTCTGCTCGGGAAGCTCGCTGGCGACGGTAAAGCCTGTGCCGGTCAGTTACCGTTCACGTTAACTCTCGCTCATGCGCAGTCGACTCCCGCAAACACGGTAAACGGTAACGTAAACACGGTTACGCTCTCTTATGTCGCGTTGCCTTGATTCCAAAATGTTTTTTTTTAGCGCCGCCACGACGGTGGACCGAAACAAAGACAAACCGTGCGCTGTGAGTCTTCCTTCCGTTTCGTTCCGCCGTCTTTGCGGCGCTTTTAAACCCTTGCAGTGATGTACCATCTCGCCAGAACCACGGCTCCGCGTCGTAATGTTGTAATATGGTGAATGCGCGCAACTGCCACTTGCGAACGTTACCATGCTAATACGTTAGGCCTAGAAATTTGGAACGGTCACAACATGAAACAAGCGGAGGTTGATTTTACACAGTGACGAATATACGTCGGCTTACATTTCATTTGATTCAGTTTAGCTAACAGCAGGAAAGATACCGCCCTGCATTAATTGCAACGTCGCTGAGCGTGGACTCGACACTTGATAGGCCTACGTTGAGGCCTAACCAAAATTTGTAACACAGTCGCAAACAAAACAATGAAGTCATCGTTTCTATCTAACAATATAATGTCCATTCAATGAATATGAATATCTCTTCGCTCATATTTACATTTTCTTACTTCTAAACGCTGCTCACAGCTATTCAAGGTCACGTGCGATAAAAGTCCTTAAATCACTGAGCACAATACTAGATGAAGCGGATATCATAGGCGAAATAAAAGCAAACTATCCCAAGTTTTCTTACCTTCAGCGCTGCCGAAGACCAGTTGCACAATCTCAGCGTCGAAATTGTGCATCGCTCTGTGGTGAAGGGCGAGGTTGTCAAAAGTTGTAACGCTGTGACCGCATTTGTCACACTTCATGTGGCTTTTTGAGCTTGTCCCCTCTTTGTGGTGCACTTTTCTCTCGTGTTTAAGCATGTCTTTCCGTTGCGAAAACACCTTGTCGCAGTCAGAGCAGCGCCGACGATCCTCATCGGTGGGAGCAGCATTCGACGAGCCCGCCATGCCGCAGAAAAGTAAATACGCCGCAAACGTCGGAGGTCAGAGCAGCGCACCTTCAAGGCAGCACGTCCATAGAGAAAGAAATAGTGGTGCACGTCTTTCTCCCATAAAAAAAAATCCTTAAAAATGACGTCACATCCGCTTGTAAACCAACCAATCAGCGTGCTTAGAATTGACCAATCAGGGTGTGGCGCCTGCTGGCCCGATATGCTTGTGGCACGACGGCCGCTCCTCGAAAGCGCCGACAGCCTATCCGTCGTAGTGTGATGACGTAGCTACAAAGGAGAGGAGGATGTGGAGAGGCCTTAGCTAGTCCAGAGGGTGTTGGGTCAGGTCATGGAGTTTTTTTCGCCCCGGTTCTAGTCACTACTTTTTGATGCAGCGTTAAAGACACGAAAGTTCTGCGCCCGCCTCGATGTCCACTTGAACTTGAGCCTCTGCCTGTTGGCTCCGCTGCCTCGATGCTCTCGGCAGGTTCCTGCTTCTGTCCCGGGGTTCCGGCACCAAAATATGTTGAGACAAGGCGTGGAGTGAAGCGAGAAATGAAGCTCGTCTTGAACAAACAGAAGAAGAGGATTTATTTGCGTGGCACAAAAGACGGGCGTTCGATGTAGGACTGCTCGAAGTGCGAGCTTCGGGCCGCGAGAGTGAGCCCGGCTCGCGAGCTATCCGCTTAGCCTCTACGTTGCATCTAGGTGTTTTCTTCGTCGTCTTCATGCAAGCTCCGGTGAACCATGGTGAGGATATTTTCCACAGGTCGGTCGGCCGTTCGGTCGGTTTGTTTGTTTGTTTGTTTGTTTGCTTGTTTGCATGTGACGGTAATAGAAGGGCTCTCAAGCCTTTGGGTGTTAGGGCGTTTTTTAAACCGCATCGCAAACTCTCAAACCAGTTCCCGAAACCAAAGGACTGCTTCCCGGCGAACGATAAAAGTGGCGTCGTATACAAGGTTGAAGGCCACGACTGCGACGCATCGTGAAATAGGGAGACTGGAAGGCGAAAAGCAAAAAAAAAAAAAAAAATGCACCATATTCCCGTAGGGGATCCCTGAGTAGTATGCGAAACAGTCATGGAGTCGACGGAAGTTCCCATTACTTTTCAGTTCGTCGTTTCCGTTGACGTTCAGCTTCGCGTGCCTTCGTTGTATCAGTAGCTTCTTGACGTAGTTTGAATGAGTGAAGGACATAAGGCGCGTTCGTAGCACATGCTCCCGTCTAGGTTTGTAGCCGGAGGTACAGGGCGGAGTCCGCCCCGTACCTCCGGCTAACGAAGGCGGACAGGGAAGCGCTGGACACGGCGATGCGTAAAACCACCAAGATAGCCATGGGTCTGTCAATGTACTCGTCAACGAAAAGATTGATGGAAATGGGCACCCTCAACACCACGGACGAACTCATCGAAGCACACTTGTCCAACCAGAGAGTTTGTTTGAGCAGGACAGAACACGGAAGAGCCGTCCTACACAAGATATGATGGCAGGTTGAACCACAGACGGAAGAGGCACCACTCCCTCAGAGATGGCGTGACTCCATCACAACCAAACCGTTACCGCGCAACATGACAGTGGAACGGCACGAAGGCAGGCGGACGGCGCGTTCCAAAGCCCTGGCCCGGAAGCTGGAGGAGGACCCCCAGGTCCTGTACGTGGACGCCTCACTCCCAAAACACGGAACAAAGGCAGTGGTGGCCGTAACGGACATCGACGAGCTGAAGACCTGCGCGTCGGTGAAGACTACGGACCCGACCGTGGCAGAAAAGGTAGCCATAGCGCTGGCCCTAGCCATGCCGGAGGTCAGCATGGTGGTTACCGACTCCAAGAAAGCGTACGCAAGCTATCGGAAGGGGATCGTCTCCTCTGCGGCAGCAACTATACTCGAGAGACATTCCACAACACCGGGACGAGTCATCGAGCTCGTGTGGGTCCCGGATCACTCGCTCGTGGAAGGCAACGTCACCGCCGACCACTATGCTCGAGAACTAGCCATCCGGGCCGAGGAAGAGCAACCACACCCCGTCACGAGTTATAAGGAGATCGTCCGCCTATACAAAGAAAGTAGAACGAGGCTTCCGAAGCCACACAAGCAACTGAGCAGACGGCAGCAGACGATATTGCGCCGCTTACAGGCAGGGTCGCTCGCACACCCGGCGCTTCTGCACAAAATGTACCCTGCAGAACACGACAACACATGTCCGTTCTGCCGGGGAGACGGCACTCTCGCGCACACTATTGGGGACTGCAAAAAACTCAAGACACCCCCCTACACCCTTCCCTCCTCCCCCAATTCCAACCCGCTCGGGCGATGGGAGACCTTACTGTCCAGCTCTGACCTCGCCATTCAGCAACAGCTGGTGGCTCGAGGAGAAGAATTACTGGGCACATATGGGTCCTGCGAATAGGGAACCACCCCATCTGGTGCCTGCGCGCACCATTCTTTATTTGAAGCTCCGTTAAAGTTGTTCACTCACTCACTAGGTTTGTAGCGCAGTGGGAAGAGCGCCACGTACCTCCCGTTACGGCCAGAGAGTCGTGGGCTGGAAACCGCGCGCCGCCTTACTATTTCTTTTTATAGTGGACCGCGCTGATGTCAGCCCAAACGCTGACGGGGCTGAAGAGACACGCATGTGCAGTAGAGTGCGGATGGCGGACAAGGGAGGGAGGGACACAGCCCCGAGCATGAGATGCTCCGCATCTAAAACGCCCGTGTGTACGAGATTTCGGCGGACGTTAAAGATCCCCAGGTGGTAAAAAAATTTCCCGCATTTCCCCGAGGGGAAGAATGTGAAAGTGCGAAAGCACGAGTTGAATTTGCGCGGTTCGGTAATGTTCGCGAAAGAGAGATCACACACACACACACAACTACAAAGAAAGAAAGATGCATTTATTCACAGACACCTATTTGTGTTGTCGTTGTACTTGATTGCTAGAGCGGATCTCAGCTTTGAAATTTCGTGTCAGTACTCCTTTAAGCGGGTGCATTAGCCCTTCTCACGCCCGATTCCTGGCCAATCCCCCACGTGGGTATGTGCCATGTCAGCGGCCAGGCAGCGCGCGCCCATCTCCCCCCGTTGCCAAAGAAGACGAGGAGATTCCTGGCCAATCCCCCACGTGGGTATGTGCCATGTCAGCGGCCAGGCAGCGCGCGCCCATCTCCCCCCGTTGCCAAGGAAGACGAGGAGCGCGCGCACCCGCAGCTGTTGCTATGCGGACGGCGGCGGAATGCGGACGGCGGCGGACGCTTCAGGCTCGCTTAAAGGAGCCATGAAGAGAAAACAAAAGTTTGTTTTATTCGAAAGATTAGGTGTTTCATAGTACCCCAAGCGCTTTCCCGGAAGCAAATGATGCTTTATTCACTGAGAAATAAGGCAATTTAAGCCAAAATTTTAAATCTCCCGCTAAAATTGCACATTTGGTGACGTGAGCAATGGTGTCACACGGGCCGGTCCATGAAACAGATACTTAGTATGTCGACTCCATATAGCACCCACACGCGGGAGTCGACCGAGACGGCGGCCATTTTAAAAATGCTAGTAAAACCTAGTGCACCCGCAGCCCTAGTCATGGAATCGCCTGATCCGGAGAACAAAACTCTCGCCGAGGAGCTCGGGCTTGCATTTAACAACCTCACACCACTTGAACGCTCAACGCTTCTAAGTGCACGAGCGGCAAGAGTTGTGGGATAGGCGGTGGACGGAAAAGCGACCATTCCGCGATAGCCACAACAGACGAACGCCCTGCCGTCGGCACCGCTGCCTCGTCAGCGCCGCCGCCACGGACGAATACAGACTGGTACGTATGTGCCGTATTTTTATTACGGTTAATAATAGTTCAACTTCAGTAGCAGTATCGCTTATGCCAGTTGGCCGGTGTCGTGTATGGAAAGCCGTTCGCGCGAGCTCTCTGCTTCGACCAGAAAGATACGAGCGTCAATGCGCGGTGTTTACGGCATTTTTCCTCCAAGGTCAGAGCGCCTCGAACCCGAAAATTCGTCTGCGCGACGGCGAGATGTCGAGCTCGGCCAGGCGGTTGTTTCGTACGCATTGGCACACGCTTGCGTGTTCGTTCGGAACTTCAACCGTTTACTCCACCGTTCTTTGTCATAAAAAGAATGTGCAGTATGTTTCACGGGCATTTAGCTCGCTATGCAAACTGTAAGCCCTGCCTAACATGCGTTTGCTTTTGCCGGCCTCCGCCAATCGCAGAGCTTAGCCCATGTGACGGCATAGGTTCTGTTGCGGGAAATGAGCTGGTGGGTCGCATGACCATTCCCGTTTTTCCTAATTATGTAGCTTATTTGAGCGAAGTTTGCGTTATAAGTGGTGTCGTTATGGTTCTAACGAGGCAATCTTTCGAATGAACCAAACTTGTGTTTTCTCTTCATGGCTCCTTTAAGAAGTGCATTCGCACTTAAAAGTAATTCAGAGCCCTCCACTACGGCGCGCCTCATCGCCTGTGTTGCGTCGGTGCGTGAAACCCTACAATCAATCAATCAATCAATCAATCAATCAATCAATCAATCAATCAATCAATCAATCAATCAATCAATCAATCAATCAATCAATCAATCAATCAGAGACTGGGACGCGACGAGGAACACGAATGAAAAAGCATGAGAAAGATGTTTTTAGCTACAAGTGCTACGCGTGCAAAGACAGAACTGGTCGAGCAGTGTCTGAAAAAAAGGGACAGAGACAGATGAGCCCGGGAGAACCGAGCCATGCGCATAAACGTGTGTGTAGCCTTTGTAAGTACAGAAGATATACCCGGGTGTGAAGAATTTGAGCGCGGCCGCGGGCAAAGCAGACTTTTTCTTGATTTAGGGTATTGTGGTGCATATTTTCCCGGGCGCCAGTATCCACAGTGCTAATGTCGACTTTTGAGGTCTGGAAAATTCGCCGGTAGCAGGTGTCTTACATTCTGTGTGGAGATCTCTCTGCCAAAGGATGCGTATGGCACCCAGTGAAAAAGCGCACAGACGTTCGAAGTACCTCTTACGTGTTTGATTATGTCAACACAAAAACACTAGCACGTGACCAGGTGTGGGCCCTCCGAAAATTTATAGAGTCGTAGTTTATCCGCCGCGACCCAGGGGTGTTGATGATTAGTCTTGGCCCCCTACCAAATATTCACGGTGCGTTTCATAAAAAGGTTGTTTGTGTCTTTTACGGGCCAGTTGGTTACTGATGATGCCACCTGCATAGGTGGCGAAACGTCTTCTGATTTAGTTTTAACGCTGTTGAGTAAAGCCAGTGTTTTTTGAAACCCACCAATGATGTCCCATTGCTTTTGGAACATTTTCTCACGTCTTAAGTCGTGCGCAAGGTGAACAAGCAGCCGCCGTGAAAGGTGAAAGTCGCATCCCTACTACGAAAGGTTCGTCACTGCGCCGCCAGGGGCCGACTGTGTCCAATCTTTAGCGCCGTAGCTCCAGCCGCCACGTGCTTCTTCGTGTTTTCTTCTCCATTTTTTCTGCCTTAATAGGTCCCCTTGCCGTCCGACTCCTCGGGGTGACCTCCCCTACGTCGGGCCTTACCTGAGCTCTCCCCCTTCACGGGAACTGGCAGCAGGGGCCGCCTTCACCACATATATCATAAGGCCTGCTAGCTTCTTGTACGGAACCCTGCGCTTTCCGGTCAAGTCACTGAGTGCAAAACAAGAACATATTCCAGATGTTTTAAAATCACCTACTTAGTAGAAGCGATTTGAACAATCGCAAGCATGACGCTGTCCTCAGTTACCTGCCTTTGTTACCTATAAGGTGTTTCCCCTGAGATGCGGAGAGCTGCTACGCCAGCTTAGTGCACGGGAGCGGGGCGCGGGGCACACACTGCGCCGGGCCTACCCGTTTGTCGAGGAGGGGTCTGCGCTCACCGGGCGCATCTCGGTGGACGGGAAACTGCGAGCGATCAGCGCAGTGAAGTTGCCGTAACATACTGATTTGTGCGTGTACCGAAGACCTGTACCGAAGACGTTGGCAGCGTGGACAGTAAACATCGCACGTTTCCCGACTACCCCATCGGTACGTAATGTACGCTCTTCAGGGCATTTGTCCTCGTTCGTGTACTTCGCGGCAGCGTATTCGCGGGTAGCGCATGGTACGAAATTTCTGAGCGACAACGCTGAGGCACAGCCTCTTGTACACGAGAGTGCCTGCCTGCTCTATAGCGTCACCCGTTCACTGTGGGAGCGCCAAGTCCCAGGTTTTTGATGACTGCGTCGATGCCAATGTCAATGTCGATGTCGATGGCTTTACCCTAGGGTGAAATAAAACGTCGCTCGGCGTCGCCTGCTTCGCGAAGGCGCCTTTCTGTTCGCAAACGCCCGCAAAGGGATGATTTCGGGCTTCATAAGGCAGTAATAAGGCCGGATGCTTTGTGTGGGGCACCGCAGGATTAGTGAGCGATGTTTAGTGTGCTGTTCCCACCAGAACGTTGGTGGTTTGTTTCGGAAATTCAGCCTAACGAGTACCTATATGTCAGGTTTACTCAGCATAGACCAGTTGCGATACTCTCCAAGGTCGCACATATCAAAATGGGGTCCGAGGTTTGCCCATGAGAAAATAGGGACGAGGGTACTATAACCAGCCATCTGTCGACGGCAAGATTAAGCAACGCTCAGCTGTTTGGGGCGGCTGCTGCTAATCGTAGAAGAAATTGCGCGAAAATATTACTGAGCATTGCATAATTTACAGCTTAGAAAGCTAGTTTTTTGTCAGTAAGTCTTGCTACTAAATGTAAATATCTAGAAAAGCTGAGATTTTGTCCCCTAGATGATGCGCGCGTACACTTGCCCTTCATTTACATTGCATAGCAGGAGTGCTCCCACGGCTGGATTCGGAAGTAGAGTTGCCCAACTGGTGTACATTAGATAATTCTCCTGTACGTTCCATTACCGACATTTATTTTCCTGCCGGAAGGGGACGCGTCACTGCCCTTTCCCCTTTATTTACCCATTGGGGCTGCTACACCTACAAACCACGAAATGCTGCTTTCGCGCATGTACCCGTGGTAGGGAAAGTGTACCGACGCAGGACGCACCGAGCCCGTAGCGCTAGAAATTGAACTCTAGTCGTGGCTCAAGGCGATGCTCAATATGCTCAAGGCGATGCCCTAGGGGATCTTTAGAAAATCATGGACAACCCATTGAGTCTCCTTTAGCATATTGAAATACTTGCTAAGTATATTGCTAACTCTGGTACCAACCTTGTTCTCACCTACTGAGCAATAGCTCAGTAGGTGAGGACAAGGTTGGTCTCAGATGTGTTGTGAGTTCGCTGCAGGCCTGGTTCCGATAACGCTGCAGTGCGGTCGCGGTTCTATGCGCCTCGAGCTTCGCGATCGCTGCGCCGCCTGCCGCCACTTCTGCGCGGCGTTGACGGGATTTGCGCTGCGTAACTGATAGGGGCTCGTGCAGTGTTTTGGTTCTATTTCGCTTCGTTTCGCCTTTCCGCGCCTAAAAAAACTTGTTATGGTGACAACTATAGGCAAAGAGAACGTTGAGGTCACTTAAAAAGCAGCTGCGTCTTCGTAGAGTACGCGATCGCCTGCAAGAGCTACCCGGGGACGCGGTTCGGCGCGCTTCGTCGCCGCTCTTCCGGGCGTCGGCGATGGCAGCAGCATATCACCCATGTCACCTCCAAAACATCAGGCACAAATTAATTCTACTGACGCCTCGTTTAGACCTGATACTGGCAGAATGAGGGTTGGCTTCATTTTGCAGCGTGGACAACGAATGCGGCTTCGTTTCGCATATATACGCCACAGAAAATATGTTTCGGGGATGTGATTACCCAATCCCGGACAATAACTTATGCCTTTTATAAGAATATAAACCATGCGAAAATCTAAAGTATATTCCAAGCCTATGCGTCGCTAAATATGTGCCCACACACCCCATATAGCAAGAACCAAGGAAATAAAACCACAGAAAAATAAATGCTGTGCCAATGCGGAATTTAGAAACATAATAGCTCTAACGGAAATTAAAAAAAAAAAACAGTGCTGCTTCTGGCATGCTAAAGACGTTCGTCTAAACTTAAGCCAGGTAGGTTTCACTAGACCAAGTATACGCGAAATGCACTGCTATTTCGCGAGAAATCGGGGGGGGGGGGGGGGGTCAGGGAGGGGGACGCCGTGTACAAATGCGGAGCGGAATCAAGCAATGAACGTTTTAGTAATCCCACACATAAATCTCGCGTTCACTTTCCTTTTGTTTTTCTACTTCAACGAAGAGCTGATCGTACGGCGGACGCATTTTTGGAAGCATACAGGGTAGGCTGTTCAACAAGCGATGAAATGTGTAGTTGGAAGAGTGTGGTACAGTCGAACCCGTTTATAGCGAACTGCAATATGCACCGCGATTTGTTCGATATATCCAATAGTTCGATATAGCCGAACCCGCGAATAACGAGCTTATTGTTACGAGTTCGCATTGCGCGGTAGCCCCCCCTCCCGCCAACCTGCTCAACTCCACCATCCCCGCATAGAGAAACGAACACAGTAAAGTAGCTATTAACCATACCCAAAATAATCCATTTATTGCAGTTATTAAAGCTTCTTTCCGCCCTAACTGCCTACTTTGCAAAAAAAAAAAAAAAAGCGGTGATTTTTGTTTTCACTCTGGTTTTGGCGGCTACAACTAGCATAGCCTTCTCTACACGAAACATTATTTGCAAAGTCGAAGAAGCATTGGCGGAGCACATCGATAACCGAAATCGCTTTGCTCTAAGCATCGGACGGCTTTCACTCGCGACAGCATCGGCAACGTTGGCGAACTCTTCCCACAGTTCACCGATGCTGCTGTCTTAGTCTGGACTCGCTGACTGGGCGGGTTCCGTCGTAAGTCCCACGCGTCGGAAATAGTTACGGAAAGTGTCGGCCGTCACGTCGGTCCGGGCAAGGCGCAATGTCCCAGTCCCGGCTCTTGCTCCGTGGTCGCGGCCAATCCACATTTGAATGAATGAATGAAACTTTATTAACGATACGGGGGGCTTGGTAGCCTAGTTGGGGAAGAGGGGGAAAATCCACATCTCAATCGCCGCTCTGAGACCATGCATTTCGGCGGCCATTCTAGGCGCGCGGAGTTCGATATATCGTATGTGAACTTCGTTATAAGGAATCAGTTTCCCATGTATATCCGTAACTGAATTATTTTTGTTCGATATATTGCATAATTCGCTCTATCCGGGTTTTTTATAGCCGCGTTTGACTGTATGTGATAAGGCCCTCTGCTTTCAGTTTCTGGTTTATTCTGCAGGCTCCCTGTGCCATATGACGATATTTCAAAGACGCATTTAGTCGCGGACGCGGATTATATTGTAAGCCCGTCTCCGCGCTGCTCGCAGAGGATGTATGTAGCAGATGAAAGTCTGCGGGCGCGCACCTCACGACAAGACGACTCTGTCGTGTGCTGATCCCCGAGTATAATTATGTATTGTCCATCGTACTTTTGTTGAATATTCCCGAAATTAACACAGACTGGCTTGTAAATGGTGGTGAACAATAATATTGGCAAACGTAACTGGCGTGCTGTCAGGTATCAGTGCTCCGCTGATTATGTAAGCGCACAAAACCGATTTAAAACGTAGTGTATAGCCGTAGCATGAACATCTGAGGAACCGGTGGTTACGGAGACACGGCTAGTAAATTCAGGTCAGTGTAACTACAATCGGCTCCATCATACGCCGGTTCCGCGACGCTGGCCTGTGGCACACACCTGGCACTTATACGGACCGAATATACCACACTAAGCTCGCGTCGGAAACATTTACACTCTCGGAAACACACCCCATTTGCGAACAGAGTGACTGCTCCACATAAACATGGATTTTGAACGCCCGGAAACGGCAAATCTCAGTCGTGAACGTGCCGCAAAAGCAGCGGCGGCACTGGGGAGCGGGGCGCGGACTCCCGCGGCTGCTTTCGAAACGCGCCGCTAGGGGGATTTCAGTGGCGCCCCTACAGGCCGCGCTCGAGGCGTATAATGCATCTCTTTTATAGGGCCTTTCCCCATGAAGGGAATTTCCAACGACGCCTTGAAAATGTTCGTACAAATTGGGGTAATTTTTTTTCCTATTGCCGTTCCAGTAAGTTGAGTGTAATGCCCTTCCCGAAACTCGAAGCTTTTGTGATTTAATACCATGCCGAGAGAGGACTACCTGCGATTGCTTGCCGTGTGTGCGAAGACGCCCATTACCTGCCACACTTTTTTTGTCCTTGTCAATTTCTTGTTCCGAGAAATCAACCTTGAAAAGTTTTTAAAGCATCAACACTTTATTGACCCCTCCCCCCATCCCATTTTCTTCCAGAAGTCCCTAAACATGACGATGGGGTATTGCAGCACCTGGGTGGCTCTGCTGTTTACGGCTGTCAACGTTCTGACTTCAACAGTAATGTTTGTGCTATTCCACTACACGATGCTGGAATATAGACCATGGTAAGCATGTGTCCCCTTTTTCTGTTGCTACTCGTGATCTCCAGCTGTTTTAGTTGCCGCTCGCAGCGAACTTGGCTACGAAAAGGGGAGCAAGTGAGCGTTCACAGTCGAAGCCCTGCACCCATGGGGTATAGGAGGTGGTGCCCAAGTCAGCACACACTGAAGGAACAAGCGATGAATCGGTTGACTCGAAGAAAAGTTTATACAGCCTGTAGTTTTTCTTTAGCGACAATATGCCACAGTAGCCTCTTAGATGATGCGGATGCGGATACCCTCTTAGATGCAGAGAGAGAGAGAGAGAGAGAGAGAGAGAGAGAGAGAGAGAGAGAGAGAGAGAGAGAGAGAGGGGGGGGGGGAGGGAGAGAGAGAGATACTCCTTTATTGAGAGTAATTATGTTTTCGCGGAAGTGGTGCCCATGCGCCGTCTTGGCTACAACTTCCCTCTCACAGCAGGAGCTCGTGGCCGAGATGGAACGCATGGGGTATATTCAAGGTACTCAAGTAGCTAAAGCTATGACACATGCATCTTCGATGCTCTCAGACATTGGTTTTCTCTCACAGCAGTCTGCATATTTCATGTGGCGCATGAAGTGATACCGCAGAGTTTCTCTGCTTACAACTCAGCGAATGGCAATGAAGGGCACGGGCGTCATTGTTGTTTACTTTCTAAGAAAAGCTTAAATAGTTAGGGTTCCGTGTATTTTTCGTGTCTTGGAGCAAACACTCACGAGGCTGCCCGTGTCTTCAAAGCCCGAGATGCTAGAAAATGAACGTGCCGGTGGCCTATAGGGGTTTTGATCCCGGCAGCGGTGGCCTCTTTTCTGATGGAGGCGAAAAGAGAAAACGCCCGTCTTCTGCTCGTTAAATCCCATGATTAAATCAAATAGTTTCCTAGAGAGTACAGCCAAAGGGCCGGTTGCACCATCTAGGGGCACGCTTAAACATGTATCCACGTGCTTCTGATGCTCTATTTAACCGAGATGGATCGTCTATTCCCGCGATGTATTTATCCTGCTTTTGGTTAGCAAGCTCGAAGCTACCATAAGCGGTTCATATTGAGCCCAGCTAAGTTATAAATTGCGCCATTTAGAGACACGCCATCTAGAATACAGCTGTAACGGTACGTGTCTTCCTTAGAAATGACCATCGTCGATGTTCGAAAGATGTAAACTATTTTTCAGATTTTTTTTTAAATTGTGAACCTTCATTTCTCATCTGAGCGAGAGGAGAATTGGACTAAAGGCAGAGACGGCCTGACGGAGGTCCTCAGCCCTCTGCACAATGTGTCAGCAACGTACATCTCAGTACAGTTGTCTATGTGTACAATCAAAAAGAGCAAATTGTTATCAAAAATAAGGGAATAAAGAAAATGATAAAGCAATTAGGAAGAAAGTATGAGATATGAGGTGAGCAAAAAAAAAAAAAAAAGAAACAAAGAGTTACAGCATAAAAGTTCAGAGTACTCTGATTCATAGAAAAGTAAACAAAACTGAATATTTGTATACGTATACATAGGCATACATTTATACCTAACGTTGCGACCGGGTGGGCCGACCCGTGCCAAGCTCCGTCGTCTCCGACATACGTGTGGTAGCGTGGTTTGCTGCGAGCGGCCAGCCGCTGTTGCAGCCGTGCCGAAGTACAGAAGCCGTAGGCTAACGTAACTGTTTACTGCATAGCGAGAGGTGAGCCGAAGCCAAAGAACAACCCCCCGATGGGCTTGGCAACAGTTCAGGACTCGAGCAGAGTGACAGCAGGGATTCACTGCTTAAACAGGAATGGGTTATAGCGCTTGAGCGGGGTCTATTATACCCAAAGCGCTAACGGTCAAAACAGCATTCCCTCTAGATTGTGCACATGCCACGAACGTCACAGACACACACAACACTCTTTGCAGAGTTCATGAGCAGTCGGTAGTAGCGGCGCATGCTGAGTCCGAGAGAGGGGAGAGAGGAGGACTCCGCTGCGAACGCGTGGCTTGCATGTCCTTGGGGCGCGTTGAGACGTGTCTCGCCGGGCCGGCAACCGTCGAAGTTTGAAACGCGCCGAAAGCGAAGCGTCTGACCCGGGCTTGTCGAGACGGGAAAACGTGAGTCACCGACACGGTGGGGCTTGTTTGAAAGGCGCCCGTAGTGGCTTCGCCGCACAGCCGAGGAGTGATGAGACGAAGCCCAGCGACGGGTTCAGTCGTAACAGCTTCTCCGCCGGGGGTCCGAGATCCCGATGGATAAGGGTCTTCAACTGTTGTCCGGAGGGATGCTTTCGGAGAGAAGTGCTCGCCAGATGATCGACTCCAGGCCTGGGCTGTATGACACCGTGCTGGAGCTTCACCGGGCCGGTCACTGGACGAGTAGTGGCTCCCCAAGAACGTCTCTGGCTTGGTCAGGCAAACAACAGAACAACACAGGAAGACACAACCGCATCGCCGGCAAGTGCGAAGACAAATCCACACGGAAGATCTACCAGGCTTTTAGTTGCGAAAAAAATACGCGAATAACTAACTGCACTAGTTATGTTTTAGCCCAGCAGTACTTTAGACAAGTGCACAAACCTGAAAAGTGACATTTCGCGTGATTGGAAATGTCCCACACACAAAAAAACGTAATCGTAAAGGGCGGAACCTGCTTCAGGAAAAACAATGCAATTGAGAAAGTCAGGCGTCTACAGGCTACTTCTCGCGCAGGGAGCTGCGATTTGAGCTCTCGTCATTGCCCTGAGCTTTCCCCAATTGGTTACGCATTTTAGGTGTGACCGTTCTCTGAAAGCGACTGCGGCCGGTCGAGAGGACATCGGCCTTCTTGCGAGACGTGTCTCGAGCGCGCGGAAAAAAATTGCTCTGCTTTCCAGCGCTCGAGCAAGGCGTGCGCTTTCGTTCTCGGCTGCTCCGAGGTTTGCCGAAACCCGGCGCAAAGCGAGCATGCGGCGCTGCCACTCGGCAGGCGCGCATCAGAGCTCTTACCGCATTTGTTTGCGACACTGTCGGTGAGCGAACATCAGAGGGTTTTTTCGCTCTCGTTTCCGGCTTTCAAGGCCAAACTAGGCACTGGCGGCCCGGTCTCAACAGACGGCTCAACCCCAGGCGACACCGGAATGGCTACGAGCTTGGCTGGCCGTTGCTCGACATCGAGTATCTGAGTTGGAGGTGGAACGCTAGCGACTCGCTCAGCGGCGGCGTCGTCGTTAAGCTTAGCTTCCCCGTGAAAACCACCCAGTGCCTCGACTGCCGGCCCTGCCACAGCGTTGCTCGGTTCGGAACTCGCGTGTGGAGAAACAACCGCCGTTTCAACGGACTCGTGTTGCCCCCTTTCGCTAACGTCCTGGTTTAGGCTTTCCCGCGGAACGTCGGTAGCCTGCAAACTGCACGCGTTCGGGTCGGTAGCCGCTTTCAAGGCCTCCCGTGAACCTGAGCACGCCGAACACGCCGCTGACACATCTCTGCTCACTGTAGGGCCCTTACACACAGTGTACTTACGCTGCCCTCTGTCGTGAGCCTCCAGAAACGCCCCATCCTCGCTATCTGTTTGAGTTTCGCCGTTCCTCCTAGAAGTGGCAACACTATCGTTACTCTAGCTCTTCGCAGCGAGCCCAGCTGGTTCTTTCCTCGGCAATTTTTCGAAATTGTACCCCTTGTCGCGTAACAGCTGGTCCGACCTGTTCGAGAATAGATACCTGTATTCCGAAGAAGTTGTGGGGATACCATTGCCGCCGCCTGCGTGACAAGTTCACCAAACGGACCCGCGATGCTGACCTTGGCAATCGGCAGGCGCACGTTTCGTGCTGCCACGGCCAGCTTCACCAAAACACACTGCCCCGTCAGCTGATCAGGTTCAACGTACGAAGGGTGGACCATGTCAACCGTCGCCGCGGAGTCGTGAAGAACTCGGCACGGTCTACCGTTGACCACTAGCTCTAGAAACTGCCTGCTCTCCTCCCTCTGATCTAGCACGTGAAAGACGAGTTTTCCCTTCTTGCAACTCGCAGCGAAATGTCCCGTCTCGCCGCAGTTGTAACATGCAGACTGTCTGCGCGCTTCAAAAGCTTTCTTTCTGCGCTGCTCCTCAGCGTCTTCTGCTCTCTTTTCGTTATCTCGGCCAGTTTTACTTTCCACGAAAACGACTTTCCTTGGTCCACCGTCTTCCTCAGCAGCTCTGCCTTTTGGCCCTGACTTACCAGGCCTCGGCCTGAACTCTTTTTGGCCGTCTTTCGGGCCCTGCGCACCTCGACGTGCGACAAACTCGTCAGCTAGCTGAGCTGCATGATCCACAATATTTACCCCATGGCCTATCTTGCACCCACAGTTTCAAGTTTTCTGGTAGACGGCGGTAAAACTGCTCAAAACCGAAGCACTCAACTACCTTGTTGTGCTCTCCGAAAGCCTTTGCCTCTTTGAGCCACTCTTCCATGTTATCCCTCAGCTTGTATGCGAACTCCGAGTACGACTCGCCCTTAGCTTTCTCGGCTTCACGGAACTTCTGGCGAAACGCCTCTGCTGACAGCCTCTACTTACGCAGGAGGCTCGACTTGACTTTCCCGTAGTCCTCCGCCTCCTCCTTTGGCAAGCGGGCCATAACGTCGGATGCCTCACCTGGCAAAAGCGTAAGCAGCTTTTGCGGCCATGAGTCTCGGCTATACTGGGCCCTCTCGCACGTACGCTCCAAGTTGACTAAAAAAAGACCGATGTCTTCTCCTACCTTGTAGGGTCGCATTAGGTCATTCATTCGTAGCGTAGGACGCTCAGTCGCCGCAGACTGCACGCTTGGCGCGCTTCTGTCACTCTCACGCCTAGATCGAGATGCCACGATGTCAAGACGCTTCATTTCCAGCTCATGCTGTCGCTCCCGTTCTCGCCTTCTATTCTCGCGTTCCTATTTCTGCTTCTCGAGCTCCTGTTGTTTTATTTCCTCGCGTTCTCGTTTCTGCCTCTCGAGCTCCTGTTCTCGCTTTCTTTCCTGGCGTTCCTCTCGCTGGCGCTCAGCCTCTGCAGCCTGACGTTTCGCGGTCTCCCTGCCATTGATCATCTCCATGCACTCAGACAGCTCGTCATCGTTAGCCCCAACAGCGAGTATAGCCTGTATCAGCTCTGGCTTTCTCAGCGCGTCCGTAACATCCAGGCGCAACTCTTTTGCAAGCTCCAACAACTGCGTTTTTTTCAACGCTTTCAAATTCATTGCCGGTCTATAGTACTGCTTTCCCACTGCTCCAAAAATGTTTTGCGCGAATAACCCACGAGACAGAAACACACGTCCTACCAGCTATCCTCAGAAGCCTGGTAAATCTCAGTCAAGAAAAGTCCCGCACTCAACATTGACCGCCGTGAACTCTGCGAAGTCCGAAGCCGCCTCGACGTCCGTGGTGTTGGATCTCGCACCGCTGGCTCCAGGTGTTACGAAGTTGCCATCCGACCGCTGCCAACCATTTGTTTGAACGGGTGGGCCGACCCGAGCCGAGCTCCGTCGCCTCCGACATACGTGAGATAGCGTGGTTTGATGCGAGCGGCCAGCCGCTGTTGCAGCCGTGAAGAAGTCCAGAAGCCGTAGGCTAACGTAACTGTTTACTTCCAGCGAGAGGTGAGCCGAAGCCAAATAGCAACGCACCGACGGGCGAGGCAACAGTACAGGACTCGAGCAGAGTGACAGCAATGATTCACTGCTCAAACAGGAATTGGTTATAGCGCTTGAGCGGGGTCTCTTTATACCGAAAGCGCTAACGGTCGAAACAGCGTTCCCTCTAGATTGTGCACACGCCACGGACGTCACAGACACACACACTCTTTCCAGAGTTCGTGAGCAGTCGGTATTAGCGGCGCACGCTGAGTCCGAGAGAGGGGAGATTGGAGGACTCCGCTGCGAACGCGGGGCGTGCGTGTCCTAGGGGCGCGTTGAGACGTGCCTCGCCGGGCCGGCAACCGTCGATGTTTGAAACGCACCGAAAGCGAAGCGCCTGACCCGGGCTTGTCGAGACGTGAAAACATGAGTCACCGACACGGTGGGGCTTGTTTAAAGGCACACGTAGTGGCTTCGCCGCAGAGCCGAGGAGTGATGAGACGAAGCCCAGCGACGGACTCAGTCGTAACACCAGTTCGACATAAAAAAATGTGCTGAAATGCTAACTTCAAGGCAAAGAACGTAACTATGAAAAAAATAATTGTATACGCATTTCGAAAAGTACCTTTCTACTACCAGAGCTAGGGTCAGCGTATCTCCTGCTTAGGAATGCGTGGTCATAAAAAGAACGGGAAAAAAAAACTTCTCAGTATCTACGCAGTGTTGTAAGCAGGAAGAAAACAAACACAGAAAGTAGTCTAAGCCATTCAAGAAGTCTCACACTGGCAGTGAGAAATAGCTGTTTAACCTTTTTTTGAACGAGTTTTCAGAAACGTTGAAACTTACATGCCCAATTTTGTTTAATACTTCTGTAGTCTGAAATAGGAAAGTTTCTTTTCTATAGTCCTCGTTTTTATTGCTGTCGAGTGTTACTACCAAGAGAATAGTGCAAAATAGTGCTGGTTTTTGTGTTTCATATTTTACCATCATATATGGTGTACAAAAGCTTGAAATAATATATCCTAGCTGCTTGAAACATAGCAAAGCGTGCAGACAACGGAGCCGTTGGCAGATGCGCACGGGGACCATGGTGACTGCAGTACATGCGAAGCATCCGCTGTTGTAGAAAAACTAGTTTGGAGTTGTTTGTTTTCGTTCTGCCCCACACCAGTGCGCCGTAGCAGAGTTTTGAGTAGAAAATTGTATTAATAACTGTTGCTACACCCAAAAGCTTCTGCTCGCCAAATTTGCTTATACCTCTGTACTAGAACCACTCGGCACTCCCCTCCTTAGTGAAATGAGCGGGTGCATTGGACTACGTTGCCTCCCGTTGTTTTTGCCGTGTTTGCTTCGGTGCTTTGAATGTTTTGGTGGTGCTTTGAGCGGATAGGTGCGGTGAAACGAAGTCTCGACAGATGTTCTGGGTTCTTAGATGCAATTACGGCTATTGTGGACGCTTCTAAAGTTGGGTATGGGTTACAGTGACAGGAGCGCTTTGTGCAGCGATCTACGCTTGTGGCTACACCCATTCTGAGTACGGATAAAACTACTATTATTAGTATTCATTTCTTCCTAAACGCACGAACGGCTACGTAAACCTTTTTGACACTTGTAAGTTTGGGAATGAGCTACATTGACATGAACGCTTTCTGCAGCGCTCTGCGCCTGGTCCCACGCGATCTGAGAAGGAATAAAACTGTTCATATTAGCATTCATTTCTACCACTTTATATATTTTACAATTATATTTACTATTTTCAATGACTGCGTTTTCAACGCCAGCCTTAACGCTGGGATACTTCGATGCGTGTGATTTGAAGGGAAAGGCACTTACGTGGGAGATCGATTACCATGTAGCCGTGGAAACGTCTCGGCAGTTTGCACTTCCTTTTTGTTACCGTGAGCTTTGTGCCTTCGGTTTTGGTGCGCGACACTCAGACAGCATGGGAGCCTGACAGCCAGAGCGGAACTCCCACATTTGTAGTGGTCATTTTATCAAGAGCCAAAGTTATTCAACCATCCAACAGACCAAGCTACAAACCATCCCCCCTACTATTCCCATTTTACCACCTGCGTGGAATAAAGGCTGGCACCGATAGTTAAAAAACGTGGCCGTGTTAACGTTAGCCTTTGTTTTTGACTGCCTAAGTATCAATTCCCGAGTACCTAAAAATATCATGCAATGCCTTATGAATAAACCAAAAATGTGGGAATAGTTGCGACTTGCTGGCTAAAATAAATGCGCTATCGGAGAAACTCGAGGTTCCACCCCTTTCGAAGGATGATGTAGTCACAATTCACCGCCTCCCAGCGAGGCGAGATAACATCCCGGGCATAATCTGCTGCTTTGCCAAGCTTGCAGATCGAGAGAACTGGTGGCAAAACTGAAAGAAGCTTGTACGCTCCGATGACAGCCCATTCATACTAGAAAACTTGACACGAAGAACCCGTGCTCTGCTTTTCGAGGCCAAAAACTGGGCGAAAGAGGCACATTTTAAGTATGTGTAACACAACAACGGACGAGTGCTTGTAAGGAAGGCTGACCGAGACAAAGTTGCAGTTGTCACGTGTGTTGGTGACTTAAGCAAGCTGGTGTCATAGCTTAGCTAAGCAAAATGAATGAACATGCCAAATAAACCTCTTGAATCGTATATTTTGCCCCATGACTTTGAAACTGCTTTAGGGAGGACATATTTGAAACCCTTCAAATGTTTTCATCTGAAGTGCAATCTATTACAAGTAAGGAGTCTAACCTAACTTCTTTGTTCCAACAAGTAGGGCATGACTTTGATGTCATAATGTTAAGCGAAACGTGGTCTACCGATGAATCAAATGTTTTCCGTCTTCCGTCTTATAAGACATTCTATATGAATAGCACATGTAGTCGTGGTGGCGGTGTTTGTATTTTAGTAAAACAAGGTTTCAATTGCGAATTGATAGAAGAATTTTGTGTAGTCAAAAATGACTGTGAATTGCTCTGTGTTAAAGTAGATGGTATAATACTTGCTGTCTGCTATAGACCCCAGAGCGGGATTATACCACCTTTTCTTGATTTTCTTGAGTTATTCCTGGATTTTGTAGGTAGAAATAGGTTTGACGTCATCTTAGGTGGCGATTTGAATATAAATATAATCGGGCACTATTCCACACAAACAAAATTAGATGTGCTGTTAACCTCTAGTGGTCTTTCAAATGTGATCAACCTTTCTACTAGAATAACGCCAACTTCATCGTCATTGATCGATCTTTTCATAACGAACATAATTTCCGACAAATTAAGAAGTGGGGTAAATGCAGCGGAAATAAGTGATCACTTGCCGATATTTGTATGCTCGTTAAAAATATGGCACTCAACAAACATCAACGAACACACCCATTTCAATGCATAAATGAAAAAAAACCTTTCTCTATTCAGCGAAAAAATTTCGAGTGCAGTTTGGGAGAGTGTACTTAGAAAAAGTGATGCAAACGGGGAGTACGACGAATTCATGAAAATCCTCAAGCCTATTTACTCCGCATGTTTTCCTTTTGTGCTCCCGAAACAGAAACGAAAGATTCGAAAGCCCTGGATTAATTCTGAGCTTGGCGCGAAAATACGAAAGAAAAATGTCCTGTACAACAAATTTATTAGAACAAGAAATCCAGTTTTGTTAAAGCAATTCAAACTTTTCCGGAACCATTTAGACAAGGACTTGAAAAAAGCTCGACGTGACTGTTATAGTAACATGTTCACACCAGCGCTTGGAAATACGGCAACAATGTGGAAAAAATTAAATTCTCTATTAAAACGGAATATTCCCCGAGACGCTACTCACACCATTCAGCAAAACGGCATCGAACTTTCAGGAAAGCCGCTTGCCAATGCCTTCAACCGTTATTTTATTGACGTTGTACGAAGTGGGAATGTACAAAAGGACCTTGAAAACTTTCGATACATAGATAACTCCATATTTCTTGATCCTGTAAGCTACCGTGAAGTAAGTGATGCAGTGTTAGGGCTCAACAATAGCAGCGCGCCTGAAATCGATGACATACAAGTAAAACCCTTAAAATACGCAATCTCTTTTTTGACACAATACATTGCTCACATATTTAATTTGTCTATTATCCAAGGTGTTTTTCCTTCAAAAATGCAGACCGCTCGGGTGACAGTGCTTCATAAAAAGGGAGACAAAAATGATATGGCAAATTACCGACCAGTTTCTATACTGCCAATACTCTCAAAATCACTTGAAAAACTTTTTCGAAAACGCTTGACTAGATTCGACCAAAAACATACCATAATAGTCGATTGTCAATATGGCTTTCGTCAGGGACTTGGAACGGAGCTTGCGCTTATAGATCAAAAAGAATATATCTTGTCTCAATTAGACCGAGGAAACATGGTACTCGGTTTATTTATTGATTTAAAAAAAGCATTCGACCGTATAAACCACAATTTGCTAGTACGGATCCAGCTAGAGCGCTACAGTATACGTGGTGTGGCAGCCTCCTTCATTAAATCTTACCTCAAAGATCGTAATGCTGTTGTAGCCTTGGGTGGCTTTTCCTCAGAACCTTGTCGAGTAAAAAGTGGGGTACCGCAGGGCAGCATTCTGGGAGCCTTTCTTTTTAGCATCTACGTAAACGATATTATTGGCGTATCATCATGCGCTAAGTTTATCATCTATGCCGATGACACGAGTATATTCTTCCATGGTAAGTCGGTGCACGAATTAATTGTAAATGCAAACTCAACTTTGCGGAAACTAGAATCATGGACAGAGCAAAATAGTTTAAAGATTAGCGGTCCAAAGACGAAAGCAATATTGTTCCGCGCCAGAAATAAGCCGGTAATAATTGACAATGTTATTTCTTTAAACTCTGCCAAAGTGGAGATAGTACCGTAAGTAAAAACACTCGGAGTCATATTTCATGAACATTTATCCTGGGATGAGCACGTAACATTACTCACAAAAAATTGTTTCGAATAGTGGGCCTTCTATACTGCCATAAACATATTCTACCGCCTAAAATTATATTGTTCATATATAACACATTGTTTTCTTCAAGGTTAAACTATTGCCATTTGGTCTGGGGAACAACTACTCAGGAAGACTTGCAAAAAATTCACCGGTTACAGAAAAAGGTCATTAGAATGCTCGAAAACATTTCTTTCCATCACCACACACAACCTTTATTCGAAAAATACAATGTATTGCCGGTAACCACAATATTCGACTACCGTCTGTGTAAGGTTTATAAACAACAAGTAAAAATGGGCAGGTCTTTCCTTGAACACCTGGCCAAACTAAAACCAAACGATATTGTGTACAACACGCGACACACAGAACACTGGAGCGTTTTGACATACAGGACATCTTACGGACAACAAATGCTCGAAAACCAACTACCAAGAATGCTCAACACATTTCTTTCTAGAAGCATAGCATTAGCAGGTATCACCTTTAGGAATCTGCGCAATTTCTTCATCTCCTCCTGAGAATGTTGTTTGGTGGTGTATTTTGATGTGTGCTTGATTGTTTTTTTTTCTCCTTGTAGAGGTTCCTTGCATTTTATGTTCGTAGGTTGTCACTGACGAAAGCAGCAAATATATGTCTTTCCGTTGTGTTTAATGCTCTTTTTATTGCAATTGTCGAGCCCACACTTTCTGTGGTTGTTTTCCCCGTGTCACTATATTTTAGTGATTTTCTACTGTATTTTGATGACATTTATGCTGTATTTTAATGATGTTCCTGTGTCACTATATTTTAATGATTTCCTACAAACCCCATTGCTGTAACGAACAGTATTGTTTGATTTTCGTACAACGTTTCCAAATGCTGTTCAAGCGGCCAGTGGGGGAAAGGGGGGGGAGGTCTGCGGCTCCGTCAAGCTGACATCTAGTCGGTTTTTTCTGCGGACCTCCAGTATCATGTATTTACTTGATACGAAAGAGATCAACTTCAACAAATAGGGGTGCATCAGCCCGAATCCTCAAGCACAGACGCATTTCCGACATGCTGGAGGCAGTTCGTATTTGGAGAGGGGTGCATGGAAGTGCACAATACAGAAAAATAATGCAGCCCTCCATCTAGCGACGATGATGGTTGAACGCGAAGCTCTTTTTGTGCGAAATAGAATGGAAAATCATAAAAGACAAAGACGCTGCGATCAAAAGACCAAACTGCGTGCTGGTCAAATTCAAAGCTCTACAAGTCACACTTTAAATCCAGCATGCAAGCAAGGAAACCCACACGAGAAAGCTTTACGATAAGCCATCACAGTCGTTAGACGTAGGAGTGCATGATTTTTCAAGCGTACGTGGCAGCTTGGAAAACGGACGCAGCGTCCCGTTGTGAAACTGAGTGCAGGTTTCCGGCGCAGTCCTGTCTCTCTTACTTCTGCCATACAGGAATAGTTTTTCGAAAAACCATTAAGCAGCTAGCCAGCAACCATTGCAATTCTTGTACACCAATGCTGTTCCACAACAAGCAATAACATGCTTCTATCATGCGGTATTTATTATGTAAACGATTCCCAATAACTGTAGTTAGCGTATTTCTGTGAAATTAAACATGTTTCTACCGTAGTTAATGAAGTTAGGGAAGCGTCGTCCATGAAAATTTCTGTTTTGAGGTAAATCTTAGAAGGCACCCCCGAACTTAGTCTTTCGCGTGTGCACGACGCCGTTTCGTCATCAACTGCCAAAGGCCAGCGCCGCAGCATTCCTGGATAGGCTGCCAACACCGGCTTTGTAGGAGCATTTAGCTGCAATATGTTCCGCGATACGCCAAACTGCATGAATGCATGAATCAAACATTTGCACGATGGAACGGACTTGCACTTACAGCTTGACTTCCAGCTTGGCGCACTGAGCGTCGTCTGATATTTGTAATTACTAAGTATGTGCGTAAATCCCACGCATGGCATGCCTCGTGAAGGTCACCTTTACTTGCGAAATTTACCGGTCTAAAAAAAAGTCATTGTGGTTATCTACGCTTTGCAAGCCGCGTACCACAGAATAAAGACACAAAGCCATGCACAATGACGCTGCACTGACCGCCACCGGCATTCCACTGACGAGCGGTTCGCCACGGGTGGCGCTGTTCACTGAAGCGACGGTGATGCCATACAATGGCCGCCCGGTCCCTATATAGTGCGCTGAAAAACTTCGCTGGTTATCCACCTTCACTGAGTGGAATTTAGAAATATCTCTTGCAGGTATCACCGTCGGGTCTTGGGCCTCGCCGGTGCCCTCTTGCTCGGCATCTGCATGACGTCCATCGCCGCCAAGGATGACCCGGGATTGCACCGTGTGGAGTCTGACGCGGGCAACTACTTGTTGGCCGTGGTAACGTGGTTCTTACCCATGACCACCATGGCTTGCGTGGCTTTGTTGGAGGCAGGGTTAGGACATGATTCCTGCGTGGAACTATCCCTGATGAGGTAAGAAGCTCCCAAAATAGAAAACGGTACCTATTGCAAGGCATGAATCCTTGCATCTTTCGCGTTTATTTTAACAGCGAAGCTGTTTAGCAAATCGTAATTTTTCGTGTTCGCAGTTAAAAATACCAAGAAATTGCCGAGTGTGCGGACCTGAATGAAATGCCTAGCGCTCGTGTGTCCATGCCTCGCGACGACTGCCCAGCGTCTCCGGCGCACGCTTGTTAAGCCAAGCATACCCATTTAGGGAGATTGGCAAAGATTGGGAAGAAAGAATTGGCCGTGTATCTGCTCCTGTGGTTGAAAATGTCGACATTTGCCAAGTAAATTCCTCCCTTCGCTTGCCCGCTCACATCTCTTGCTGATCCTCTTCCGTCGCGCTCCTTGCAAGGTAAATACTCTCGATGTTTGTTCACGTCAATTTAGCTAAGCAGCATTGGGCTCGGTCAGTACTTGGGGTTCACGTCAATTTCAATTCACCGCGTTCCTCTGCTCCAGGCCGGGTGCTTCGATGCCAGCGCTGTCGTACGGCGGAGACGCGCGTGAATCGAGGCGCCCTACTTCAACGTTTATAGAACCACGTTCCCTACTCCGTGTGCGTTCCAAGCGGAACGTGGAACCTTTCGTAACTGTTGCCATTTGATTTCTTAAAATGCCGCCAGAAGCTATAGTGGCGCGGGCGACAGAAGGCGACAGAGTGAATGCAGTGCTGGATGTAGTATTTTATTTGTTATCACAAAAATCAAGCATCCATGAATTTTTTATAAAGGAACACTGCAAGCTTAACTTATGTATTGATTTTCTGCCTCATATTCGCGTAATGTATGTTCTTGTTCAACAATGTTTACAATATGACCATTGCCACCAAACGTAAATGTTTAGAGTTGGCTGTGGGTATATAAAACCATTGTGCAGTTACAGTTTCTGTGTGGCAAAGATGCATTATTTGGAGGCGAGGTGGGGCCCGTCACTGGTCGGCGAGAGGAGTGAATCACACGGCGGTACCGCAGTGGCTACGTAGGGCCACATTTTAGAGCGCAGCCCTTAAGTGTCCGCTTCTGTGGTTTCGCGTGGCCCCTCAGTGTCGTCATCGTTGTAACCGAGAGAGCGAAGACAGACAGACAAATGACAGACAGACAAACGTAACGAAGAGGCCGCCGAAGGTAGAGCGAATAGGAAAGCGGAGGATGGAAGTATGGCCAACGTGTGAAGCGCAGGGCCGTATGCCGAGGCCGCGCGAGACATGCTCCTCGGCCTCCAGCTCTGCTCTTTCGCCAGTCTTAGACCACGTAGTGGAAGCTGCGCCATTTTATTTGTTTCCTCAAGGAAGCAACGGCGGTGTATGCAATAGCGGGTTTATGAGCCGAGAATAAATTTAATTATATAAATGAACTAAACTTAGTTATTAAAAATAAACTTGCAGTGATATTGTATTGCTGTGATATTCACACGCTCAGGCAGCCCTAAGTTTCCCTGCGAACCTTTTATTTCGCTTCAGTTAGTGTTGTAATCGTCGGCCTCCTATGGAAAACATGTTGGAGTTGATAGTACAGTTTAAGGGACTGTTTAGCACTTCCCATAGACGCTTGTACTCTTTCCTTCGCGTCGGGAAGCACTGCGAAAGCTATCGCCAGCACGTAGCGGTGCTGCGTAATTTGCTCGTCGTAGCAGATATGTCTTCCGTTTAGCTTTGCTTTGATGGCTTTCTTTTAACAATTGAGCTGTTAAATCTTGAACTTGGTCCGATGGCGTTAGGAAAAAAAGAAAATACCAGAAAATAACTGCGCCCCCCACCCGTGAAGGGTGCACCACCGCAGATACGGTGTTTTAGCAAAACAGTGAAGTCGTCTTTTCGCGCCTACTCAAATGGGAGCACAAGGGGCATATGCATATACGCACCCCTTATTATACCATTTCAAAGGGAAATAGTCTTTCTTGTGGTGCAAAACGCTAAAATATTGGCGCAGCCTGCGCTAGTGGTGCAAGGCTGGAGAAGCAGTGGAGCTGGGGGTCGACTTATAGCTTCTTCCTCCCCGGGATCCGCTGTCAGTGTGGCGGGCCGACCAGAACGGCCTGGTGAAATATGGCTACACTTGGCCTCCCCCCTAAACAGTTAGCCTAGTCTAGCAAGAACATCGCAGAACAAAACAACAACAAGTATAAAACTTAGCAAAGCCTAGCAAAACCGGAAAAGGCTAGGTCGATCCCCAGCTCTACTGTTTCTCCAACCTTCCACCACTTGTGCAAGCTGCGCCAATTTTCTTAAAGTGGATATCAAATGCGTTCATTGCGGCAGCTGAAGGAAAGCCGGCCAGTACTAACCACTCCGCTGCTGTAATGACGTAATTTCAGCGGTCAAAGAACGCCAAGACCAGAAAAGAGAGATAAGTTTTTGAGCTTTTTCAAGTTATCTGATGGGCATAGAGCAGTAATTTTTGTACTGAAGCCCTTTGCGACCACTAATCTAAGTACTGAATGTGTTGGTTGGCTAAGTTCTGCAAGCATTTGAGATTTTGAAAAACATTGAACAAAACTTTTTGCAGGGTCCCTTTAAGTTTGCCAAATCAAAGCATTTGCACAAACAACCCTCAATTATGACTTTCTTTTTCCAGTGACAGGACAGAGAAATGAAAACAAAGCACTAAAAAACACATAAAACACTCTTGCTTTCTTTCTCCGAAACGTCTGAATCCGTTTGAACCGACTCGAACCTGTTCGAAATGGAACGGAATGGTGCTCCAGAACCGAACCCTCAACCGAACCAGAAAGGCTTGAACCCGAACCTGAACCGAACCCGAAAAAATTCCGGTTCGACTCCCTGGGCAACACTTGCTCGGAATGAGAAAGACACGTCATAGCGTACGCCCCTACAAGGTGTTGTCCAATAATTACCACTTGCAAAAAAAAAAAAAGAAGAAATGACGGTAGCTCACACCACGGCTCGCACTTATAGCAACAATGATGGAGTAAAGGTCGTTTCTGCAGCGAAGAAGAAGCAAAGCGGCTTCAACCTTCGAGGACTTTAAAGGGGCACTGACACAAAGATTTTGCATCTTTTTTTTTGCGGTAGGTAGACATATAGTGACGTACTTATCACCTGTAGAAACCTCATTCGCTTCAGCGTGCGACGGTTCTTTATTTAGAGGCATTTTGAATACGGCCAGTCTCAGTTCCGGTTTCAGCCGCTGCCGCGAAACGATGGATTTTGTGTGAACAAAGCTGACCACGTGACCGTCGAAGGGATATCACAGAACAGAGCTGCCGTAGCACTGTGGAATCCGCATCGCCGGCAGTTACTGCGAATTCCCCAACGTACTGATCTCGTGAGCCGCTTAATTAAATAGCGACCGTGGACGTGACGCACGCGCTGCGAGTGCAAATGCTACCGCGGCTAAAGAACGACGCGCGACGCTGGAGACAGTGGGTGGCAAGACGCGCACTGGGAGCAGCTGGCCGGTCTGCCTACAGGTACGCCTACAGATGTGTTCGGCTTAGCACTGCGGCGGATATTCGATTGCCGCTCTCGTAAGCGGTGCAGATGGGAACTTTTAATGCAACCCGCCATCACATCATTAACTCCTTTCTCATATAAGCTGCAATGGTTGGGACTTGGGTACAATTTCGTGCAGGGGTAACAAGCTATCACTCGAGCTGCCTGCGCCACTTCGCGGCCGTGGCCGCCGCCTGCACATCGACCGTGCGGCTCGGCTCGCTCAGTGGGCTTGTCGTGTCTCCGGCGCGTTTTCGCGTCCCATGTAAATAAAAAGTAATAAAAACAGAGTGCCTGGAATCGCTTTAGAACTTTGGTCGCCGCCAGCTGCCCGATGAGCCGACGAAATCACGGCGCCTCCGCCGCCAACGATCAGGTCGTTCGTTCTCGAGAGCAGAAGCTCCGCCCTCCGATTGGAGCGGCGAGCCGGCCGACACGGCGAAAAACGCCGGCAGTGCGGAAGCGGCAAACACAAACTCGTGACGTGTTTGGATGTTGTTTACTTACAAAATATCCACGGGATGTCGATTGCGTGTGGTCCTCTGCTGGCTGCTCGGTTGTGTTTCGCACACTGTAAAATTGATTTTAAATGTGTTCTAGGCTGTATTCGCCGCTGATATTTTGCAGATGATGTATGTGTGTCCACACCAATCTGTCTCCGAAATTATCTCACCTCCAAAATTTTGTGTCAGTACCCTTTTAGGGACTTCAACCTCCGCGATGTTCGTGTAGGTTGCGTACAGCTTCGCTACCTTCAAGCCTTACGCGTTTGTGTGAGCTTCCTCATTTTCTTGTTTTCGTTTTCGACTGGGCTTACCTAACTATGAGTTCATTAGAACGAGAACAGTTTTGTAGTCTTTTTGCATGGATTTGCACCAAATGGGGGTTAAAGGCTATAAGCCCACGCAGAAGATTCAGCCGGTAACCGCGGACATGACAGCAAGAGTCTTCGAGAGCAGGACGCTATATGCCAGCCCTATGCGCGACGTTATGTGTTGATTTTACATGTCCATTGGCGATGTATAGATGACACTGGTAGCGAGCCCGCTTTAGTGGTAGGTTCTGAAGGCAGTCCCGGGTCGATACGGCTGCTTTCCCGTTGCCGCAGTGATAGTCATGTCTCCGATTTGACATTTGCATGTATGGAGAACACTTATTTAGGCAATGAGAGGGTTCAAAAAGGACGGCCAGTTAACGAGTAAGCAATTATCTCGAATGCGACTGCGCCGTGAGATAATTGGGTCCGCACGCTCGAAGGAAAGCCAATTTAAATTTCTTTATTGTGACTATTTCGAACAGTTATTTAGCTCGCCGTGTTTATTCAAATGACCTCTACACAAGAAGCCTCTGTGACAAAAAAAAAAGAAGTTTAATGCACTTACAAGATCATGCACAACACTCATGACTCAACAGTCATACGGATGTCAGAACATTGTCTTGATTGAGGTACCGATGGGCATTTTATTTTAATTCGATTACTACGACAGTGTACAAAGCTCCCGCCTTGGTTTTATTGTGACGGCAAGTTTGAAGATGCTGGCCGAAATTGCTCGTCCGCGGCTGAAAGCTTCTTGCAGAGACTCAGGCGCAAATTATTTCTTTCAACAATGCGTTTTTTCCTTGTGCGCTACTTACGCCGTATATGCCGCATTTTAAAAAAAGGTGCATTTCGTGCGAACGGCTGTTGGAGTAGAAACAACAAAAATAAGCAGTTAACTTTTGATATTCTTTGCAGACACGCTTATTGCGCCATTTCACCACTTCCCTGTGTGCTGTGGCAGTTACATTGAGCCGGGGCTCAGAAAAATTGTAGTGAAGTATACGTCTAGTTATTTATGGTGTGGCGTGACTAGCTCAAGATCAGGCTAAAGTGCATTTATAACTCTTTATTTTGAATGAGAGTTCCCTCAAAACATAACACCGACGTTTTTGTTTATTTTGACTTGCAGAAATTTTGTTGTGGCGTGATGAGAAATTTGAAACAAACAGAAACTATTTCATTTGTTCGTTCCTAGCTGGGTTAACGGGCTCGAAACCCTCTTTAAAAACCGGACTTGATGAATGCGAGTTATAAGATCAGATCACGCCACAAACACGCAATTCTTCGTACGTTGCGCGTGTAGATACGGTGGCTTGTTTGTAGCGGATTTTATGTCGTCTTTTATCATTTTTCTTGTGTTCAAAAGGAAATTGCTGGCGGGAAATTTTCTCCTAAGCTGTATAATTTTCGAAATGCTTATGCTAAACTTCCGCAGTTTTTCAGTCGGAATCAATGACAAATTTCAGAGTCAATCAGGAAAAAACACCCCGTCAGAGTTTCTCGATTTCAATCGAAATCTAAAATTTTCAGGCGTGCGACCATGCACCTTGCCACTTCCCCCCATGGATATGCACGAAATCTTGAAAGACAGCTTGCTGCTCGTTAAGTTTTTACCTTTGTTTGTATGCGTTGCTTTCGACACACTGCTTTTCGAAATTTTCTCAACCTGCGTGCAAAGTTTTTGTTTCGGGAAAAAAAGAAAAGGAATGAAACTCTTATTTCTATTATCGTTCGACTGCGCTTTAGGTTACAGGGTACAAGAAGTTAGGGCGCACACGTGAACTAAGAGGGCAGTATGGGAGGACTGGTCCATAACTTTCTGTAACCCGTAATCTAGAGTGCAGTCGGCAAGTATGCAAAAACAACTAGCGCAATGCCTTACTTTGCTGACGTTGAATTTTTAGTAAAAAAAAAACTTCGCCTACCCGCATTGAGTCTTTATGTCGGTCAATTACGCGGCAATTCTGCACCACTTTCGTGAGTCTGCAAACATTTTTAGAAGTAGAAAAGGCTTGTTGCAAATGTTCTGCTTACACTTTGTTTTATTCCCCCCCCCCCCCCCCTAATTGCTTTTTTCTACGTGGTCCTAAAAATGTGGTGCTTTAGTTGAACATCGAGAACGCGTGTATGCCTAATGACCTACAAAGTATAGTTGGCCATACATCTACCTATTTCAAAAATAACTAAAATACTTGCTTGCTAAAGTACGTGTGGCAGAGCTGAAATTTAAAAAAAATTAATTTATTTGAGCAAAGAAACTCAACTTGCGATGAAAATTTTCCACAAAAAAAAAAAAAAAACCAGTTATATTTGGACACACACACACACACACGCAATCACGTGCACTCCTATGGTGTTGAAAGCATAGCCCAAGCACACATACCCCTTCAAAACGTCTTAGACTTCCCAGCGGCAAGCATTGAGAATCTAATGAACAGCCAAGCATGTCTCTCGATCTGATAACTATGAATTTATTGTCCGACTCATTCTGGAATTTATTTCTTTTCGTTTTTGGACCCTACACGGTAAAAACTGAAACGAGTGGCTCGAAGCATTTATTGAAACGACTAGTTTATTTCTTTAAGAGGTGGAGCTTGTTTTACAGGAATTATACCTATTTAAAAATATTTAAGAGTACGGACGATTCGATTGCGATGCTGCTTGCTTGATCTACTCTCGTACCATTGCATTTTAGTGCGCTAGTTTCTATGTCTACGCTTATTTACATTTTAAAGACGATAGTCTTTCTTGGGCTACTTAAACCCAGAAATTTTGGTCTGTCTGTGTGTCTGTCCGTCTGTCTGTCTGTCTGTATGTCTGTCTGGGACTCGATTCAGCCACCCGGCCAAAGCAAAACCATGCCTGCGCAATAGTCTTATATAGTCACAGCTAAATCTACCCGTCTATGTCCGGTGTAATGTTCATACTTGTCAACATTGTTGAAGAAGAACAAGACATTACGCAAATATGAGACAACAAATCAATACAGAAGTGATATTTGCAGTGTTCCTTTATAAAAAAATCAGACATGCTTGACTTTTGCGAAATTAAATACTTCATCAACTGCAGAAAAAGAATTCACACCGCCGTCGCCTGCTGTCGCCCGCGCCACTATAGCTTGTGGCGCCATTTTAAGAAATCAACCTGCAACAGTTACGCAAGGTTCCACTAGATAGTTTCCACGTTCTGCTTGCAACGCACGTGGAGTAGGGAAACGCGGTTCTATAAACGTTGAAGTAGGGTGCCTCGGTTAACGCGCGTCTTCGCCGTGCGGCAGCGTTCGCATCGAGACACCCGGTTTGGAGCAGTGGAACGCGGGAAATTTAAAATGATTTAAGCAAACATTTGGCGTCTTTACCTTGGGAGGAGCGCGACGCAAGAGGAACAACATGAGAGGTGAGCGGGAAAGCGAAGGGAGGCATTTACTTCGCAAAAGCCGATAAAGACTATCGTCTTTTGACGGCATTTGCAACTAAAGGAGCAGATACGCGGCCAATTTTTTTACATTGGCTTTTGTTTTGTACGCCGTATTTCGACTACACACTTGTTTAAGTAATCAGGGAAGCGGGATGTACAAACATAATGTACTCCCCAAGTAAAGCCTATTTTTTATTGGACCCGGTACTGGCCAAAATGCTATGGTCTAAGAAACGTTTTCAATGAATGAATAAGATCCTTATCGACAACAACAGGTGAAGTTGTTGGGCACCTGCCCGGAGGCTGCGGCTGGCTGCGCGGGCCCTTTGCACCAGGTCAAGCTGGAACGTGGGGTCTTTGCTGTTTAACCGCGACGTCCACTGTTGCATGGAGGGGTTAGGGATTGGTTGCAGGTCCGGTGTTTTTTAGCACTCCCACTTCTGGTGGTTCAGGGTACCGGACGCTGGGCAATAGTTGCGGGTGGCTTGTTAGTCTGTTGGATAAATGGCATGAAGAAGGGTACTGTGAAGGGTGTGATTATGTGTTAGTGTGAAGCCGTCTGAACGTTGTCGCGTTATCCCTTGTGAGTTGGTGGTGTGTTATGGGGAAAATTCGCCGTTTGTGCCGGTAGTCCGCCAAGATGTCTGTGTAGCGCAAGAGAGGTTGCGGGTTAGGTGGAAGAGGTGGTGATTGCCCGTGATAAAAGCGGCCCGGTGTATATGAGTGCGGGCAGCGGCGTGAGCCGCCTCCTTCTCCACAAGAGATTCGTGTCCTGACATCCAAACTACATAAACTTAGGGAATGCTCCGTCTTGTTAACAGAAGACGAAGGGCCGTCTTAGAAATGCCACCTTGTAGGTAATTCCTGCAAGCAGCATGAAAGTCGGTGAGTATGGTGATTTGGTCTCGCGTAGTGGCCGTGGGCTATCGCGACTTCTTCGACCGTATCAATCGCTGTGGTATTGGCTGTGCAGGATGTGATTTCTTGACCCCGTCCTTTCACTACACAGGTTACGTGGGTGGGAAAGGTACGGATAAGGGGATGCGTCCACATAACGGGTATTTAGATCGTTTGTGTATCTGGCGGACATGGCTCGTGCTCGGGCAATTCTTTTAAACTTGTACTCCGGATGCATATTTCTTGGAATTGGGACCACTCGTATGTGCTGTCGGATCTTCAAAGTTATGCTTGTTTTCCGATCGTTAACCGGCGGAGTCGTATAACCTAATCGATGAAGAGTAGCGCTCCCCGTCATTGTTTTCTTCAAACGCTCTATCTGAGATGTGTGATGCGCTTCCTGTATTCCTTCCAACGGTTATGTACGCGTAATTGTAATAATTTGGATGTCGACGTCTTCAAGGGCAGCCCGAGTGCAGTCTTGTACGCTTGGTGAATAATTTTATTAATCTGGCTTTTTCGTCCGTTTTAAGGGCCAAGTACGGTGGATCCACAGGTGATTCTACTTATCAGTACTGCTTGTATTATTTTGAGCCTGTCAGATTCTTTGAGACCATATCGATGATGTGCGACGCGCTGAATTATGTGCGTCAGGTGGTTCACAGCCTTCTGAAGGGGAGCGGTTGTGTGGAGCCCAGAGCCATTTTTGGGGCAACAAGTCCAAGAATTTTCAAGCACGGCACAGTTGGGATGTGTTGCTCATTGATGAAAAGGTGCTGGTCTTGGACGGTGGACTTGATTTGCTTCGGGGTACCAGCACTAAATGTCAGAAGCGGTGATTTATCCGGGGCACATTCAAGTCCTCGTTCTCGAAGGTATCTTTGTGTCTTGTCTATAGCTGCTTGAAGTGCTTCTTGTTGCTCACCCATGGATCCTGTAGGGGTCCATATATGGTGGAATCATATGCGTACACGGCGTGACAAAAATGGAGAATATCTTACACGAATGGTGGGAGGTCCTTCATGGCAAGATTGAACAAAAGTGGCGAGATGACTGAGCCCTGTGGAGCACCACGAGCGATAGCCTTGAAAGGGGCAAGCCTCAATTGTCCAATTCCAATGGTCGCGGTGCGTTTCGTAAGGAAGGCTGCAACGTAACTGCACACTCTCTGCCCACAGTCAATGGATGAAAGGCCCTGAAGGATAGCGGGGTGACTGATGTTATCGAAAGCACCTTTTATGTCTAGAGCCAGAATGCAGCGTATATGGTTTGTTGGGAAGCCGGTCAAGAATGTCTTCTTTAATTTGAATGAGTACGTCTTTAGTAGATAGGTGTGGGAGAAATACATGGTGTTGGGAAAATGGTCATGGTCTTCAATGAATAGGGAGAGATTATTGTGGACCATGTGTTCAAATAATTTTCCTACTCAGGATTTAAGTGATATGGGTTTCACGTTCGCTGTTGTTAACGGCTTTCCAGGCTTAAGGATTAATGTTACATCGAAATGTTTTTACTGAGGAGGAATTTGTCCTTTTACCCAGTTATTATTTATATAATCTAGAAGGGCTTCTAATTCCCCAGAGCCGAGGTTGCGGAGGAGCTTATTCGAATTTTTGTCCCTTTCCAGGTGTAGTGCTCCATGAGAGGTCTCGTGCGGCGGCTTCTATTTCGGCATGGCTAAAGGGGACAACCAGTTCGAGTTTAGAGGCGCCATTGTACGGTGGGAGAAGAAGCATAGGTTGGGTGTTGTCTTTCCATGGCTTTTGTAGCTCATCGAGGAGTACCGCCTCTGCTCCCGGATAGTTTTGAATAAGTTGATTTAACTGATAGGCTGAGGCTAATATAGATTCCCTGTTTCCTGTGAGGGATCGAAGGAGATGCCATGTTCTACGGGTACCCAGTGTACCCTGAAATTGCACACCGAATTGAGCCAAGTTTTGTTGGCTTAGTATTTTAGCGTAGTCAGCTCTTCCTGCGTTGATTTAGATATTCTGAGGTGTATATTTCGATTGATTTTGTGCTTTTTCCATCGCTTAGTTAGTCCTCTTCCGGCCTCCCACAGATGTAGGCGGTGCGCATCTACAGCGGGGCAATCTTGCGTGAGAGGCAATTCTTTCGTTTGTTTTTGGACAATTTCTAGCATTCTCTGTGCCATTCTTCGATTTCTTGAATAGGGCTGGTTGGTGGCAATTCGCGGAATTACTGAAAATAAGTTATGAATATTCTTGTAATTTATAACACATGAATAAAGTAAATGACCTCAGTTGAAAGACGTATGTAAAATACAATGTTTCGTAGTGTTTGAAACATTACGCTATGAAATCACTTTTACAATAGATACAGCGAAAAATTTTCAATAGCTTTGCCTCACACAGCCCTCCATTATTGTAAAGAACGATACTCAAAATACCCGCTGTATGAGACTCGACGCTGCGGTACGATGCGACTAAGCGAGGCTGCTTCATTCTTCTCGGACTACCGCGCGCGAGGGAGCATTGCGATGGGCGCGCTTGGTGATCAGCCACGCCATCGCCAATTTGATAGGCTGAAGTGCGTGCCCGTCATACTTGTTCGCCTATGGAATCCAGGGAACCGCCGTGACTGTATGAAACGTGGCACCAATCTTTTGAACTAAGTTGTCATTTTCCTGCCGAGTCAATAACAGTGTTTTATTACGAGCTACTGCCTACAAGGGTGCCGGATTGCGTCCCCTTCTCTCTGACAAAGCGCCGACGAACTTCAGCTACGCTACCGTAACACCAGCCGTTCGACTTTCCCTACAGTTACCACGTGCCAGTTTGAAGTTTCGCTGTTTTGACATTTCGAGGTTTCGCCAGGGTGCTGTGTCGACGTGTCACTGTTTTTCCGCCGTGCTGCCACGTCCCGCCCTGTTCCATCACGCTGCCCGTTTTTGTCTCGCCCACAGCGGCATGTCAGCCTGATTATGAACGTTGTGAGGGCAAGATATAATTTAGCTCACTGATTAACAGCGGTGATATTGTATGTGCTGTTTGACTGACTGTACTTTCCTATTGTTGCAACTCCCACAGGGACTGCAGGCACCAGGGATTCCAGCCAGTGATAATAGAGCCCCGCCGCATGGACATTTCATTTTGGGTGTGGCGGGCGCCACACGTGTGTGTTAGATCTTCTCAGTTAATTGTGTTCTTGCTCTCATTCAAAAACATGCTAGAGGGTTTTGACCTTGGAGCCAAAGGCGAGCTGGGGTGCCCATTTCGTGGGCTGCGCATCTCCGACGACAGATCGACCGCCTGCTCATACCAGAGCCGCCCCTGGAATTTCGTGGCCGTCCTTCACCTGTCGACAGCATCCTCAGTAGCTGTCCCCGTGATTTTGTACTCAAGCAGGCTGAAAATCTGGTACGCATTCATCGTCTCTTCCTTGTTTTCGTTCGTGACGCCACTTTCGTACTTGGCCGGAGAGAGACTTGGAAGGATTGTCTGTAGGGACTGCGTCGCTGTGGCAGATGCCATGTACGTCGGTTTCCTTCTAGGCCTTACCCTTTTTGCTGTCCTGGGCCCCAACGTGAGGCTTTCAGATCCCGACTGCGCGGGAATCGTGTCAGTCTGCGGTGCCTTGGTGACACTCTATCTGTGTTCGTCGTATTACATTGAGGACGTGTACTACATGTTCTTTGCTTCTGACCTGTCGTACCAGGGATACGAGGCACACAGATGCAGCATGGACTCATATGGGTAGTTTGAGTACTCTCTCACACTCGACGTTTAACAGCGCAGCTGTTCGCTTGTAGTCGTGCGAAGTATTTTGTGGGTGTCGTAGTGCAGAACAGAGGTAAAAGCGATGGGAATTAACATGACTGCACCGCTCACGGGGCCCGACAAGCAAGGATGCAATGAGGAAACAAAGAACTTGCCAAGGAAAGTGTGAATGCGACACGGCCCCTCACGCGACGCCTCCCATTGGTCTGCCGGGAGAAGACCACGTGAGCATCAGAAACAAGAAAGTATTGAAAGGTCATTCCACGAACACGCGCATAACCGGAAACCGAGCGTATGCGGCAAGCATGAGCTGCCTATAAATCCTCTCACGTAACAGCAGCACTAAGCGTAAGCAAAATGTAAGATGATGGTGATGATTAGAGGCGCTCCCTTTATATCGGGACGCCGGTTGTCAGTAACCGACTTGCCCGTGTTATTCCACTTATTTGCCCTACCCTTAACTAACTTAATGAATTTGACTCCTCACTATCTCCCCCCTCTCCTCGGATTTAAACTCTCGTCGCTCCCTCCCCAACCTTCCTGCCCTTGCACACTTGTGGGTTTTCTTCCCCTGCTGTTATAAATTCTCATCGGTTTGATTACTAATCCCTATGTTCCACTACCTTCCCTACTTTTCTTCCACCACCACCCCAGCCGGCTTTTCGTCACCTCTATGGCCTTGAAGTTGAGGTTCCCCCTCACCCTAAACTCCAAAGTCTCCCTCAACGTCGTTTACCCATCGGTCCGCCGTGGTCGTGTCTCTATGCATTCTATGAGAATATTCCCTATGGTTTCTCGGTCCTTGCCGCAGCATACGCAAGTTTGATCCTGTTGCCTGTAGACAGCCACGTATTCCCGTGTTCCCAGACACGCCGCTCTTGCTTCAAAGCGCAGCACTGCCTTTCTTATTACCATAGAAACCTTCCTTCCCGATTTCTAGGTTCTCTGTCCTATAAGCTTCCACGGTTTTTTTTTTCGCTTCTATTCTCTGTGCCCATTGCTTTTTAACTGTTGTGTATACCCCACTTTACCTTACGGACTTTCCGTACCGCTGGGTCAGCTGTCTGGTCCTCCCTCTCCCTCGCGTGTCCCTGCTCTCATATACAGGTACCTAAACACTCTCGCGGCCCTTTTTTCCTCGATGTCATGAAGACAAGAGGACGACGTGCGCCGCGTATAGCGTAAAACGCTTTATTGCTCGTGATCGTGAGTGTGATACACGAGAAAGACGTGGAGTTGCGAGCACTGCAAGGCGCTTTTCCACACTATGTTGAGAAGGAATAAATGTTTATTTCACGAGCGCTGGTGATGCTGTTAGGGCACCTGCCCGGTGGGGGGCGTCCCTAGTCCGGGATTGCCTGGCCTTGGCTGGCAGTCCAGGCCCTCTTCACATACAGTATGCGTGCGAGTGTGCAGTGCGCGCACACACTACTCTCAGAGGTTATGTCCCCCTTCCGAGTACGTTCGTTTATATGCACCCTGAGTAAACGGCTCACCTGCGAATTCTCAATGCCTGCGAAAACCGACTAGCATAAGCGCCGCGGCCGCCCCTCGTGAACATTTTCCGTTTCACGTGTGGCGGTGGGCAATTTGTAATAAAAGGAGGAGTCGTTAACATTCCCATGAGCGTCGAAACCCCGTTGAGGACGTTGACCGCAACGCCAATCTCGTTACTGTTTGGGCGAAATAAAATGTCTCCAACGTTCGTTTCTCTATGCCGACGGATTTTACCGTATGTTTGGCGGTACACCCAACATCTTCGCTGAGTCTCCAATTCTGTAGGGCTGCATGGCTCCTAAATTTTTTATTTTGATTTGTTCTTCGGGGGCACGTGCGCGGTGCTGTTGTGTTCATTCTCTTCGCTCCCACTTTTTGTCTGCACACGGAGACCCCCGAAAACCCCGACCAGCAAGAGGTTAACAGCTTCGCTGTCAAATGCTTTCAGTAGAGCTGAATTTAACGACTTGGTTCTTGAGGTGCTGATAGTTTGAGCTTGTGGTGACCAGGGTTCTCACGGCGACCAAGCTCGACTCTCGCGACTCGTCCGCAAGGCTAGCTCCACTGAACGCCGCCACAGACCGCCAACTTGGCGTAGCAGCAGCGAACAGCACGGAACACACACGACACGAAAATTGCCAACCCCGACGTTTATTGCACTGCAATAAGGAAGGTCGGGCGCGTCGCTCTACCACCGCCAAGACCACCTTGGTCAAGACGGGAGAAACAGGCGCGAGGACGGACAAAGGAAGACCAAAAAGGAGCAACACGTACCTACGGCCTCTCCCGATGATGGCTGGTATCCAAAGAGGCCCTTCCTCCCAACGCTTCCTCCGTCGTCGGCTTCGAAAAATACAGGGGCCTTATCGTCAGAGTCGGCAGCGCCCCCCGCCGTCATCTTCCCGCAGCGGGGAAACACGCGGCCGCAGGGAGAGATAGGGACCTCTCCTCTCTCCCCTCCGCGGTGAGCCGAGATAGATAGAGAAAATGGCGGACCTCCGTAATTCCCAGAAGCTTTGCAGATGAATCACGTTTTCTCGTATCGACGGGATGGGGTTAAAAGCGTCATAAGCAAATTGTTTAAGCCACAGTGCCGCAACACAACAAGGAGCTGCAATGATGCAAGGTGTTCACTGAAAAAGGAGGGTTGTTATCTGCTCTCCCTAATTGGGTACGTGCTTGGAGTTATGTAAATGCCTCCACGCCTGTATATTTCAAAGGAGACAGGAAAAGCATTTTCTATGCCAACATCATCCCTCTCTTCGCAAAATATGATTTTCATACAACTGACGAGTAACTGTAGCATTAGGTTCTCGCATAAGATAGATTACAAATAAAAAAGTCAATTTGGTAGAAAAACGTGAGTACGGACCTGCACGTAGGACTTTAATGCCAGTTTTAAGTAGATGCAATCGCATTTTACCAATTGCTTTATTTAGTACTTGAGATGATAGAAAATACGGAAATTGAAAATTTTAAAGGGTCACTAAGCGGACTGTTATATTAAAGGGAATATTTGTCGATCCTATTGGTTTGTATGATTTGTCTTGCACAGTTTATGGACCATTTTATGTTAAGTCTGGCGAACAAGTCTGTTTATGAATGAGTTATAAAACCCAGTTATGTGCCAACTGGCCCGCCTTCAATCCGTGTGACTGTTTATGAAGTTTATTTTAATCCACGGAAGCATTTCACCATGTGTGTGTGTAATCGTATGTATACTTGGTGACAGTGCGATATATGTGTTCCAGGTTCTTGCTTAGAGTTTCTGGTAGCTCATTAGAGTATGTCCTGAAGAATGACATTGCGTGTCGATGCGGACTTACTTTATAGGGCTGTGAAGTCTCCTACTGCAATATGAAGTTAGTAGAAGTCTTGTATTTTAATACATTACTTGTGATGGTTATTGTGGTATGAGTCTAGGCTTGATATGTTTGTCAGTTGCTATGGTGGAGAAGGTCTTTTGTGTTGTACTGAATGCGTATTGATCAATAATTTACAGGGTAGCAGTATTCGTTGCTGTAATTACGTCAGTGAGGGAGGGCAAGTAAAATTGCAGCCTTAAGTAAGCTTGGCATTGTTATCATCTAAGAATGATCGTTTGTGCAATGATAGTGTCTAGGTTTCTAGCAATTACTGAGATTAGATTGGATGTGTCTAGTTTTATTGCGCCTGCACTCTCAGAAGTCCCCTTAGGTCGTCTCACCACGATGCTCCAGAATGACCAATTGAAGTGTCCTGGTGTGCAAATTCGGTGAATGATGTGTCAAACATTCAATTTGAGTGAAAAAGGGCGTCTGGGCTGGGATACTGCGCAATGCAAAAAGTCATTCACGCCTTGGGTGTTTCCTCTGCGCATGCGCAATTTTGTTATCTAAATCATATGTTGCGCTTTGTCATTCACCAAATTTTCCCATTTGGTCACTTCAATTGCTCATTCTGGAGCGCTATGGTGAAGACGACCTTCAGGACTTCTTAGAGTGTATGAATTCAATCTGCGTATAGGTTTTGGGGTGCGCTGGGCTGCTATAGCGTCTTGTGGAATGAGTTATTCAGGAAGTTTTAACTCAACGGATGTGCGTCAATATGACTGTTGTTTGATAGGTGTGCTCTGACTAATACCTTTAGAGTAGCCTCGAGCTCAGAGCCCCAGGTTTGATAAGAGGTATGTTAATTGTAAAATCAGGAATTGTTTGCCTTGGCAGGTGGGTCGATCCTGTGAATGGTTTTGCGGCGCAGATGGTGCAGCTTAAGAGGGTTGACTTTTGTGGCTGATTGGATGGTATTTTTTTTTTTGGCCTATGGTCAGCTCTTGAAGCTTATTATAGTCTGCACCATCCGTGTTCTTCAGTAAGGTGCAATGGTTCCTTGTTAAGATACTGAGCATTCTCTTGACCTTTGTTAAAGTCCACAATTAGTTGAGACAGTTTGGTATGGGCATCTGATCATTGTGTTGTGCTTGCCTCTGCGTGTTTTGTTCTTGTATCCTTGTGTCTTTCATTCCGTATCTACAGAAGTAGCTGTACTTTATAAACATGTACGAGCAGATCTGTCGACAATAAAAGATTCTGCTACAGGTGCTTCGGGATTCCGTGACTATTGGTGAAGTGGTTGTTTAACAGTGTGTAGCATGGTGTTGCTGAATACAGCTTGAGCTAAATTTTGATTAAGATTACTTTGATATTTAAATCTCGTTACCCCCACACTGCTAGCGTTAGCCATATTTGTTTCTTACTGCACGGCGTGTGTAAAGGGGCCTCAATATAGTAAGGTGAGCGGATGCAATGGCTCCCTGTGAACCATCTTCTTGAATGGCACCACCCCCAAGCTCTTAGTGTCTTCCCCTTTGTGCTAAATCCGCTACAAAGCGTGGGGGGCCTTTTTCTCGAAGTATTATGTACATATTTGTAGAATTCCAGCTTTTCATAAGCTGTTATTAATGGCATAGCTTACGCACGGCCATTAGTGCATAGTTTATAACATGTGCAGTGTGTGATGAGGTACAGGACAGAGTGGTGTGTGCGTCAGAAGGCGTCAACAAGAAAGTTTCGGAGATCATTTAGCAGGGCGGGGACAATCACCCCCAGGGGGTATGTGCCGTCTAAGTGTCGCATCAAAGTGAACGGGGAAATAGCGGAGGCATAATGATAGATCAGCGCACCCCTGATTGGGTATGCGCTAATAATTTGAAAGAACAACGACAACAACGGCTGGTTACGAAGGAGGAGGATTCGGAGGAACATGGTTATGAGGGCTAACCATAAGACGTGGTAGCCGTGGTCTGCCGATGCCATCGTGGAGGACGCCCGGAGACCCATCCAGATTGCGGAGCTAGCAACATCTACCGGCTGCTCGACTGCCGCGCAGTGAATCGCCGGCATCGGAAGAAGCGACGTGGTGTTCCCGAGCAAGGCTGCGGCGCCGGCAGGTCTACGGCCTTCTTGTCGGCCGTGCATTATAATCGCCGGTATCGACTGTGCGACGTGGTGTCGCCGTGACGAGCCACCAACAGCCGCCACATCAAAGACGTGAGCCGTTTGACGACCGCACGTGAGACGTTTTATTACCCGTTTGTGAACTGCACTTGGACGCGTTAGTTTTCTGATTTTTGCCAAACTGTGGGTCCGTAGTATAGAGGCGATCATAGCATTCTGGTAGTCACTGTACCTTCATATCGTTATCTCGTCTCGCCGAAATGAATGTTTGTGTCCGTGGTCATAGAGACTCTCAGGCGCCTGTCTCGTATGTGCGACGCAAGTCTCCAGTTTTAGCCACTAATACCATCACACAGTGCATTTGTAGACACCGTATTCGGCTGTGTTTGTTTGTTTCAAAATTATTGTTTCCGCCCACTGAAGGACCTTCAAACGAGCGCCATTAATTCGTTGTCTTTGCAACGACCATGTAGCAAAAATTTTATTAATGCCAAAGTATTAAATGCCTTATTAGGCGAAAGTGACGGTCCCATGTCCAACGGAAGAGAGTAAATGAAAGAAAAGAAAGGAAAGTTGGGTGAACTTTAATGTTGGATTCAAAACAGGGCCCGTAAGGAGTGACGTCCAACACGCAACCGCTGCACCACGGGCGATCGTTTTTATTGCCGGTATTCGACGTAACACGGGAGCTACAACACAAGAAACCCGCCACAAGCTACAAGTGGTACACGACAATTACATAAAACTTCCAGCCGTCACTTTCACTTGGCTTTGTCATTCAGATCTTAAGCGCTACAAGGGGTCTCGTACAATTCAACCTGTGTGGAACTGGCTGTTGGGCTTTCTGCCCCTCAGAACACTGCAAAATACTTTCATGAAAAACGGCAGCGACGGCCGAGGATCCCCATTGCCAGAGAGAGCCTGGCCGTGCGTACTCGCCAGATACTGTGGAGGCCCATGAGGATTATTAAGCGAAATGGAACACCCTTTTCATTATGTGTAGGCAGATATATACCGGGTCCCATACGAGTATAAAAGTCTTTGTGAAGTGTTCTCTGCATGGCATCCCAGAAAGGTATCGCCCTCCAGCAGTGCATAAAACATGTTCTATGTTATCTAGTTTGCAAATTGTGCAGTCTGTGCCACACAGTGTATCCAACCATTTCTTAGCCAAGTTTGAAAAGTTAGTGTCCCCGAATGACGTCGAAAGAAAAACTTCGCACCCGCTTGTACAGGCGTCCTTTTCAACATCTTGAGAACGGCCTTCCCTGCACCTCCGCCGTACAGGGCTCTGTAACGTGGGACAGGGATGGGCTTTCGCACACATCCTTACATAGGTTTCTACGTGGCATATTGTTAAGGTAATCCATTAAAATCCGGGTTGGCAAAAAACGGACCAACATGATAACTTAATTAAAATACCCCAAAATCCTTCCTTGCATGTGTATAACTGACACAAGAAATTCCGGGAGTTCTTGAGACAGACACACCTGGCAAACCACCCGCAAAAACAAGGGTCACAGGTGGCGCGAAGCAAAAAGGACCTGCTCAAGTCCACCAGCTGCCAAATCAACAGGTGGGCCAGTCCAAGACCACCCTCATTGACTGAACGAAATAAAGTACCTGGCTACACCTTTCCCAGTTAGACGACCAAATAAATACCCCGAATTTTCGGTGCATACTTTACAGAACAAAGTGTATGACAGCTGCATCTTACCGGTACTCACCTACGGGGCAGAAACTTGGAGGCTCACTAAGAGGGTTCAACTTAAATTGAGAACGACTCAGCGGGCAATGGAGCGGAAAATGATAGGTGTAACATTAAGGTACAAGAAGAGAGCGGAGTGGGTCAGGGAGCAAACTGGTGTTAAAGACATATTAGTAGAAATTAAGAAGAAGAAATGGACTTGGGCAGGGCATGTAATGCGAAGGCAAGATAACCGCTGGTCATTAAGGGTAACAGAGTGGATCCCTAGAGAAGGCAAGCGCTGCAGGGGGCGGCAGAAAGTTAGATGGGCAGATGAGATCAAGAAGTTTGCGGGGATAAATTGGTCACAGTTGGCACAGGACCGAGGTAATTGGAGAATAATGGGAGAGGCCTTTGCCCTGCAGTGGGCGTAGACAGGCTGGTGATGATGATGATGACTTTACACATTCGCACACGAGCAACATAACACTTGCCTCACATGCCACACATTGGCAACGAAAAACAAATATATAGCAAACATCGAAAGACACACACCTTTACATTTTACACCCTTTCGTGTATATGTAACGTTTGTACACACCAGCAAGGTTCGCTGTTTTTGCAGCATTCCAGTGACGTCCCTACACTTCAAGGGATCGGTTTAGCAGTTCACGTTGACAAAAAAAAAAACAGTGTCGAAGGCCAGAAACCCCGTGCCAGAAACCAAGGCACTTTGCCAGTTCACTGTACTACCTGTAACTGACCCAAAACTGACACTGTATACGTTTACTTCCGACTCACACAGCCGAAACTCCAAACTGTCCTCTTTTCGGACAATATTTCAACACAGGATTTTCGTATAAAGCAAAAAGTAGAGAGAGGACAGCCCGGGCGTATCGACCATTCGACGCTTATGGGGCCCACCAGTATCTTAAGTTTACCATTAATCTCGTGGTACACTTCCGGTATGCCAGAGTCACGTAAACGCTCGTTAACTATGGTTCCTACGTTCACATGGTCTAAAACATGTAACATTTCCTGCAAAACACAACCAAAGGCTTTTTCCAGATCGAGGTGGAGGATCGCTACGCGAGCTTGGGCAGCATCACATTCCATCCCGCACCTTGCCTTATCTTTGAGAAAATCAAGCTTCCTCTTATGTCTCCCGTCTGGTGTGGTTCAGCTAGTTTTGTGATGACTGCTTGTATTCCATAAAAATCTCAATCTACATTTCTCAATACAATAGGGCGATGTGACGTAACTTGTTCAAGTTTATCTGTGTTGTCTGTATCGGGAATAAGTATTGTATGTGCCTCTTTGTAAGACGGTGACCATGCCGTGAGACCAAAGGCCGCCTTAAGCAGTACGGCTAAGAGTGGCGATAGCGTGGTCTTAAGTATACATTATAAATAGCCGCTCCTTAGCCGTCTGGCACTGGCAACTTTCTAGTGTTAAGGTTACCGATGAGACATTCAACTTCCCTGGGCGTTATCGGTTGCTCTGAACTTTCTTTAATTTCATCGTCAGTTACCAGCATTGCTCCGATAACTCAGTTTTAGAAGCCATCAGGCCAACTGCAAGGAAAGTGAACAATTCTTTGCAGAGGTGTATAAACGCGCGCTCAGTCTCGGGATCGTCAGACGTCCCCCAGATTCTACCTTACTTATTTAGTTTTGCCCAGCGTTCGCCGTTTTATTCCCAGGGCTCTCTTAGTTGGCGTCCCTCCGGCAAACAGGGACAGAGACAAATACTAGTTTACTGGTTAGGTTAGCTGTAACTTAAAGAGGAGCTCGCTACGCCTGATTCTGGGGTAATTAAATGTTATTAGATGATGTCCTAATGAAACCATGAGGTAAGAAATATTACTTTGCAAATGAAACGGCTGAAAGATCGCTTGTGTGCTTGAAAAACTACGTGCTACGTATAGTATAGTATATATATTTTATTACAGCAATATAACGTCAGTAGCATGTATGTACCTATACACAGCGTATATATGCACATTTACTTACAACATCGAAATACAATTCAGTATACATCAATATACGGGCAATGAAAAATGACCATGATGCAATGGAGACACATTTACCTATATACAGCACAACACACAACAGCAAGGTGTGATTTCACACTCATACAGAGGAATGCGCATGTATTTAAAAGTTTTTGCACATCTTCATCGCTTGATAAAACTCCCTCAGGACAAGGAAAATTGGTCCACTCTCATTTACGCGTGTTCCATGTCGTCATCAGGAGGTTCAAGTTTCTGTTGAATTCTTTGAACATCCTCTTTAAACACACTTTGAAATCTTCAAGAATAAGTTTTTCTTAGGGCTGACCTTCGCGCCTTTTTCATAATTTGTGTTCGTATCTGGTGACAGTGAACTTCTCAATGACCCGTAACTTTACATCCTGTGTACATAACTCCCACTGCTTACCATTTCTATTCCCCTCTATTTCTTTATCCCATTGTTCTCTGTTTAAATGAAGTTTTCGTCGAAAAGCAACTCATAATCTAACTTCCATTGCACCCACGTGATAAGGTAAGTTCGTTTTCTAAAGCCCTAACCACATGGAGCGATTTTGCAGGTGATTTGGGGAGCGACGCGACTAGCGACGAACTACTTTTCACCGCGGACCAAATCGCTCATCGAGTCGCTCGGTTCTCGGTCGCCAGAAGAAGTCGCTCACCTCCCGGAAGTGGCCTGAGCGACTAGCCAATAGGAGAGCCTTAAGGGGCGCAACTTCCGGAGAGAACGAGGGGAAGGGGCGAGCGGCGGCACAGTGCATCCTAGAAAAGTGCGACCCTCTGCTCACTGATATACTTTTATTTCCAGTTTTTGTGACAGATGCACACATAAAAAACCCTGCGGCCGTGTGTATGTACTTCGATAATCGTATTGGGCGCTCGCTCGTCGCGTTGCTCGCGCGATCGCTTTCATGTGGCTGCCTCAGCGAGCGATTGGGACGAGCGATTGCGGATCCTTGTCGCGTCGCTCGTCGCGTCACTCGCAAAAATCGCTCCATGTGGTTACGATTTTACATTACAGTCAGTGGCCTGAACAAATACCGGCTATAAGGTGCACTCTTAACATTTTTCACTCAAGTCACGTGTGATATACACTCTGTCCAGTAGGTTAATTTTGATTCACGCTCCGTTTTAACATCTGTCCACACCCACCAACCCAAAAGTATTCATAAATTGCTGAACACGAGGTCGCGGGTTTGATTCCCGGCCGCGGCGGCCGCTTTTCTGATGGAGGCGAAAAGCAAAAACGCCCGTGTGTACGAGATTTCGGCGCACGTTAAAGATCCCCAGGTGGTCAAAATTACCCCGGAGCCCTCCACTACGGCGCGCCTCATCGCCTGCGCTGCGTCGGCGCGTTAAACCCCACAATCAATCAAAGCATTCATAATTCCAGACAACACACACGCACTATTTCGTAGCTGGATGGTCTGGGGCCGGTCCAATCTCGCCAAGATGTTACAAAATAACCAACAACAATAACACGTGCAGTATGCGCAACTGTAGTGCGATAGTATGGGCCGAAATATAATTTGTTCGCCTTATCATTTTCGGTTGGTAAGAAATCAAGCGCAACGTGAACCCCCGCCAGAACTGTACAGAGGTGGCGAAGAAATCCAAGAAATCTTGACAGTGGAGAATATTTTGTCATGGGAATATGTTTATAAGAAAGCGCCTTATATATGATAAACGAGCGCCCTTATCTTTAGGTGAGTTTCCGCTAAAGTAAACTCACATGCAGTTTTGGAACTATGCACCGTAGCCTAATCAGATTAAAATACTGGTTAAGTCGTATTAATTCGCACACAGTGATGCATCCTCTCACGAAGCTTTGTCACTGTCCAGCTATCTTGCCATCTGTCAAGCCGGTGACTCCGATGAGCCGTTACCATTGAAACAGTCGCAGTGACAATTGTGACAACGCAGGGCCTATAGAGAGCCGTCCCAAGGCTCTTTATTTGAGCGCTGGGGCGCCGTTCAACGGCGGTGCAAGCGTCCGCTCAGGTGCCATCTTATGGCTATTTGATTGGTCGTGAGCATGCCGTCCGAAGGCTGTACGAGCTTAGTTGCATATTCAAGTGGCGTCTGACGCGAACACACGGGAAAGCAAAAAAAAAAAAAAATCCCGAACTAGACAGGCTGTTCTGCGTTCGTGTTCCTTTCCTTGTGCTGCCGTCTTTTTGCGTTAGTTGTGCAAATGTGTGTGCGCTGGTAGTGCAAATGTGTCCGGTCTGGCCTTTTGTCATTTGTAAAGCGCACTGTCTTCCGTTCCGCGTGTCAATCCCGATCAATCAATCAATCAAATCAAGCATGTTCCTAGGGCAGCAGAAAGTCGGGGACAAGTTTGCCACGCTCAGCCAACTGAAAGCCCTCCTAAAGAGTATGGCCCAGCGAATTTCCTGCATTTTCGGAAGCGTTATGTCAAAACTGCAGAACGAAAGAAGCAGGGCCGTAGCGCACCCATCGGCGTGAGCAGGGTTCCTCGTGAGTGGGGCTAAGTTTTCATCAGAGCGCGCTCCTCCTTCCAATACGGACGATCCGAAACGACGTGGTGTATGTACTTTTGATACGCAACAAAACAACAACGCTCGACTCTAGTCTCGACACTAGAAAATGCAAGCCGGTCCCTGTAAACAACTCAAGTAAATCTATTTTGATATTTGTAAAGGAAGTCAACTGTTGCACCCTTTGACACCGCTTGGAAGGGAGGGATGGGCGGCCCCCCGGGAACACCTCCACGTATAATACTTCTGAACTCTTCTTTTGTCGCGCAGGGCATATGCCTTGCGCCAGCTTTCTGAAGTGCAACATGAGGCTCTTCACGCTACTACAACTAATTGTTTGCGTAGAATCAAAACTTCCCCTCAAAAATTATTCGCCTCTTTCACCATTTCAGGTACGCATGTGGGTTTTAAAATGGTATTGGACAGTTTGGGGTCCCGACAACTCAAATTTTGAACTCACGCACTGTTCCTTTAATACTGAGAGAAATTCACAAGAACCTTTTACTTCTAAACCTATTATCGCTTTCGCCATGACACAAAAGCCCCGGCTTTTATTGTTTCACGTCATCTCACGCTTATCTGTATCAAAATGAATTTTGAACACGGTCCGTAGCGAAGGAAGCGAGTCCATGGGCGTCCTCTGTCGGTCTACAGCCGATGCCCGCGTATGGATGCGGTGACGGGCGGCAATTTGGCGTCAGCCGGTGACAATTTTTGCCTACCAGAAACGCGGGCCTACCGCCAATTCCCGCGAGCTGCCGTGTTCGCTAACCTGCGGCCTAAAGAACCAGCTTCTTTTCGCTAACGTCTCGTCATTACATAGGGAGTTCACCCCAGGAAGACGTAACCGTCGGACGCGAACGCACGAGAGCCTGATCTTGCAGCGCCATCGGACGGCGCTCTAGACGCTGCTTGGGACAAGGCCTCGCTCCGACCTCAATGACGGAATATGTGAACTGGACGTGGTGTGATGACTGTTTGGAAGCGCGGGTCAGATGTGGCGGTACGAAATTAAACCGCACAAAACTTCAAACCAAATATACAAGAAAAACATCATTCCAAACGGTCCACATGGTGTAAAAAGTGCTAAGAGGTAAAACGACGCGCTGTCTAAGCACCCGATCGCTTCATCAGTCCACTCATGAACACGCTGAGGTAGGTTGGGTTCCAAGACAGCCAGGAAGGTCATGCACAAAAGAACACCGTTGCAGAAGGCGTCTGTGAAATTCAGCAGATTCCACGGGACGCGTCGTGTCATGACCGCACCAGCCACGAAAGACAGCGGTGGCACGAACGTAAAAAGAAAAGACAAAGCGAAGCTCACGATACAATTCAGCTCGGACGTGAAGAGAACCACGGCGACGAAGACCGACGAGGGCATCGACAGGGAGAACGCCCTCGTGTACTCTACGGAGCTGATCCGTGTGAATTCCACTCCAAGATCGAACGCGTGCAAGGCATTTTGTACGGATAGAAACAGCACAACAGTCAGGCACGGGAACGCTGGTACGTGAAGCTGCCATGTGGGGCTAGGCGGCCACGAGCTATCGCCGCGCCGCCGCCGTGCCTGTCGTCCTCCGGCCAACCTTCTCGGCCACGGTGTCCAGCGGTAACTGCAGCACACACAAAAAAAGAAAGTTCAGAAACACACCAAAACACCCTGCAGCGCTCTCTCACCAACCGCAGCATAGCTTGACTCACAACGTTCCCCTTCTGGCCCGGAAGCTGATGTAGTGTGCAAACCAGGCAAAAAACAAGATGGTTACAATATCTACACCCAATGTCGTTCTATGTCATCCAATGCGAGTGTCATCGGAAATGGCTCAGGCTTGGGCGCTATCTTCGCAAGCGAGGGGCACCGTCCGAGTCATAACCGACCGGATGACGGTGGCAGCTACCAAACTACCGAACTAATTTTGGTTTAGGGTACCCCGGAACTCGTCCGCTGATGAGGTTGATGTCTCGTAGGAAGCAAGCACTCTAGATGCACGCTGGCACATGTTTTTGTAGGAAGCAGACTCGGTAGGGTGCGGTGGCCTCCTACATTTTATTGGAGAGAGCGTAGGCCCGGCCAGGAGTGGGAGCGGTGCAGACATGCGGCCGCCCAGGCGCTCGGTCATGTTCGATCTCGTGGCGCTACGTGGCACTGCTGACGCTGGCCGTGCAAAGACCGCTGATGATGATGGTGAGATGATGCAGATGATAGTGGCGCTGCTAGAAGATGAGGTGCGCGCCACTACATTGCAATGCGGCTCAGACTATATGCTTTGCAATCGGACTTGCCACGGCATACTCGTGCATTGAGTCCCTGTACGCTCACTCAAGCACGAGTGGATTATTTCATCCCCAAAATTGACCGCTTCGATAAACGCGGAATGAACGCCGTCTGTTTGTTTAAGGCGAAAGAGTTGAGTGCCCCAGTCTGCGAAAAGCGCCGTTCTTGTCCGCTTAAAGGGACCGTGCAACACTTTCGATAAGCGCTTTCACTCTTTCCTTCGCGTCTGGAACCACTGCGAAAGCTATAGTTATCACCAGCACGGAGCGCCACTGCGGGATTCGCTCGTCGCACCAGATACGCCTTGCGTTTCTGCTTTGTTTTTCTGGCTTTTTTTCAGTTGCTGCCGAAAAGTGTTCATTGCTGCAACTGAAGGAAAACCGGCCAACAGCCGCTACATGGCCTTAGTGACGTAATTCGAGCCTTCGAATAACGTTAATACCCGGAAAGAGAGAAAAATCTTTTGAACGAGTCTACAAGTTATCTGATGGGCATACAGCAGCAATTTTTGGCTGAGGTACTTTGCGATCCTCTAATCTAAGTAGTGGGTGTGTTGGATGACTACGTTCTGCAAGCATTTAAGGTTTTTTAAAAAGCTGAAAAAAGTGTTGCAGGGTGCCTATAAGAAAACCGCCTCCGCAGTAAAAGTAAATAACTAAAAACGCGTGACTCAGTGGGGTTTCAACTCGGGTGTCCACAGTAGCACCCCGATGTCATACCGACTCTACTATCCCAACACTTTGTGAGTGGGAGAAAACCAAGGAATGGCAAAAGGCGACACGTGAAATAGTTGCCTTCAAGATCAGGTCACTTCTATTAGGTATGAACTCTGCCAGTTCATAGAATAAGTGAGTGAAACACTTAAAACTCTCCAGACCCAAACGATTCCTCCCAAAGAAACGAAAAAATAAAAAAAAATACATTAGTCGTACAGTGTTGCCCCCAGCTCTACCGCCTAACAGAAACATACTACAATGGAATCGCCGTCGTTTCTCACAAGCCGATCCGCTCCTCACGTCCCAAGTGAAAACGGTCCGTCCGTTGGCATTACTCCTTGACGTAATACGGGGTCTTTGTAAAATATTAGAGTATACCATCTTTTCAAGTACCTCTATTTCAAGTCAAGCCCGCTCCTCCCATGGCTCGACCCCAGGGTTAGCAATGGTACTAGTCCACAAATCCCGCCACGATGTTTAGCACCGTTGGAACCAAGCATGCAATGACGACAGAGAAATGATCATGGCCCTCGTTACGCCGCCAGAAGGCAAATCGATGCTGCTTATGTCTGTGTACTTTAAGGCAAGATCCGGTGTCATTCACCAACACTATATGACTGTATGACTGTAGTAAATAACTAAAAACGCGTGACCCGGTGGGATTTCAACTCGGGTGTCCACAGTAGCACCCCGATGCCATACCGACTCTACTATCCCAACACTTTGTGAGCGGTAGAAAACCAAGGAATGGCAAAAGGCGACACGTGAAATAGTTGCCTTCAAGATTAGGTCACTTCTATCAGGTATGAACTCTGCCAGTTCATAAAAACAGTGGGTGAAACACTTCAAACTCTCCAGACCCAAACGATTCCTCCCAAAGAAACGAAAAAAAAAACAAAAAAAAACATTAGTCGCACAGTGTTGCCCACAGCTCTACCGCCTAACAGAAACATACTACAACGGAATCGCCGTTGTTTCTCACAACCCGATCCGCTCCTCATGTCCCAAGTGAATCTGTTTTCGCTACGATTCCCTTTCTGATTTTTATGGAAGGAGACTAACGCTCGCAGTAACCTTTGGGTCTACTCGTCCACAAACCATCGAGGCCGTCTTCTAGAACAAATTGTTGAGTATAGCCCCCTTCAATTAAGAAACGAATATGGCGTCACCACGCTCTTTGGCCTTTACTACGCTCAAAGCGGTACTACGCCGGACCTCACTCTAGCTACTCCTGGGGAGGTGAAGACCTCGCGTACGTTGGACAGCCCCTGGGGTAGTGACCATTATCCATCATGCTTCAAATTAATAGCAAGAAATTCCACACTAAATGAGCTTACCGTCAGATGAACTGGAACTCGTATCGATTACAACTGAGCACCTCATCTCAACCTACCCTTGAGAGGAATTCATCTCGTCCTTAACACAAGCACGTTCGTTCGCAAGCGAAGAGGTACGCAGTACGGCAGATGTCTATTGTCCTGATTCATACATGTTCGAATTTCTCCGTAAGGCATAACGGCTAACCAAACGATGTAGACACAAGGGAAACGCCATCTTCACCTAATGGAGCTAAAACGTCATTAGCGCATTATTCGCGAATATCAGGTGACTTTACAAAGCGATAATTGGTAAGATTTTTGTCATGATGCAGGACATGAATCTGGCCTCTCTCGTCTTTGGGGGGTTTTCTGTACCATGAACGGCCGTGCGAGGGTGCGCCTCCCGATCTTGGGTGAGATGTGGCTTCAAATGGACTACTCGCAATGGAACATGCCATCATTCACACGCTATTTACGCACGCCGTTGCGGACCCTTCGACCTTCCCACCTTTATCAATTATCAGCATTGACCAACCGGTGCCGGAGCTCGATTCCCCCTTCACTTTGGGCGAACTGCAAGCAGCCATTTCTCAAGGCAAGCCCAAATCTACTCCTGGCCACGATCAACTGAAACTGCAAGACCTCCGAAACTTTCACCGCACGGAGTACATGCTCTACTACATTTGGCCAAGAACTCTTGGGCCTCAGGCGAGATACCTGGCAACCTAAGGGTAACGATCACTCCACCGATACCCAAGCCCGGTCAAGATCCTCGTAATCCCCAGAATCTTCGGCCCATACCTCTAAACCCGCGATATGCAAGCTTATCGAGCATATGCTTGACAATCGACTGGTACACCACTTGGAAAGTACAAATTGGTTTCACCCCGCCCTCACTGGTTTCCACCCCCATCTTGCTGCCCACGATTACCTATGGCTGCTCCGGAGAGTTACTAATCGAACCTCGCGCCAGGCCTTGCCGGACTACGTCCTCGCCTTGGACATGCACAAGGCATTTGATAATGTCTGCCAGTCAGGTATCCTTCAAAAGGGTTACCTCGCATTCCATTGCCAAATTTGCCCAAGAACTCTTGGGCCTCAGGCGAGATACCTGGCAACCTAAGGGTAACGATCACTCCACCGATACCCAAGCCCGGTCAAGATCCTCGTAATCCCCAGAATCTTCGGCCCATACCTCTAAACCCGCGATATGCAAGCTTATCGAGCATATGCTTGACAATCGACTGGTACACCACTTGGAAAGTACAAATTGGTTTCACCCCGCCCTCACTGGTTTCCACCCCCATCTTGCTGCCCACGATTACCTATGGCTGCTCCGGAGAGTTATTAATCGAACCTCGCGCCAGGCCTTGCCGGACTACGTCCTCGCCTTGGACATGCACAAGGCATTTGATAATGTCTGCCAGTCAGGTATCCTTCAAAAGGTTTACCTCGCATTCCATTGCCAAAAGGCCTAGACCTGGGTACGCAGCTTTCTTCAGCATCGGCAGATCCATCTTAACCGTCAAGGACACCAGCCCACATCGTTCTACCTCAATAGAGGAGTTCCACATGGGTCCCATTTATCTCCTCTTCTCTTTAATCTGGCAATGAACCGCGTGGCTAGAACTCTTGAGCAGGGCGCTGCCGCCCGCTTCGCGCGTTATGCAGGCGATATTGTGGTATGGACGAAAGCCCAGGATCACGACTGGAGAGAAAATATGCAAAGAGAGTTGCAAGCAGCACTCCTGAGCTTGGAAAATACGCTGTCCCAATTCCGCCTACAGCTATCCCCAACCAAGACAGAACTGCTCAGCGTCGATAGTAAACGGCGCTCAAATAAGGAGCAAATTATCTCCCTTCAAGGGGGGGACACGCTACTCTAATCCCACAATGACACCATTGACTGCTGGGCGTTCCCGTCAGCAGCTGTAATCGCTCAAAACAGTGGATAGCCTCACTTCGGAAGACCTAGCGTTCCACCTTACACATAGTTACCCGAATATCAAATAAATATTGTCCTGTGACAATATTCCCATATTTTCCCGCATTGCTCGTCTGCATCACCATCCTCATCGCGCCGGAGCTTCGACCGGGACGATCGCCCTCGACCGGGGGTGACGTCACGGGGCACATAAGTGGGCAATACTCCACAGCGCCATCACAGAAGACCAGCGACGACGACGACGAAGAAAGTGCTGGCAGACCCTGCGCTGGCTGTCAGATCGCCGCCACGTAAATACTGTAAATAGATTGTTCACCTTCTTCATGGTTTGTCTCATCTTCCCTGCGGCCACGTTACAATATGTCGGGGCGCGCCAAGCAGCCTGCACCATGCTCACCCGTGCTGTGGCACATGGGCACTTCAACTACGGCTTCACAGTTTAAGAAGTATGGCAGTCGCATGTAAACGCTCTCCACCAAATAAATCGACACCTTCTCGGTGCGATCAGGGGTGTCCCCAGCTTCACCAGGGTAGATACTGTCCCCGAAGCAGTTCCCCTTCCTCCTCTCACTAACCTCATCGAAGAGACTAAACTACGCTTCCGATATCATCAGGACCATTCATCACAACGAAAAAACTCCTATGGGACCGCCTAAATAGTAACTCTGACAGCGCCGATTTGCCGACAGCATTCCCTCAGTGGGAGCGACCCTCCATCAGAATTCTACGTCGACGCCCGATCCGCCAGAATAATAGAAAGGCTGCGTCTAACCTCACGGCAGCCGTGAGAATTACCTCCGGTAAATTCTCACGGCAGTTTCCATAAAAGCTGGCGGGCCTAAAATTTCCTAAATAATATTACGTTGCATCACCGAACTTAGCGTAACCTGACTGAACGCGTCATAACCTACTGTTGGGTACGGGAAGGCGTACCCGAGCCGAGCTCCGTCGCCTCCAACATACGTTTGGTAGCGTGTTGAAGCGAGCGGCCAGCCAACGTTGCTGCCTTGAAGAAGACCAGAAGCCGAAGGCAAACTTAACGTGTTTACTTTATGGCGAGAGATGGCCGCAGCCAGACAAGAACAATGCCCCGACGGGCGAGGTTACAGTACAGGACTCGAGCAGAGTGACAGCATTCATTCGCTGCTCAAACGGGAACGAACTACAGCGCATGTGGGGGGGGGGGGGTCCAATTTATACACAAAGCGCTAACAGTCAAACAAGCGTTCCCTATAGATTGTGCACACGACACGAAGTCAAAGACACACACAACACTTTCCAGAGTTCGTGAGCGGTCGGTAGTAGCGGCGCACGCTGTGTTCGAGATAGGAGAGAGGGAAGGTCTCAGCAACAGCTTCCGCGTCTTTCGGACAAGTCTCGGCGTGTTGCGTCGGCGCCACCGAAGTTTGAACCACGCCGATAGCGAGGCGCCAACGATCCAGACAGCCAACGATCCAGGCGCCAACGATCCAGACCAACAGGGAGGCGTGCTTGAAAGGCGCACGTAGTGGAGGCTTCGCCACACAGTCGAGGAGTATTGAAAAAAGCACTGCGGAGGGCTGATTCGTAAGAATCGTAACACTACCCAAATCCAGCCCAACTCCAACAAACAACCTAACCCAGCCCAACGGCACACAACACAACCTATATTAAACGTAATTCAACTTATTCTAGAAGTCCTGTGCGTCGATCTCTTGATATGGCAAAAACCAGAGTTAAAAGAAGCATTAACAAAATCACGATGTCCAAACATTCTGAAAAATAAAAAAAAAGAAATCTTAATGTTGGATCCGAACCTGAGCCTTGTCGTTTCGAAACCAAGTACTATACCACAGCGCTACAGGGGCAGCTGCAAACACGGCTTTTTAGGGAATATTTATCGCACAGAATCTCCGCGTACCGTGCATAGCCAATGACAGGCGACTGCCGCGAGAAATTTCTGGTGGTAATTCTCACGGTTGCCGAGATAATAAACACTACCTAAAAGAAAAGTACGCGAACACTACGTTCGCACTCTCTCAGATGACGAGGCAGGTGACGAAGTAGACATCTATCCCGGCGCGGCTCTGAATGGAACGACGACGGCCATTGCCTGGACACTGCGGACGTGCCGGAATTGAATGGGTCCAGGCACATCTTTAACACATACAACCTCGTAGAAGAGGTAGAACTTCTACGAATTCTGGGAGCCGCGCGGCGAATTTTTGACCATTCCGGCCATCCACCCACGAAGCACTTTCGCATTATCACGGATTCCTATGATGCTGTCTGTGGGCTAACGTACGGGATAGCAAAGGACCCCGGCTAGCTTCGCTAGAGAACGCTACGCGCAGTACACTAGCTCTGCGGAAACCGAAGACTCGCGCACGGATTCGGGTATTCACATGCGGTAGACAGGCTCCGGCAATCCAAAGTGAGGCTTTATTGCCTGGCAGATACAGGGCATATACCCGACAACACGACTATCGCTTGCGGGGAGACAGTGGCTCCTGCCGCTCGCTCAAGCCGCACGACTCAGACCTCGATATCCGTCATCACGGCCGCGGGAGCAGGGGAGGCATCCAGTGTGACCGATCAGGGGAGAATCTCTCAGCAGAGTCCCGTGGAGCCAACTGGGTTCACCGTCATCGGGGCATTCGGAGTAAGCACTGCCGAGCCAACCGATTCCGACCAAATCGCCCAGTCGACTCCCGGCAGAATGCTCGTTCGTCCCGCAGGCAAGCTCCGGGGGAGAGGAGGTCTTCCCCTGGTCGGAGAGAGAGTGGCGCGAAGGAAGGTGACAAACTGGTCCTCCATCCCCCGCGCCCTCGCGCACACTTTCACGGCGAGCCGGTTCGGCGCGTCATATGGGGTCACGAAGAGGTCACGACTTACGTGACACGCCGGCTGCCCAAAATGGTGGCTCCCAGCTCGCGAAAACATGTGTAGGCGAAGCGTAGGGAAACAAGGGTCCCCACATGTCCGAGAGTTAAATCGTCCGTTTTCACCGAACAATACGGCAACCAACATCCTTACCATGATAAGGGACGTACAGACGCCAGCTTCACCACCTCAAAAAGGAAAGCAGCAAGCGCTTACAGGCAGAACCTCTGATCAGCATCCTTGCCCCTCTCAAGCGCTACCCGGGTCCGGGAGAAGTATTTGCCAATAAGTGTTTACGAATGCAGCGTATATCCCCCCCCCCCCCCCCTTATTTATATGTTGACGGTTCCAGCAGGACTAGAATTGCGCCGATGCCCACACTGTAGTCGTGAAGGGACACCAAATCTTTACTAATCTATTTGGCTTTGTCCATTATTCGGCAGTAATCGCCACTAGTTTTTAGCTCTAGGTCCCGCCCCTGCAGCCGAACAGGAACATATCAGTCGGGTCCGTGATAACCCCACCACACTTAGAAGCAATCACCACGTACGCCATTGAAAACGGTCTTTACCAATTGGTGTAACGGTCTGATTGACTTCCCCATTCTGTCTACAAACGGAACTACCTTTAGCGTGCATTGTCTACAGGTGAACCACGTTGTCTACAGAGCGAACGGTGCATTTTGCTGCCACTGACTGACTAAAATGTGTTATTTTGTGATTAGGACCCCAAGACTGCAACTGTGTTCATTGTGTGAGCTGTGACCTTCCCCTTTTCCCCTCATCCCTGCTCCCCCCAGGGCCTCATGGCCTCTCCTTTAATAAAGTGTTTCAATCAATCAACAAAAGTTGTCGTTGTTGCTTCATTATTCTGAGCACATGCCCAATTAAGTGGCTGGCCCGGAATCTGGAGCTAGCTAACGTGCCCGTAGCGAAAAATTCACAGAACTGTGCATTGGAAGCGTAAAAAATTGCAGAATAGTGCATGCCGCATGACACCTGAACGCGATGGCACGTAAGTAGAACAGGCGCTCGCCATTCCCGCAGAACCCTAGCTGACTCTAGACCACCAGACATTGCGTGTGCCAGTCTGCTTGTTGACGTGATTCTCCCAGTAAGACAAAAAAAAAAATGGAAACGAACAAACAGACGAAAACAAACGAACAAAACGAACAAACAGACGAAAACACGGAGTAGAACAACCGAAGCCGATCGAAGTAATTCGTGCCAAGAGACAAAGAAACGAAACGGAACGAAGAGACGCAAATGTGATGTAGCAGTATAGAAGTTGTTAATAAGTGTAACCAGGCGTTCACCTTCAAGGAACGTAAGCAGCAGACTTATAAAGTGCCCTGAGAATTTTTTTTTTCTAGCCACGGAGAACAGTGTCGCGTCCCGCGACTCTACACAGTACCTGCTTTGCACCTGATGTGCTGTGAAGAAAGACAAACAAGCGAGTGAGCTGGCAGACAATCACAACAGGCGTAGCTCCTATATTCACTTTTGGCCTGACCGCCCAGCGTCAGTACGGGCAGCGCGGGAAACTTTGGTAGTCTCACATAGTTTTCTTAAAACCCGGCGATTCTTCGGGTCTATCTTCAGAATGACGTATTCATTCTCTTTTAATATTCCGTGCGTGGATGTATGCCATACGGGGTAACGCAGGGTAAGCGGGGATAGGCCTGAGACAGTTTTTTAGCACTTATAGGTGACCCTCCAGACATTGCAAAGGCAATGCCAGCGGATTAATTCGGACCACTTACAGAAACCTGCAGATGTCTGGGGCCGATAAAAACGTATCTGAGCCTAAATTTTAACACAGACAAATCAAACGTAGGGGTAGCTAATGGTGAATTCAATCCCGCGCCAAGTACAATTGAACATGGCTCAATACCATTGGTAAATCAGTGCGAATACTTGAAATATGGCTAAATAAATGAGAGTGCTACGGTCATAATGAAGCACAGGGCACCCTGAGGGCATTCAATAAATATATAGTGGTACGAGTGACTTGGAAAGGGGCAAATGGAGCCGGCACTGAACTTTTCAAATACCGTATTATGCTTAGAGGGACACTACAGACTGAATATGCATAAATATTTATTTCTGCTGAAAGCTCACGGGTTTCGAAATTCATAGCTCTTTAGGCTTTTGCTGCTGAAAAAAATAATTAAGTGTGACATTTAAATGCAGCCTCCACGCTAAGTAGGCTATCAAGCCCCGTCTCTGTATGCAGTCTGTCAAGAAACTTCCTAGGAGGTGCTGCCTCCTGTGGGATGGTGCAGAAAATACGCACTCTTACGAGTCGGCATGCCGCTACCGTGTTCACGCGTCGTGATGCGAGTGCAAGCCTGCCTCTGACAGATCACAACATGCCGCAAAACGGCCGGTGCGCGGGCGTCTCGCTGCCGGTGATTCAAACGCCGACGGCGGCAAACACTTCGTGTAGCGACTTGTCTCAGCAGGCAGACACCGCAGCCGAGATCCCCCCCCCCCCTCTCTCAGACTCAACGAGTGCCGCTATAGGCACCGGTCACTGCTCAGAGGGCGCGACGAATAAGTACAGCCAGCGCCACCCCGCGGAAGCTTGAGCTAACTTTGGGTCGGTGAGAGGCAGACGGCGGCCGCACGTTCATATATTCGGCACCTCTCGGTTTGTTTTTGCGACTGTGCAATTGTTTTTGGAAGGTGTCTCGAGCTTGAAAACTGTTCTGGCAAATACTTTCCCCGTGTCTCAAGTGCTTCTGTGCGATTTCCGGACAATTACGGGGCTGAACTACTACTGTCGGCCTCGCGTGCGCGAGAAGTTACATAGAAAATACGTTCCCGTGCTCGTGTTCGCCGTGAAAGAAATTTACGCGACAGACATCGTTGCGAAGTCCTATTCTACTACGATGGCATGCGATTCATCGCAGCGCGTGATGTGTATGAACACTGAAAGCAAACGTTTTAGTTTTACGGCCCTTCGTGACTGCGCTGCGCATAAACGGTAACCGTACTCATAAGTTTACTCCTTCCAGTGACAAAAAAGATTAGCCTAGCCAAAGCCAGCGCATATCGAGACACGGATTGTCGGATCAGCTGTTCGTGGCTAGGGTGAGGTAAATGCGCCGAATGTCTGGCGCTTTACGTTTGCATTTATTTATCTCGATCGTAGATGTGGCGACGACGTTTCTCGCTTCCGACGGCGCGTTTCGACGAGCGGCGTGCGGCACCACCGCTCACCACCCGTTTCAATTTGGCGCCGCGGCGTCCTGGAAGCAGACGACGCGCCTCCGTTGCTATAGTGACGGGGCGCATGCGCAGAGAGCAGTGGAAGTGCGATCAAGTGCGAAACATCCCCCTCGCGAGGGGCACGATCAAATGCAGAGCATTTCCGGGGGCGCACGACGTTAAGTAGTTTGCGTTACGTTAATGTTGTTGCACTTGTGGCAACTGCTGACGAGAGAGCGCTCGTCAGCAGTAATTTGAATGAGTCAATGATATAAGGCGCGTTCGTAGCCTCCCATTCTGTGTCAGCTTTGTGGCGCAGTGGGTAGAGCACCATGTACCTTGCGTTCCGCCCGCAGGGTCGTGGGATCGAAACCAGGCGCCGGTAAGTATTATTTTTTTATATAGTGTAGGGGGAGGGGTGCGGACCTGTTGTTGAGAGTGAAGAGGGTAGCGTGATGCGGGAGAGGAGGAGTGGGGGAGAGGGCGCACCTGGAACGGCTGTTGCGGACGCCGAGGCACGCCGACAACGCCGGGTGACATCGTGAGTTAAAGAAATGCTCTGCATTTAAAATACGATGGCGATGGGAATGCGGCGGACAAATTTTGGCTTTCAGCCTTATTCCGTGGCACAAATGTCAGCGCAATACTTTGAACGTCCCAAATATTGCTTTCGGAATCTACTTACAGTCTCTTGACGGTTGGCTTGGAGATGCTCAAGGCGACCATGGCAACAGAAAAGCCGGCAACTAGGAGTACTGTCCAAATCCTGGCCGCATTCCAGTATCCAAACCAAATCTCCCTGCCGCGCCCCGGCGGCGCGAAATAAGATTTCATAGGGATGGAACCAATGCAGTTGGCGACAAGGAGACCGCTGCTGTAGACGAGAATATGGAGATGGTCCCTGCGAGAAAGATGACAAATCCCTTGGTGAGAAACACAAACGGCACGGTGCCCCATTGCATCGCTTATGTATAAGCTGACAAGCGGCCACATCAAACTTTGAAATGCCGAGGCTTGCGCCAACCATACGACCCTATACATTCAACACGAGTCCAGCCATGTCGAATTCAACGCCCCCTTTGCTCACAGTAGTTTAATTGCCTAGTATTTTTGGCCAAGTACCGTCGCAACCAGGATCGTGCCATGCTCTGCCTTTGGAGAGGAATGCACAATCGGCGGAAGTAACACATGTAATAAATTGCATACCCGAAATCCTCAATCATGAAACTAAGCGAACGAATCGAATTTCGCTGGAATGATACCTAAATGTTTCAGGCTAGCCCTCAGACAACCTCCAAAAAAATTTGAGCCGTTCCACTCAATGTGAAAGCTGTCGGAAGTGCACAGCAGTGATTCGCCATAATGAGGTGCAGCGCCGTTATTCGCTCATTGCTGCAACCCAATGCATTCCAAATTTCCCGCCTTCGCAGTGTTCGCGTGCCCCCTGCCTGAAACTATGCCAGCGGGAGTTCTGTTCTTTTTGCGCTTGCTTTAATTTCGTATGCTGGAGTTGTTTTGCGTCATTTCGAACGCATAATTTTTTTTTCTTGCGCGGCTGGAGCGTTTCTGCCGCATTTCGAACTCACCATTTTTTTTTGGTGCTCGGCTGCAGGCTTTCTGCGCCATTTCGAACGCGCCATTTCTTTCTTGCGCGGTCGCTTTTTTCACTTACTACAGACAGTTATCGGCCTCTATCTCCTCCTCCCCCCACTCCCCGACAATCACTTCCTCCTTATCGTAAAAACCAACCCAACGAGCGTTCCTAACTGAATGAACGCGGGGGCTGCCGGTTATATACGGATAATTTGCCTGAAATGTACCTGCAGTTTTCGTTGCGCTAAATGACAGGGATATGTATGACAAGCGCCAGCGGATCACGACGTTTGAACGGTTATGACTATTTAAACCGCGTTGTTTTCGAAGCCTCAGCGTGACTCCCTGACGCCGGTACAGCAGGCTCTACTTGGGTCCGTATCTCGCTGCGCCAATGATTCCGGCAGTCGCATGGACCGTTAGCGAGCTAAGACGACAAGGCGAGCACATAAAGTTCTTTGCACTTAAAACATCCAACGACCGCCTCCTTGCACTAGGTGTCCACAACTCCCTTACCGAGATAATGGAGGCGCAGCACGCCGCCAAATTAGAAAGGCTCACAAAGAGTCACTCGGGTCGGCACTTGCTTACTTCCGTAGGCATTTCACCACCCACTTCCAACTATCGGCAGTTGGTAGGCATTCTCACTGTCAGCCGCCAGACGCTCCGAATCAGACCCCTCCCACGAGAAATGCATCCCGTACATCCCCTCCAAAAAACGAAGACTGAACTAAAGAAGCTCGGAAAAGAACGTCGGAAACACACAAAAATATCGACACGGGGTCAACCTTGCAATCCTTTGCATATGCATATGAACGCATAATTGGCGACGTTAAGGCACTGCTCATTGTGGTGTGAAAGAATTCGAGGGAGGGCAAGGGAGGAGCTGTTTTCGATAAAAAGCCGACATATTTATATCAGTTACAAAAAAAAAAAAACACATTCTGTAATAGCCATCTTGATGCTCGGACCAGTCGTCTTCTTTTGTAGCGTGAGCTACACTGGCCGAGGTCGAGCAGTTTCGCGTAGCTTCTGGAGAGCCGTGCTGCGCATGCGGGAGGAGCAGTGACGTCTCACGGCGCACAGCTGGCGCACCTGAGCTGCCGCCTCCGCAACTGGAGTGGACTGGGCTGGATTGGATTAAAGCTTTCAGGAGCGCACCAATCACGGAAATCTTGGCATTGAAATTTACACGCACACACTCACAAAGAGAAGACACTTTTCCTCTGGCACATGTCAGCGTCCGGTTGACTACGGTGGTGCATTATTCCTAAAGTCGAAGCCCTTAGGACCATCCGAGGTTGAAGCGACAGGAGGACGCCTGGGCCCGGTCGGTAACCCGGCGTCGGGTGCTCGTTGAATAGCGGCGTCTGGGACCCACAACAAAGGGGCCCCACGATGAGCGGCTCGCAGCTGAAGATTGCCGCCGAAAGAGCAATGCTGCACTACGCCTTTGTCAATCCCTCCGTGCAACATTCTCGCTCATTGTGACTTGCCTTGCCGGCGGGCGCTTGGGTTACCGTGAAGCTGCGGAAAGCGGCTTGTGTCCAGTCGCAGCGTCAATCTGGGCGCTCATTTAAAATGTTAACAGATTGATCGGTTGTGTTGGTTCGTGAATGGAAATGAAAAAGCTGCAATAATAATAATAATCAATCAATCAATCAATCAATCATTTATTTAACGTGCCCAGGAACAACCGCGAGGTCTTGATGCTGGCACACAAAAAAAAAAGGAAAAAAAAAACCTAAGAATAACACAATAGAACAATATGACTGTTCAGAAGAAAACTATAAGAGACACAATGCCTACAGAAATATTAGGATGAGAGGACAAAAGTGGATAACACAGTATGAGAAATAGCTAATGATAATGACGAAAAGTTAGATAATATACATACATATACATACATACATACATACATACATACATACATACATACATACATACATACATACATACATACATACATACATACATACATACATACAACAATGCGCCAGATAAACTAAAAGAGAAGGATAGAACAAATTGCACATGTGATGTTATCTTATAACGGTACAAACCTTGGAGGAAAACGATAACTGTGACCCATCAAAAACATCGAGGTCAAGAAAATAAAAATTATAAAGACTTTGTATCCCGTTGAGGGTTGAGTGCTGAGAGAGGCGGGTAGTTACAAGAAACGGAGCTCTCTCTTGTTTGCTTCCGCGGAATCCGAAAATTAATACTATTGAGCAGTCTAGGACAGGATATAGTACCGCGAACGAGCTTGAAAAGAAAGAAGAGATCAGCGCAATTTCGCCGGCAGCGAAGTGAAGACAGTGACAATAGTTCAACGGTGTTAGAACACGAGCCAGAGTCATTTTTAGCGAAGCGATGGTTGTAAACGCTTAGAAATTTTTTCTGGACACGCTCAGTTACGTTACTTAAGGAATTAGAGATGCCATTCTAGATCACAGATGCATACTGAAGTTGAGGAAGACACATTGCGGTGTACAATTTGCGGAGTGGCATAGGAGAATTGAATTCTCTCGATATTCTACAAACACAGCCGAGAGAACGAAGACCCCGCATAGCAACACGCTTAGTATGAGCTGAAAAATGCAAGGTGCTATCAAAGAGAACGCCGAGATCATTGATCTCACAAACCCTACATAAAGACACAAAATTGACAGAGTATAAAAAAGATACGCTAGATGATTTGCGAGTGAAACTCATGACTTTTGTCTTTGAAATATTGAGAGAAATGTTATTGTTTTTACACCATTCTGAAAAAGAACACAAATCAGACTGCAACAAGCGACAGTCGTTAAATGAATGAATTTCCCTAAATATCTTTATATCATCTGCATACAAAAGGAAAGAAGAATTGCGAATGGCCCAAGAAACATCGTTAACATACATTAAAAAGAGGAGTGGGCCTAATACCGAACCCTGAGGTACACCACTGGTCACTTTGTAAAATGAGGACGTCTGGCCATTGACGGCAACATAACATGATCTGCCACGAAGGTAGCTATGCAATAGATTCACAACAGCGGTGTCAACATCAAAATGAGCAAGTTCAACCAAAAGCATTGAGTGAGTGACTACATCGAACGCTTTGCTGAGGTCACAATAAATGGTGTCGACCTGTCCTCTCTGGAATACAGGTGTAGATATTTGCGTCATGAAACTGGCAAGATTAGTGACGGTTGAGCGGCCAGGGAAAAATCCATGTTGATTAATATTCAATGAGTTTATCACATTAAAATACAGTATGTGGTGAAGGGCCAGCTCAAAAATCTTTGACATGGCACAGAGAAGAGAAATCGGTCGATAATTCGAGACATCAGTTTTAGAGCCAGACTTAAATACTGGAAAAACACGAGCAATTTTCCACATGCTAGGAAATGTGGAAGTAATCAGACAGTTATTAAATATGCTAGTCAGTACTGGGACCAGTATACTGCTATAAGCTTTTAGTATGGCTGAGGGGATACCATCTGGACCACATGATAAGGATGGTTTCAAGCGCTTAATGCATTCGCTGATGCGATTTTCATCTAGCGACAGAGCATTGGGTGTGTTGATTTCCAGATGTTGTTCGATAGTAGTGCTAGAATCAGAGGCTTTATAAACGGAACAGAGCTGTGTGGCAAAACAGTCAGCGACGGCTTGTAGTTCTGTTCCATTGGAGTCCAGTAGTATTAAAGGCTCTTCACTTTTGTTAGACCGTTTGCGTACATACTTCCAGAACTCAGCCGGCCTGTCAGAGGCGCTTTTTTTTAAGTGTGCAATATATGAACTGTGATCCCGTTTATATAGGCGTTTACAGAGAGTTCGAAAGCATCGGAAATCTTCCTTGCGCTCGAGAGATGGAGTGCTTTTAAGCTTTCTGTGTGCGCGATCTTTATGCTTTAGAGCACTTATAAGTTCAGACGAGAACCAGGGGGGATATTTATGGAGTTTAGGAGTATATTGTGGAATATATTTGCGCATACTGCTTAAGATAAGTTCCGTAAGCTGATCTACTTGGTCATCAACATTGGTTTTTTCAGTTACCATAGACCAGTCAATGGAGGATAAGTCACGGTGTAAGACAACGTAGTCACCTTTTTTGAAAGCAAATCTGGGCGATTTGTTGATGTTATTTTGAAAGCTCTGTTTTTCCCCTGACAGAGATTGTTAGTTTAAGTGGTGGGTGAAATTTATCGGGACGAACAAGAAAAACGTCAGAGAGTGACACTTCAATAGGCTGATTGTTCGAAATACACAGATCTAATATGTTACCGCAAAGATTGGCAATAGAATTATGTTGTTGAAGGCAATTAAAAGCAAGAAAATCTAATAGCAGGCCGCACTTATTCTCTATGTATTGATGGTAATGAGAATATTTAAGTGTTCTCCAGTCGATACCAGGGGTATTAAAATCACCAATAACAGCAATCCTGTGCTTCCTATAATAATGATAATAATCAATCAATCAATCAATCATTTATTTGCGTGCCCAGGAACAGCCGGAGTCGGCATTTGTGCTGGCGCACGGAAACAGAAACACACGAAACATAATGTACACATCTTTCAAAAACAAAATAAAATACAAAATACAAAAAAAAAAAAAACGAAAGGATAGCTTATGTTGAAGTTACGGAATGAAAGTCATTTAAGTGCATGAACTCAAGGATAAAAGACAAATGCAGAATAAGAAAAGTTGGCAGTTACGCCAGTACAAACTCACAGACATGTTTGCGAAACAGAGTAGGGCAATCATTAAATATATCAAGGTAATCCGAGTACCGATTGTACGTGCATTGCAGTCGGCACACAGGGCACAAGACACGCAGACAATTGGGGTTGCAAAAGGTATCATGTTTCCTGGTCCACTTTTGCGGCACATAAAGACGAACATGCTGTAGCAGCTCACCACAAGACACTATGCCGTGCATAATTTTAAAGAGGAAGAGAATATCAGCCTTGTTCCGCCTGGAAGTTAAGCATGATAGCGTCAATGAAGAGGGCGATCCAGGGTTATAATTACTACTATCGCCAAAGCGATGGTTGAAGATAGATATGAACTTATTTTGGACCCTTTCTACAAGCTTACGGTTTGTTTTGCTCGTGCTGTTCCAGACAACAGATGCATATTCAAGCTGAGGACGACATATAGTTGTGTAGAGCTTGAGAAGAGAAATCGGCTCCTTGAACTCCTTGGACACGCGACAGACAACGCCAAGCGATCGAAGAGCTCTACGAGTAATTACCTGAATATGTGGAGAGAAGCTCAGTTTACTGTCGAAAGTGACGCCTAGGTCATTAACCTCTACCACACGTGGCAGTAATTCACCGTTGATGTTATAGGGAAACAAGATGTTGTCAGTCTTTCTTGTGTATGTCATTACCTTAGTTTTAGATGTATTAATGAGGAGTTTGTTGCATGAGCACCAATGCGAGAAGGACGAGATTGCTCTCTGGAGAGCGGAACAGCTGGCAGAGTTGGAAACAGATTTAAATATTTTTACATCATCGGCATATAAAATAAAATTACAATCATTAAATATTGTCGCGACATCATTTATAAAGATTGAGAAGAGAAGTGGCCCGAGAACTGAGCCCTGAGGGACACCACTGGTGACTTCATAGGAAAGAGAAGACTGTCCATTTACATGCACGAAACATGACCTATCACATAGATAATTGCATATAAGAGATATCAGGGATGGTTGTATATCAAGCTCAGATAGTGTTTTGGCTAGGAGCTCGTGGCAGACGACATCAAAAGCCTTGCTTAAATCAAAGTAGACTACATCAAGTTGACCTCTCCCTTGCACAGCTTCCGAAGCATGCAGCATGAAGTTGACGAGATTGGTAGTGGTCGATCGGCCCGCGAAAAAACCATGCTGTTCAGGTATTAATGTGGTATTTATACTGAACGTGAGTAGTTTATGCAGTATTGACTCAAACAATTTAGAAGCAGCACATAGAATAGATATCAGTCGGTAGTTCGTGGGGTCCAATTTAGAACCTGTCTTAAATACAGGAACAACCCTTGCATTCTTCCAACGAGCGGGGAACTTGCCAGACTTGAGAGAAGCTTGAAATATACACGTCAATACTGGAACTAGGATATCACCAAACGCTTTCAGTACGGCAGAAGGAATGCCGTCAGGGCCGCATGAAAATGACGATTTCAATTGTTTCAGAGCTTTCAAAACGAGACTTTCCGAAACCAGCACTTCTGAGTTTTTACAGTAACCTAGAGATTGTGGAGGGGGGCAAGCTGCACTGTTGTGGCCATAAGTGGAACGGAATTGTCGCGCAAAGGCATTGGCAACGTCCGATATGCTCTCTCCTCGTTCATCGATGAGGTTAATGTTCCCAGGTGAATTTTTACATGTTTGAGAACGGACGTGGCCCCAGAAAGCTTTTGCGTTGCGTGTTGCATCAGCCTCAACCGCGGCAATGTAATTCGACCTATCGCGCCTAACCAGACATTTACAAAGAGATCTGAGTTGACGAAACTCATTCTGCCACCTTTCCTGCCCCGTTTTCTTAGCTTGCTTGTGCGCTCGATTTTTCCTCCCCAAAGCTCGTTTAAGTTCAGCAGTAAACCAACGCGGAAAATTGCCTTTCTTTTCAAATTTTCGGGGAACAAAGCTCCTCAAGCCATCGTGAACAACTTCAGTAAAAAAATCGGTCTGTTCATCAACGTCGTTGAGGTTAGCTATTGGTGACCAATCAGTGTTACTAAGAAAGTGAAATAAACCAATGTAGTCACCACGAGCAAAGTCGTAACTATTGCTACCTGGTGTGCAAACAGGGGGACTGTAATGGAGGAGAGATACCTTATGCAATGAAATATGTAATGACGGATGAAACTTGTCCGGTTTTACAAGGTTAGTATGACTGCGCGAGACGTCGACAGCTTCCAAGCTAGTCAGACACAAATCTAAGACGTTCCCACATGAATTCCTAATGAGGTTGCACTGCTGCAAGGAAGTAAAGGAAATAAAATCAAATAGAAAGTCACACTTCGGAGATATTGGGTGAGACGCCTGACTGACCCGCTGAGTCTCCCAAGAAATCCCCGGTGCGTTAAAGTCCCCAGTGACAAGGAAATGGTGATCACTGTGAGATATTACTGTAGTTTCGATTGTGTTAAGGATATTTCTGAACTCACTGGCATGTGTCTCGGGGGAAATGTAGTATGTACACACTAAGAGCCGTTCACCCCGATCACAAAACACCTCTAACCAAATACACTCACTCTCTAATTCAAGGTCAAGGCGGCGTTTACACTTGATGGAGTCATGTAAGGCAATAAGCACACCACCGCCCCGTTGTTTATCGTGCAACGGGTCACGGTCATGCCGGAAAACTTAATAATAATAATAATAATAATAATAATAATAATAATAATAATAATAATAAGAATATAACTATAATAATAATCAATCAATCATGTTTATTTACGTGCCCAGGAACAGCCAGAGGCCTGAGTGCTGGCGCACGGATAGTTACATAAAAACAAAATACAAGAAACATATTGCAAGACTCAAACAACTGACAAGACACACAAATTTAAGTAGTGAAAATGACCGAAATAAAGCACATGTGGAACCTTGGTACAGGTAAAAAGATAAAAAAAGAAGATACCTTTGTTGCTCTGCTTATTGTAAAGACCACACAACAAGCAGAGCAACAAAGTTTGACAGTAATACAGCAAAAACAACGACAAGAGCGTAGAGACAAATGATAAGACGAAAAAATGACAATAAACAGTTTGAAAAACAGGCAACTATCAGTTGTTTAGACACAACCGCAGAGAAACCAAATTTCAGAAGAAAAAAAAATCGAACGGCAGAGATATCATAGATGTTTAACTTACTGTATTCAACAGCGCAGTACGGTAAATTGTAAAGGATTTTTGAAAGATGTCAAGGCGTTCAAAGAAGCGGTTGTAACAATTCTGCATTCTGCGTACAGGAGAATGATTGGAGTTGCGCGCAGCGGTCAAGAACGGGCGATGCGACCTGGTGGGCCGTTGCGGAACACTAAACTCTGAACAGTTAAGCAGGTCTGCGCAAGAAAGGTCACCATGAACAATTTTGTGAAGGAATGTAAGATCTGCATGCATACGTCTGCTGTTCAGAATCAGGACCCGGACTGTGATTGTGATGACGGTGCTTCAACATGGATAAAAACTTCTCCTGCACACGTTCTTTTAAATCACTACCAGATTTGGAGATGCCGTTCCAGGCAACAGAATGATATTCTTACTGAGGGATACATATCGCATTATATAGAATTAAAAATGGATCTGGAGAAGAGAATTCCTTTGTAATCCGACACACATTTCCAAGACTTCGGAGCGCTCGCCGGGTGATTAGCCTAATATGAGATGAAAAAGAGAGGGTACTGTCGAAAAGCACCCCGAGGTCCCTAATCTCCTCAACTCTTTGCAGAGGAGCTCCCTCAATGCTGTAGGAAAACAGCAGACGGTGGGTTTTCCGGCTGTAGGTGACAACCTTTGTTTTAGCGGGGTTTAAAATTAGGCAGTTTGTTCTGCACCAGACCGGTAATTCCGACACATCCCTCTGCAAGGCACAGCAGTCCTGAACACCGCTAATGTGCCTAAATAGTTTGACATCATCAGCATAGAGAAGAAAAGAAGAGTTTGCTAACACTGTTGACACGTCATTGATAAAGATAGAAAACAATAATGGACCCAGCACGGAACCCTGAGGTACACCACTTGTTGCAGTGTAAACACTAGACTTTTTGTAGTTTACATCTACGTAAAAGGACCGGTCAAGGAGATAGTTGGACAACAAGGCAACAAGGCTTGCGTCTACACCGGACGTAGCTGGCTTGTTAATTAATAACTGATGGTTCACCACATCAAACGCCTTACTGAGGTCAAAATAAATATAGTCCAACTGGCCGTTTCACAAACTGCAGCCGAAGCCTGTGTCATGAAGCTTGCAAGATTTGTGACCGTCTATCGACCCGAGAAAAAGCCGTACTGATTTGGTATCACAACGTTCTTGACGCAGGCCACAAGAACTTTGTGCAGAGCTGTCTCAAAGAGTTTTGAGGTGACACAAAGGAGTGAGATCGGGCGATAGTTAGAAACAGCTGACTTATCACCAGACTTAAATATTGGAAAAATTCGAGCGATCTTCCATGCACGAGGAAATTTGCCGAAAAGTAAGCAGTTATTACAAATGGAAGTCAGGACAGGCACAAAAATGTTGCCGTAAGCCTTCATGAGGGCTGTTGGAATTCCATCTGCACCACAGGAAAATGATGGTTTCATCCGTTTAAGGCTATCATTGACAAGTTTTTCGTCGAACATGGGTGTATTAAAATTAGACATTCTATTGAATGATAGGCGTTCGCCGTTAGCATCAGGCAGTTGAAAGACAGAGTGAAAGTACTGAGCAAAGCTGGTGGCAACATCCTCAACGTGTTCATTATCGGAATTAAGTAGGTTAATGTGTTCTTTAGATGCCTTAGAACGGCCGCGTACATGCCTCCAGAAGTCAGCAGGTTTCTGAGACGCAACAGCCTGTAACGACTCTATATAGAGCTGGTGGTCCCGCCGGTACAGGCTTTTACAAAGTGAGCGATACCGACCAAACTCAGCTTTACACTTGTCAAGCCCAGAACGCTTGGCCTTTTTGTGGGCGGTGTCCTTAAGTTTAAGCGAACTTCGAAGTTATTTAGAGAACCAGTGGGGAAATTTAGAATGAACATGCTTGTAAAGAGGGATGTACTTTTCCATGCCACTCCTGACAATGTCGGTAAAACGTCGACCTTGTTCGTCAACATCATTGACATCAAAGACACTTGACCATTCAGCGGATGACTAAAAGTGATTCAGCCCAGCATAATCTTCACGCTTAGAAGCATATCGCGGGAGTTCACAATCGTCAACACCACCATCACGATGCTTGGCAGTGACCGAGACAGAGACAATAAGAGGGGGGTGAAACTTGTCGGGGTGAACAAGAGATATTTCGGAGGCACACACTTGTACGTTTTTTAAGTTTGAGAAGCACACATCTAGAACATTACCACAAGAGTTTTCTAGGCGGCAAAACTGCTGCATGGAGGTGAACGATTGAAAATCTCATAACATGCTGCATTTCTGAGCTGCATAATGGTTTTTGTGCTCAAAGGAAAGGCTGTTCCAGCGAATACCAGGGGTTTTGAAGCCCCCAAGTATAATGAGCTTATAATAATATAATATAATATAATATAATATAATATAATATAATATAATATAATATAATATAATATAATATAATATAATATAATATAATATAATATAATATAATATAATATAATATAATATAATATAATATAATATAATATAATAATATAATAATAATAATATCACTATGCTTCTAGGCCTGGTCACAGACATTCCAGGTGAGGTGAGACGACCTTGGTCATGGCGCTGACTTTCCGGAACGTTTACCATCGCGTATGTCAGTCGCACTGTTTATTGAATCAAGATCATATGCATTCGCCGGAATCGCAGGGGACACCGATGAATCGTGGTTTACTTTCGGTGGCGTTAGTGCATGCAGCTCTAAAATGTGCGAGTTCCCGCTCGCAGTTCTTTGTACCGCATATATTTATATTAAGAATAGTAATTTTCCCGTCTGTCTCGGCTATCAACTTACAGTTTTCATCACTGTAATCTTGGATCATACTCGCATCGTTTTCCTTTGTTAATTATGGCGGGTTATTTGAACACGAGTATGATCCTCGACATGCTTGCACAGAATTTTAACATGAAACTCTTGGTTCTTGTTGCTCACATGACTTCAGCCGACTAGGGGGTTAAAAGATTAGTCTCGACAAAAGCATTATTCGATTAATCGAATGGTTGATCGATCATTCACCCACCACTAGTTGCGATACGAAGAAACGGCATAGTTTGGGGCCGAGGTGCCTTAGAAATAGTAAGGTAATGTTTGACGATCATCTCAAGAAAGACGTGGAGGGAGCAAACTGAGCTTAGTAGGGAAGAGGAAGGAAGGGAGCTGTAGCACTGGTCTAGCATGCCTTCCACCCCTAGAAGCGCTTATTTGGATGCGTTGCCTATGTAGGGTGGATTTGAAGCCACCCGGTGCGGTAGGGATAACCACGCAGTGAACTTCATTATGCCCGCGTCCGAGGTCTCTGGGCGTGCCCCCCCGGTAGCGTGAAATAGAGCAATAGTAAATCACTGAAGGACTCTGGCCAGTTATCATTCCACCGTGCGAAACTTTAGGGAGTTCCAATTACCGTCTCGTCAGCACGGAACGCTAGAAAAAAAATATATCTGAAGCAACATGGTTGTCTGCACCCGTGGTCTGCACTATCGCAGAAACAATCAGGGCACAAAATGCAATTTTCGTGCCAAAGGTTAAGCTGATTCCATGTAGGGTAAACAGTGCAGATCCACGTTTGACAAACAGCCGTTCCAACCACGCGGCGATTTGCGAACGGCTGAGGAGGCACTTCGAAATCCACAGCGGCGGGCAACACCTGACAATTAAAGGTTGACTTTATAACTTTTACAGCGGCGGTCGATCACCACAGGGTGAATGGTGTAGATCTAGATACACGCTCGAGAAACAACCGGTTCATATACACGGCGATTGGCGAACGGTTGAGGCACTTCGAAATCTACAGCAGCGGGCAACGCCTGAGAAGGCGTAATCACGCACAGAGGCACGGTTGAAGCACTTCACGTAAGAGCAGGAGGAGCGGATGCGGTAGCGCACACTGTGTATCCAAACCACGACCGGCTGTCGTGACCCAAACCACGACCGGCTTGATCCAAACACTTGCCGCTTCACGTAAGTGCATAAGCGGCGGGAAACACCTGTTGAGAACGCGAAATCCAACACAGGCACGGTTGAAGCACTCGTAACTTTGTTAGAATATGAATGATTAGGCGTTCAATCGTCGCAGAAAGCGAAATACAACATGCCGATTGAAACACTTCACACAACATGAGCACAGGCTAGCGGGCTAGCGCAGAGGGCACAGCTCCGGCGGCTCCGGCAGGTCCCAGAGCGCAGGGAGTGTGCACAACGGCGGAAAAGCCAAGCGCCCTTCGCCTTTGCCACTCGCACTCCTCCTTTTCTCCCTTTCGCGTCTGAGCGTCCGGGCAATTTATATCACGCCCCCCGGTAGGGCCACAGCCTCGTCGAGTGATCGCGACATGCAGCACCAAATGAAGTGCATTGACATCTAGGTTATTCAGACCCAAAAAGGGCATGGTGCCCTCTTCATACATGGCCACAAATAGGTCATGCCAACATGTATGACAACATTATTAATTAAATTGATAATTGCAAGACACGAATTTTTATAGGACGCGAACATTCACCACGGCACGAGCCAGTGATTTCAGTAAAAGTACTCGTTTCTTTAGTTTTCGTCTACCGTCTTTACGTATCGCTTCATATGCCGCACCAAGAAATTACAAAGAAAAAAAGAATCAGACATAGAATACCATGGGCTTAGATTATCGGCGTTTGGCTATCGGCAAGGGGCAAATGTGCCAGGGGCTTATGAGTACGGGGCTTTCGAAAACAGGGCAAAAGTCGCGGGGCTTCCGGCACGGGGCAAATGAGACGGAGCTTTTGAAATCGTGGGCTTTCGTGCACCCCCCCCCCTCCCCCCCCCCTCCCCCCCCTCCCCCCCCCCCATCCTCCCTCTTGAAGTGTAGTCATCTCTATTTCTTGCCCGCAGCCCCCCGCACTAGATTCGCATCTTCTATCTTGTGAATGTCACTCTGCACGTACTGTATGCCGTGTGTCCGCAGGGAAGCTCTCAAGAACTTTAGGGGCGTAGGCTTTGCCAGTAACGTCTTCCGAAGTCGGACCGTCATCCCCGATATTATGATCTGGTGCTGATGCACCGACTTCAATAGCGGGGAAACTTGCTTTTCGTTTTTGAAATGCTGAAGGCGGTGTCAAGGTGTCTTGAGGTATACGAGCAGAGAAGGTCAAGTTGTACGGCGTACTTCATGCGACACCTAAGCCGAGATGTTGTACACAAAGGCGCATGCTGTCATTCGTACAGGTAATGTAATCATGCTTGGAGAGGCTGGGGGTCGATGACCGAGTACCGCAATGCCCATTGAGGTCGTCTGTGTAGTTTGTTCACGGTAATTTCTAGTCTCCTTCCTGCGTCCTTAATCTCTCTTGTACGACTCGATTCATTTTTTTTGTAGGTGCGGCCTTTTTGTCTTCTGCAAGAATTGGTTCCTGTGGGATAATGTTTTCGTTGTAGGAAGTCCATAATCCTGTACGCCAGTTTAACACACCCCACAGCACCGGCCTGTTGGCCCTCAATTCTGGTTGGGCAAGCAAACGATTCCATCTTCTCAATGAAGCCAAGGCTGTCGGCGCTATGCTGAAGCCTAGCTAACGAAACTGCGACCTCGAAGCCTTTAGCTTCCTCAAGAGCGGGCGTTGTTTCAGCGAAACGTTTCCGATGGAATTCGAGAAGGCCTTGCAGAGCATCAGTTTTGGCCCCACCTCCTCGCTTCTTCGGATTGAGCAATGCGGTCTCGTCGTGTCGCTGACGTCCGGGTATCGGCACCATATGAAGAACGGCCAGAGAGGGCAAGGGAAGAGGCCGTCGCGGATAAAAAGCTAATATATTTGCATTATTTGCAGGAAACCGTTTTGAACAGCCGCGTTGTTGCCTCGTCTAGTCGCATGTTTCTTCTTCGCCGTATGTGTCCGTGGGGTTCGTGTGCGCTTAATCCTTGTCTTCGTCAACGTTCTAATACATCGTAATAGCGTAAATGTACATCATGGGTAAAACGAAACAAAGAAAAACAAGCAATCAAACAACTTCAAGTATTTGGCTACTCACGGTGAAATCTGGCTATAAAAAATTAGCAGTGGCTTAGCTCGGCTGTGCCAGGATATACGTAGCGTGAGCTAAGATTCAGCTGGTTATTCCTAGCTTTCCTGGTTGTCTAGGATTAGCTGATTATCATGCTTACTGTTGCTGAAACGATTTCTAATCCAATCTAATACAATACAACCCAATTTAATCCAATCCAATCCAGTTCAAACTAATCCAATCTAGTCCAGTCCAGTCCAGTCGCGGCGGCGGCGGCTCCGGCGCGCCAGCTGTGCGCCGTGAGACGTCACTGCTCCTCGCGCACGCGCAGCACGGCTCTCCAGGAGCCACGCGAAACTGCTCCACCTCGGCCAGTGTAGCTCACGCTACAAAAGTCGTAATCAACATAAGCGCCGTAAGAATGCTGCGCGTTATTAGATAATTCTCTGAATTTATGCACATCCTTTTTGTTATTCATCAGTTCCAAATAACAGCCAAAGTCGGAAGACTCAGGAAGGCCAACAAAAGAAAACGAGAAAACAACGAGACATGCTCACCATTGTCTTCTTTTCAGGTCGAGTTCTGTCATTACCACAAACACGCTTTGTGACAGGCAGAGGTTGAGGAGCAGCATTATTGCGGGCAAAAAGAGCCAGTGCATGCTCGAAAACATACCGGGGCGTATCTGCAAAAGCAAAAGTTGTAATAGTAATATATCAATGTGTCTATCAAAAACTAGCATTTCTTCAGATTTCAGAATCCAGCTGATGAACCACCCGGATGAACAACATAATACAAACAGATCGCAAAAAAATCACGCCATATCCACGGAATGAATGATGATAAGTGGGGCGAAGCTCGAGAGGGGGAGATCATCGGTAACCGTAACTCTCCCGTGAAAGTTCGCCCATTACATCATTAAGAAAGACGTAAGACTGTGTGCGTACATTGTACAAATCAACTTTTATTTTCGGAGTCAATGCTCCCAGGCCCAGACCTGGTGAAAGACCCCGCGCCATCGAGGACTTCCCCGCACCTCGACCACAATTTGTCACGTAGGATGGGACACAACGGTAAAGAAAGAACTTTTATTTAGGGCGAACTTGTGCCCGAACAAGACGAGAGGAAACGAGCAAAGGTCCTTGCGTCTCGTTCGATCTCCGAGAACGACTGCCTGCGTTCGTGGCGTGATCTCTTGCATGATCTCCCCCTCGCATTGCACGTGCGCTCGCGCCTCCGTTGGCGAACACAGACAAGCTCGCGCTCCCGGTGCCGAGTTTGCGCTGCCGGTTGCAGCCGGTTCTTGCGCGTGCAACGCGGTCCACTTTGCGACATCTCCGAAAGCATGCGGCGGTCACGTACCACGAGACACAAGGGATGGACAGACCCATGACTTAAGGAGCTTCGCCCCTAAAACTGTTCCTCATTACGTGTTACAACAGAAATGTATGTGCTACAAACAAAAAATTCGTCTCCAATCGACGCGTAAAGGTGGTTGGAAAGCAAAGCTGTAAACGACACCCACAATTCCCCATGCGACGTCACTTCAATTCACACACCTGGTTCTACAAAGAGTAAAAGCAGCGATTCTGAGACAGCGGAACCTAGCCATCCTGATGTGATGGCTCGGGGCTACACCACCGCACGACACAAGCGCAGACACCGAAACAATTCGGCTTAGTGATAATCGTTTATACCGATTTAAACTAGTTAGTTTAGTGAGTTGGAGAATTGCGAGAAAGCTGAGGGAACTGTACTAACCGCCATTTATCAGAACCAGTTGTTCCTTTCACCTTTTGTAATACCGGTTAAAGCACAACCGATTTGGTGTTCATTCATTTAGAAAACGGACTCCCATTCGTGGCAAACAGCGCGCAAATGGTAACGTTTTTATGGCGGCGATATGTCGGTATGTGATCTCTACATTTTGTTTGCCAGCTCTGCAAACCAATTCTTAACGTATCTTTGCCGTGAGACCACTTAAATTCCGTCGGGTCCGGGTTACCCAGGAGGTGCTGTCGAACAAGCTAATCAAGCCATGCGAAGGAAGCCCGCAATGGGCGCGAAGCTGCACCAAAACAGGCCAAAACTACCAGTATATTCCAGGCACTATACCAAAACAACCGTCTATGAAGCCGACGACAATGCCGATGGTATGGGTCCCGCCACCGCGCCCGCTGGGGGGAGCAGCCTCCGGCGCGCGGGGAACGCTGCGCAATAGCGCCCATTGGTGGCGCCATGTACACTGTGCTCCGTGAGTGAGCGACATTAAGGGTCCGTCGGAGAGAGCGAAGTCGGCGCTCCTTTTTATCTTACTCCGTGGTCGCCTCCAAAAAGTGCCCTACTCGTCTCCAGATGCCGATTCAAAATGAACATCTGCCTCCCCGTCTCCACGCGGGGGCTTAGCTTAGTCGCTAAGACGACGGGCTCGCGCTCCGGTATACGAGTACACGATTATAAGAAGTATACGGTCTCTTTTAGGGGCAAAACCGCTTAACGACGCGGGCTCTCAGCGTCTCCTGTCGTCGTCGTGGTTTCATGCAGTCACGCTACTAAAACACCGGGACACCTGTTTTCCAACGCCTCGCGCAAGAAAGTTTCATCCCCGTGGGCAAAAACTCGCGCTAAATAAACACACCAGGGCGCTCGTTTTCGAACGCCTCGGGCTGGAACTCTTCGTGCTTGAAAAAAATGTGGTTAATCCCTCTTTCACAGGAATCGGCAAAACATGAAAGTGAAAGGGGCTTTCAAAGGAGCAGTTGAATGTTAAAGGAATTTCCTTCTTGTGCAAAGGGTTCGCAAGCCTGCTACGCCAGACGAAGTGACACCGACACGCAAGAAACAAAACAAAAAAAAAACAAAACAGGGGAGGGTCCCCCGTACACGAAGGCGCCGGCATCGAGGCGCCAACTGTCGGCGCTCATTAGCGTCATGATGAGCTACTTCGCTTCGCCTCGTCTAGACGGCGCGCCCCAACTGAATGAGTCATAGGCACGGTGGTCACAGGGAAGGACATAAGGCGTGTTCGTAGCATATGCTCACCAGAGTTACTCAAATATCGGTTCGTAGCGCAGTGGAAAGAGCGCCACGTACCTCTCGTTGCGGCCAGAGAGTCGTGGGATCGAAACCGGGCGCCGCCGCTGGCACTTTTTCTGGCGACGTCACTTCCGTGACGGATATCACGTCGCCAAAATCGTTGTGTAGCCGGGCATAAAAACACTTTCGTGTTAATACAGGAGACTTTTACAGCCAAGCTGTACACCTCTATCCCAAATGGTTTCATCTCCGTGGGCAAAAATGCTAAGGCACCAAGAATACAGTTATGCACTCGTCCTTCGTCATCGCCTCCTGTATTTTACAATGCCAAACGCATCGCGCGCCTACCAATGGGAGTGAGTGGTACGCCTGCAGCGCCCACCTGTCGTAAGGTGGGGCCCCGAGCTGAACCGCAATCACCGAACCGTAACTGCATTCGAGAGCGGCTTGGGCCTGGTTGCCAAGGCAACCGATCTTTGAGATTGTTAAAGTAATGGCGCTCGCGCCAGCGTTAGAAAACTCAGAGCCGCGGCGGAGCACGTTTTGCCAACGTTGCCGCTTTCCACCACGCGTCACCCCGAGATGAACCGGCACGTGACTAAAGCGCTGGGAAGACTACAGATTGGGGGGGAGTGGCCGGAGTAGAAGGAGAGGGTTCGTTTGGCCGGTCCGGGCTGATGCGTTTGGCATTGCAAAAATACAGGAGGCGATGGCTTCGCCGCTCCCAATGTTTCACGTTAGTGAAGATGGCCCAGTTTTTTCTTTGCCATCTTTTCACGAAGCTTGCACATGTGTGTCGTCAGTGTGATTGGAGAATAACTTGCGGGGGACGGTGCATCCTTCGCCTCCTTTAGATAAGCTACAACTAAGGCCTCCCTCCAACACCTGGGAAAGTGCTCCGAAAGGCTTATTTTATTATACAAGTGAAGGAGTGTTTCAAGAGTGTCTGCCTGTAAGTGTGGTATCACAGTGTATGTAACATTGTCTGCCCCTAGAGCTCCAGGCTCACTAGTGCTCACAGTAGCCCTCAGACGATAAAGTGAATGCTGAGAGTTGTAAGAAGTGTGTGGCCTATTGTTATCCCGTAGCGACTTTTCACAGGATATTTTGTGCTGAATGAAAGTGTTTGCGTAGTGCGAAGAACTAGACAGGCGTTCGAAGTGTTGTGCAAGTACGTGAGCCTGGTCTTCAAGTGCTCCTTCGGTTGTGCTATAACCAGGGGCAGGCTGTGTGTTGTCCTATGGATGTGTCGGGAAACTGATGGAAAATATGGTGCTGCCCCGCTTGGACTGGGATTTGACCATCCGAAATGTATACCCGGCACAGATGTGTGGTTTCCGCAAGGGTCGTAGCAGCCTCGACAACGTCATCGCCCATGCAAATAGCATAAGAGAAGCAAAGTGTCGGCGGAACATTGCCGCTGCCGTGTTCCTCGACATCAAGTCAGCGTATGGCTGCGTTGAGCATGAAGCCATCCGCTCGGCGCTGAAGTCTTTAGGCATCAGGGGCCGCATGTACGCATGGCTATCGGACTACCTCTCCGATAGGTATGTGTACATATCTACCGACATGGGTGACTCATCGCTACATCAGGTGACCTGAGGTGTTCCCCAGGGTGGGGTGCTGAGCCCTACACTCTTCAACATTGCCATAGTTGGCCTGGAGAAATGCGTGGCAAAATCGGTAGAAATCTCTCTGTACGCCGACGACATCTGCATATGGAGTTCTGGCCGCAATAGGCGAGTGTTACGGTCAAGACTGCAGCGAGCAATTGACTCTATTGCGGCATTTGTGGCAACTAGAGGATTAGTGATTTCAGGGAATAGGTGTGCTGCGATGGCCTTCACAAAGCGTGACCTTACGCTCTACGGCCTCACTGTTGGAGAGACCGCAATTCCATACGTCCCGACCCACAAGTTCTTGGGAATGACATTTGATGGTAATCTCACCTGGTCGCCACATGTTCGCCACCTCAAGGACAAGATTACTTCGCTCGCCCGCATATCCCGCATGCTCTCCACCAACACTGGCGGAGAGCCTGCTTCCTGAGCATTCTGAGAATCCTGAACTCTTCCTTAGCACCCGCCCTGGATGTTCCTGCCCATACCAGTCACGACTACTGTGCCATTATCACCAGGAAGGAGTATATTCCGGCTCCCGCACTAAAGTTCCTCGCCCTGGACTACATGTCGCGGATATACAGAGACCACACTCATGTGCACACTGATGGGTCAGTGTCATCAACATCATCCACTATCGAGGTGTGGATACCGTCATCCCATACTACCATCAGTGTCATGATCAGTCACAGAACGTCAACTACGGCTACCGAACTTGCAGCTCTGAGGGTTGCTTTCGCTCATATCGTCAAGCAACCCGCTCGAGAGTGGGCCATCTGTACAGACTCAAGGGCTGCCCTTCAATGTCTAGCATCTTTTCCAAAAGACCAGCTTGTGTGTGACATACACGCTTTACATCTTTAAGCTCTACAAGCGCACCATCACATTGCACTTCAGTGGATTGCAGCCCATTGTGGGATAACTGGCAATGTGAAGGCGGACATTGCTGCATCCGTTGCGCATAAGCATCGTGCATCGGCAATAGCTATACCATTCTCCAGGAAAGATGCATCTATAGTTGCATCCAGCGTGGCATGGAACATGCAGCGTGCAGCCTAGGATGACGTATCACGTCATTACGCGCCGTTATCTTTCATCGATCCCAACGGCAAATTTAAAATCCCACCAGGACTCTCCAAGCGGGTATAAGCAATTCTACATCGCATGCGGTTGAATGTCGCATACACACGCAACTCCCTCTTCAAGATAAAACAGGTTACGTCGCCACTCTGCCCACACTGTGATGTGCGAGAAACCCTGCAGCACCTGCTTAATGTGCTCGATTCTGTGCTCAGAGAGTATCCCTCGCAGTGACTTTGGGACTGCCGCTTTCCGTGGACATGCAGCTAAAGGACGTTTTAGGACCATGGGCTTGTCCCAAACGTGCTTTACGGGCTACCAAATTTCTGATAGAGTACCTGCAACACACAGGTCTACACCAGTCGCTGTGAATAACTCGCCGTATCTGTACGCATCAACTTTTTGAACATCATCACCATCATCTTCATCACGTCATCAACTGGCGTAGCAAGTTAGGCATTTTAGCCCAGCTAACATCGCCAGACTTCATTAAAGATCGCTCTCTCTCTCTCTCTCTCCTATGGATGAATTTTGTACTCGTGTTCAGACCTTGTGTGCGTCCGTGTGTAAGCTTACTGATGCCAGAGGGGCGCCAACTTTCTCTTTTTGACGCACAGCGCACACAGTTTCCAAAATATTTTGCCTTTTTGAAACGAATAAAGGAAGCCTTCGGAATGGACTTTTCGGCGGCGTTGCGGACGTGCGCCGTGACGAGTTAGGTCGACTTCTCCGCACGTAGGGGTATTATGAGTGTGTAGTGAAGTTTAAACGTTTCCGCAAATGTATTCCAGTTCTCTCCGGCTTCACTTAACTTTTTTATGGGAAGGTGAACTGTTTGGAAGTTTGCCTATGAATGTTAGCGTGGTAGAAACTCACTACCATATGGCTCTGTGCCCACGTCGCACTCAAGAGACGGAAAGAACTGTAGAATCAATCGCTATATCAAGGTGTGAGTGAGTGTTGTGTGGTATGCTATGGTATGTACGTAGTTTTGCGTTAAATAGACATGCTACCGATGATGTTAAAAACCTACCTCTCAATGAAGCGACCCCGGGAATTCGTTCTAGGATAGTCCCATGGGCATTATGAGCCTTCATGTCCCTAAATAGGATAAATGGTTTAGGTAGTTGATTGACCAGAGCATCGAAATCGGAGCTTGATAGGTGAAAGCCTAGAGGGACATACAAGGAACATATCTTTAGTAAAAAATTGAAAATTATTGCTCGTATTGCAACAGCTTCAAGAACGGTCTCTAATGAAATGGTGGGACACGCTACAGATTTTTGGGAAACGATGGCCACACACCCAAAAAAAGCGCGTGCAACCGTTCCTGCCTTTCCTGAATGCCTTGTAACTATTCAAGAAGTTTCTTTGTTATTCAGGTGTACTTCCTGGAGACAAATTACAGTTGGCTTATTGGAATGTATTGAATTTCATACATCATCTAGATTAAGCTTTACAGTTTATATAATATACATTAGCCATTCTTTTCCCATTATTTGCCAAGAACGACGGGAATGTATGGTTAAATATTGTCTCTGGGGGCTGTGATTCTCGAAATATTTTTTTTCGTTTTCTACAGAGACGTGGTCGTTGCACCCTTGTGACACTTCGTTCCTTGTTTCTTGTTTGCATTGCGACGCAGGCAGGTACTGGGAGACGTGTATGTCGTCTTCGGATGTCCTGGGAGTTACCAACAGATCGGTCTCCCTGGACATAGCACCCTTTCCGGTGCTTATAAAAGAAGAAAACGTGGCGCGAACTAGACGTGAACGAAGAAGACAAGGCACGACAGATACAGGCGCCACATCTACCTTGTATTCTTCGTCCATGTCTAGTTCGCGTTTTCTTCTTTTATAAGTATGTACCAACTAGCTCAGCAACTAGTTTTGTTATTTAGGGTGCTCTTTGCCATGGACCGCCACCAGCAAAGGCATCAGCAGCGCCAAAGGTGGCATAGGCGGCGCGGTGACGTGGGAGCCGCTACGGGTCCTACAGTATGCATTTCTTCCATGCCCTCAGGTGTACTGGGTGCTAGTGCACCTGAAACAGAAGAAGCAGCATCGCTCTTGACAGAGACGGCTGCCACCGCAACATCTGTGAGTTCCACATGCAGTGTGGTGACGGGTTGCGCTGCCAAAGGCAGACCTACAAGGGGCAGGGGAGAACGAAGCCCGTCACGCGGGATTGTTACAGTGAACGAGAAGCAGGGTAAAGCTGTTGCCGCCCGGCGAGCTGTGTCCGCGTACTCTCCAGCAGTGTTGTACGGAACGGCGTTCCAAGTAATGGCGTTCCTGGAACTAGTTCCTTTTGGGAGGAACGGAGGAACGCCACCGTCCCATTAAGAGTGTCTGGAACTGTAATGGTAACTCGCTACGTTTACGAAGGAACGGAAGAGGAAACGTCGTTCCTTCTGTAAACGTTGCATCGCTAGCGTTTGACGGTTTTTGATGCCAAGGTTTTAGAGGTGAAGCTAGTGTAAAAAGCCACACGCCGCTACTGTGTTTTTCTTCCTATAAGCTGCCCAATTTATAGGAACATAAACTACCTACTTTCGAGAACGTCCTTCCTCGAAAGTCAGAGGCAGGAGAATAGCCACGCAGCGGGCCGTAGGCGGTCGGGCAGGCTGCGACGGGTGCGCACGGCCATGTCTCTACGTCGGCTGCAGATGCGCATGAGACAGGTGCTTCGGTTCCCATTTGATTCGTCTTCTGCCGAGCAGGAAAAGACTTGTCTGCACCTTGTCTATCTCACGCGTGTTCTGTACAGTACATGCAGCCGAGCCAGCCTAAATGGCCGTTCGAGACCTCTATGCTGGGTCGCCAGCGTTGCGCTCACCGCGTGTAAAAACAAGATTCTCCACCTCGAATTCTTGAAATATTGCCGCTGCCACCCAAAGCGAGGCGAGAGCTAGATCTCATGCGCTACAGCAACCATCCCTGAGAGCTGCTTGCCGAATCTGACCTCTGACATTCTATCGCCCCACGTACTGACATTCCGCTCGAAGGCGCCGCCGTTAACTTTCTCACGCACAGAACGGGCTTACGGTTTTGTGAGGTGCCAGGTTTTCTTTGACGATTGGTTTTCGAATTTTGCTGTGAGTTATTGCGCCCCCTTATCTTAGCATCATAGCAGTGCGCGACTGTGGTGTATTGCTACAGACCGGTTCCGACCAGGGCTTAAGCTGGGCACCGATGGCCAGCCGAGTCGTGGTACCGTAGCTGGTGCCTGCTGCCCTGCGCACAGTTCCTCCGTTCCAACGGGGAGAAGCCGGCGGCCAAACATAAAAACTGCTTATTGCATGGCTAAGTGAATAGCACAAAGTTACAGGAGACAAGGCTGCCATAAAAAGGCGAAGATGGATTGTCAATTCGCCAGCGTAACAGTCTGAAGCTCTGGTTTTGAGGCACCGATAGGAGCGTTTTGTTATATTCTTTTATCTCCGGATAATCTGTTGCCGGTGGTGTTCATGTTCGTATAATACACGTAGTTTGATGTGAGTGTTGGATTGGTCACGTTATTTCCCCTCAGGATTATTCGACACTATATTTTATTTTAAAACATCAATGTAACGTTAATGTAACGACAAGTTACAATGTTAGAAGTGTAACTGGAACGCGTTCCTTTCTCAATATAGGAACGTATAACGGGAACTCGTTTCGAAATTGGGAAGGAACGAGGAACGAGCTGTCGTTCCTATTTTAGTGGAACGTGTACAACACTGCTGTCCAGTAGCTAAAGCCGTGAAACGTTTTCGCGCTTCTAGGTAAGAGATATTAAAGAGAAGCTTTAAATGGCTGGACGGAAGAAAAATCTCACTGTCCCATGTACACAGAGAAGTCCTCCGTGGAAACCCAATGCGAATGGCAAAAAAAAAAAACTTGAAGAGGAGTTAAAAGTAAGGGTAGAGAGAGTGGCTGGGTTCATCTCTCACGCAGCAAAGCGCGCTCGCACCGAGCTACTGCGTGGAGCGCAGCTCAAGCCACAATGGCGGGCAGGGGCCGCGGTGGTGCGGGCGGAGCAGCGTCAACGTGGCAGTGGCAAACACCTGCGAAACATCAGCCCCTCTGTACCTGAAGTTTCGCGAGATGATGGTCTTTTTAATCTTGAACGACGAATATTTACCTATCATAGGTCGTGTTTTGTTCAGAACATAAGCGCCTGATTTGTGTGCTCACGAAACTGTCTTGAGGTGCTCAGAAACAAGGTCTACAATGTGAGCCTCAAATTCTCTCCACGTTTCTGATGGACAATCACGAACACCATAGAGATGGCTCAGGTTTAATTTTTACAAACCTAGTTGTCACGAGCGAAAGCAAGGAGTATGCAAAAAGTGTTTCTTGAAATTGATTTTGCAGTTTCGCAGCCACATGCCGTCTAACTATCTCTACTTGATGACTGGATTATTCCTTTTGCTTGTGCTAAAGGGCATGCACGGACAACCCAGCCGGCACCTTATCGATGGCGAGAATGAGGCAAAGCAGCCGGCAAAGCAGCCGCAAAGCAGTGCTTTCATGTGCGTCATCGCGTGTTTCTCTAGCCTTCGTTCCTTTAAGCTCAGTCAGCGCACTGTTTTCTAGTCAAACCCTCCTCTAGTCATGTGGTTCACCTGCGCTGAACCGCAGACACAGACCAGTGGGCGTTAGGGCGCATGCAACGTAGTCGTTTCACCCTGTTCCAATTACGTGGCCCCGCAGGGGCCAAGCTTCTAGCAAGCGATGCCATAAAAAAGAGACAGGCAGTTTGGACGCCGGCGGCTGAAGGCCAATGCGACGCGATAAATGACCTTGGAAGTCGTAGCGTAGTAGGGCTTTCGCACCAATAGCAAGTTGTCTCTTATTGAACGAACCTCAAGATAGTGCAGACGTGAATTTATCTCTGCATTTCATGTGTGCACAGCGTGGGAAACCAAGCGCGGTACATCCGATGAAGGAGGTGAGCTTGCAATTGTTTCTATACTCGGTGACAACTTAAGAACGGCACCTATGATGATGATGATGATGATTGCTATTGGTCTCCCCTTTGAAGCGATGTGATGACATGTCATCTTACCAAAAAGGACTAATATAACAATGTTTTACACTCTTAGTTTAGTACTAGCGCTGCTTAGGGCAGGCACCAAAGCTTATTAGGCCCGAAATACTTTCTTTTCCCTGTTACAGGTGGTAACTGTCCTAGGCAATATTCCCCTCTCTGCTTTTCGTCCACCAGCATTCTAATCTGCTTTTCATCCCCTCAACAGCCTTGAAGTTAACTTCCTCTCTGATACCCTTAAATCCTAGGGCTTCTGAAAGCCCAATATTCCCTTCATGTAGATTTGGATGGATACCCTCACATTCTAACACTATGTGCCACATAGTTTCTGTTTCTTTTCCGCAGACTACACATACCCCATCATTTTATGAATACTTCCTCACAAAACTCTTAGTTCGCAGGCAACCTGCTCTAGCCTCAAAAAGCAAAGCACTGCCCTGGGAATTGTCGTAGAAATTTTCCTTTCTGATGTTCATCTTCTCAGCTCTGTAGATCTCTAACGACGTTTTAGCTTCCATTTTTTCCCTCCATTTATTCGTTTCAATCTGCCTTGCCTCTTTTTTGGTTACCTTGGCTGTTTTGGATTCCCCACTGTTCTTTCCGTATTTCATCGTTAGCCTTCTAGTCTTTCTTAACCACTGCGTGTTCACGCTTTTCAAGTATAGGTACCTAAAAACCTTAGCTGCCCACCTTCGTTGATCCATTGCCCTCAACCTCATCTCAAAGCATATTTTACTCTGGGCTTCTCTAACCTCAAACGACGCCCAGCCCATATCTAACTGAACTGCTTCGTTAGTTGTTTTTCCATGCGCGCCTAAGGCCAAACGTCCTACCACTCTCTGGTTTACTTCAAGGCCTGATAGAACGTCTGATTTTAAGCAGAGTGCAGCATTCGCAAACGTGAGACCCGGAACCCTTACTCCTTTCCACATTCCTCTTACTAGTTCATATTTGTTATACCCCCACAGAGCTCTATGCTTCATTATAGCTGCGTTTCGCTTTCCCTTAACCTTAAGTTGCTCCTCGTGAGTACTTAAGTAGTTATCCCCTTCGTTTATCCACACTCCCAAATATTTATATTCCTTCACTCTAGGTAATTCGCCTTGCTGGATAGACACTACGTCGGTGGTAGCGTCATTGAAAACCATTATTTCTGATTTTTCTGCACTGAAATTTAACCCGAGGTCAGTGGCTTCTTGGCCGCAAATATTTATTAGCCGCTGCATATCGGTTTGGTTATCAGCTAAAAGAACAATGTCGTCTGCGTATAACATTCCCGGAATATGCTGTTGTACCACTTCGCCTTGCAGAATATGGGTTAGGCTAAACCCTACTTGACTTTCTTCCAGTTTCTTTTCTAACCCTGCCATGTAAAGCATGAACAGTATTGGGCTCAAAGGGCATCCCTGTTTCAGTCCCCGATGGATGTTGACCTGCTGGGCGCATTTCTGTCCTTCCCAAGTAAGGTGAACTCTATTGTCTTTATAGATTGCTATAAGGAACTGTACTAACTCATCATCTACTCCGTGGAGTTTCAGCATTCTCCACAGCCGTTCTCTGTTTACGTTGTCATATGCCCCTTTAATGTCCAAGAACGTTATCCATAGTGGTCTATTCTGTGCTTTCGAAATTTCAATGCATTGCGTTATCACGAACAGATTGTCATCCAGTCGCCTGTCTTGTCTAAATACATTCTGCAGTTCCCCAAGTATTTTATTTTCTTGCATCCATGCTTGAATTTCTGATTTTATCGCCTGCATTACGAATCTATACACCACTGACGTTACTGTGAGTGGTCTGTATGAAGCAATACTGGCTTTGTCTCCTCTGCCTTTATATATTAAATTCATCCAACTTTCTAACCAGTCCTCTGGTATTTGTTTGGTTTCTATCACCTTATCTATTGCCCTCATAAACGATTCCTTACTTTTAGGTCTAAGTAGGTTTATCAGTTGCATTGGTATTCCGTCCGGGCCCACTGCTGTCAGGGGGGAAACCTTTTGCTCTGCTTTTTTCCAATCAAGGTTGCTCAAACTTATTTCCCTTTCCGCAGTCTTTTGTGGCGCTGATGTTATCGGTGCAGGTTTCCCTACCACTATTGTCCTAAACTTCTCACTAATCACTCGATGAATATGCGCCAACGCGTGCTCTCCTTCTAAATGTTCCCCCTCCTCATCAATCAGGAATTTTTGATGGCTATCGTGTTTTGAGCTTAGTGATTTTACATGGTTCCAAAACTTCTTGGATGCGCTTTTGTCCTTCTTCCGTATTTCTGCCATCCATTGTTCGCTTTTCTGCTTGATCTTTGCTTGCACCATTTTCTGCACTTCTAGTTTTTTCCCACGGTAGACATCCCACTTTTCTTTCACTACCTCCGGTTCCATACCAGTACTTTTTGCTTCTCTATGTTCTCTCGACGCCTTTCTTCGCTGGTCAATAGCCTTTTTTATTTCCTTATTCCACCAGCTTCTCTGCTTTCTCTTCCCTTTCCATCGGTTTCGTTCCTTTGCTTCATTCATCTTACCCTTTATGAACGCAATCATTTCGTCGTAATCCCAGTTTCTGCCTGAGTATTTATTGATTTCATCTTCCAATCTATCAGCGATGATCTTTAACTGCTCATTATTCAAATTATTTCCTCCTATTGTACCTATTTCTGCATTTGTCCGGGTTGCGCCTCCAAAGTTCAAGCTAAACCGCTTGTGGTCGCTTCCTAAGCTGTCTGTTCCATTTTCATCTATCCTCATTTCCCGCAGCCTTCCGTATACTGTCTCGGATACTAAACTGTAGTCTATGCTGGACTGTCTGTTACCGCTTTCCCACGTTATTTGTCCGTCACACTTGCTTTCCGTACAAGCCGGTTTTCCTGGCATAGATCTATCACTAGAGAACCGTTGTGGTCTGTGTATCCATCCAAACCTTCTATATGGGCATTCATATCTCCAACTATGATTATTTCGCCCGAATCTTTGAACTCGTTTATATCTCTTCTCAAACAGTTTACCATTTCCTCATTTTCTTCCCTAGCACTACTTCCGGTCCACAGATACACCACTCCTAACCATGTATTTTTCCCCTCTATGGTGCCTCTAACCCATAGATGCTCTTTACAACTTTCATGCACTCTCTGCCAGTCGGTCCCTTGTTTAATGAGCATGCCAACACCTCCCCCTTTCTTCATTCCTGTGGTCCTGTTGCAACCTTCCCAGACATAATTGTCTATGATAGGTGGGGCTTCTAGGTCCCGGAGGTGAGTCTCGGCTAAAGCGTACACGTCTATTCTTTCCCGTTCAAGTTGCTTTTGAATTTCCACCCACTTATCTGGCTTTCTGCCTCCCTGCATATTTATGTAGCTGATTAAATATTTATTGCATTTGTTTTTCCCTTTCCGCTTACGGGGTCTGTTTTTGTCTTTTACAGAATTGTCTGCTCCATTGTTTCCACTTAAATGGCTTCTGTCAACGCTCTCAGTTACGTCCGTAGGTTCTCCGTTTAGCTCTAGGCCTGGCTGCCTCCCACCGTTGAGTGTGCATGTCTCTCTTGCTTCCCCTTTGTCTACTAGTTTGCCTTCCTTAGCTGCGCGGGGCCCCCTAAAAAAGCTACCGCTCTCCCACCTAAGCGCCACCCCACCTTGTTTCCTAGCCTGGGGCTGAAGTGAATTCCGTCCCACTGAAAAGCTTGCCTATGTCCGATGCTGCCAACTACCCTGTTCACGTCTATCACTTCAAGCCCAAGTTCCCTGCCGCACCTCACGATCTCGCTGTTAGCAGCGAATACTACCCGTTCAGTGTGCACGCCCTGCTTCATCACGTCCGGCACGGTTCAGTCTGCAATGCGCACATTTGGGGCCGTCGCCCGCAGGTCCTTTACCCCCTTCGCTATCTCCTGGCCAAGTTTTCCCTCCTCTTCCTTTAGAACATCGTTAAGCCCCACGGCAATCACCACAAGGTTTCTAGCTTTACTAGACAAGGCCAGCTGCCCCTTCGCTGCAGTTATCACCGTCTGCATCGTTTGACCTGGGAAACACCCCACCTTCACACGCTTATCCCCCTTTACCCTTCCCACTATGGCAGCGCTGCTCCTCTTCATGTTAGAGTCACCCGCAATGATTACCACGTTATCATCTGCCACGTGCCGCTCTTTACTGGTACCCGGGTTATCGACTGGTTTTGCTGTCCTATTTCGCAGCACGTGGGAGTAGCTGTTGCCTATTGTTGCTTCCACCCCCGGTTTCACCTCGGCGCATGCCTCCGCTTCGCTGCATGGGCCGAGATGGTCGTCATTTGTTGGCGAAATGACGGTCCTTTCTAGCTTCCTCTCAGCTGCTTCTAACTTTCCCTCAACGGCCCTCCGTTCATCGCGTTCGTTACTTAGCGCTGCCTCCGGTTCTGCAACCCGCTTAGCTAACCCCGAGTTATCCGCTTCTACGCGTTCGAGCCGCGACACCACTACGCATAACCGACACGTACCTGCCCCTTCGTCTGCCTCGCCGCCATCCCGCTGAAACTCCTCTGCGTCTACGTGCCGCGGACAGCTACCACACTATACCAGCTTTCTACGCGTCATCTCGGCTGAAACCCCGACACAACGAGAAAGAAACCGTGCAGGTAAATACTCAGCTTCGGCTGTCCTCCGCTGTCTCTGCCGTTTCGCTGTCCTTCCCTGTAGAAACACGCTGTTATCGGAGCACCAGAAAATCACGTCCGAACAGGTCGACTGCGCACTGCGCAGTCGAAGTTGCCGCTGTGCCTTACCACCGGAAGTTATCACCGCTGTGCCTTATAACCGATGATGATGATGATGATGATTCCTATTGGTTTCCCCTTTGAAGCGGGGTGATGACATGTCATCTTACCAAAAAGGACTAATATAACCATGTTTTACACTCTTGGTTTAATACTAGCGCTGCTTATGGCAGGCCCTAAAGCTTATTAGGCCCGAAATACTTTCTTTTCCCTGTTACAGGTGGTAACTGTCCTAGGCAATATTCCCCTCTCTGCTTTTCGTCCACCAGCATTCTAATCTTCTTTTCGTCCCCTCGACAGCCTTGAAGTTAACTTCCTCTCTGATACCATTAAATCATATAGGGCTTCTGAAAGCCCAATATTCCCTTCATGTAGATTTGGATGGATACCCTCACATTCTAACACTATGTGCCGCATAGTTTCTGTTTCTTTTCCGCAGACCACACATACCCCATCATTTTGTGAATACTTCCCCACAAAACTCTTAGTTCGCAGGCAACCTGCTCTAGCCTCAAAAAGCAAAGCACTGCCCTGGGAATTATCGTAGAAATTTTCCTTTCTGATGTTCATCTTCTCAGCCCTGTACATCTCTAACGACGTTTTAGCTTCCATTTTTTCCCTCCATTTATTCGTTTCAATCTGCCTTGCCTCTTTTTTGGTTACCTTGGCTGTTTTGGATTCCCCACTGTTCTTTCCGTATTTCATCGTTAGCCGTCTAGTCTTCCTTAACCACTGCGTGTCCACACTTTTCAAGTATAGGTACCTAAAAACCTTAGCTGCCCACCTTCGTTGATCCATTGCCCTCAACCTCATCTCAAATCATATTTTACTTTGAGCTTCTCTAACTTCAAACTACGCCCAGCCCATATCTCCCTGAACTGCTTCGTTAGTTGTTTTTCCATGCGCGCCTAAGGCCAAACGTCCTACCGTTCTCTGGTTTACTTCAAGGCCTGATAGAACGTCTGATTTTAAGCAGAGTGCAGCATTCGCAAACGTGAGACCCGGAACCCTTACTCCTTTCCACATTCCTCTTACTACTTCATATTTGTTATACCCCCACAGAGCTCTATGCTTCATTATAGCTGCGTTTCGCTTTCCCTTAACCTTAAGTTGCTCCTCGTGAGTACTTAAGTAGTTATCCCCTTCGTTTATCCACACTCCCAAATATTTATATTCCTTCACTCTAGGTAATTCGCCTTGCTGGATAGACACTACGTCGGTGGTAGCGTCATTGAAAACCATTATTCCTGATTTTTCTGCACTGAAATTTAAACCGAGGTCAGTGGCTTCCTGGCCGCAAATATTTATTAGCCGCTGCATATCGGTTTGGTTATCAGCTAAAAGAACAATGTCGTCTGCGGATAACATTCCCGGAATATGCTGTTGTACCACTTCGCCTTGCAGCATATGGGTTAGGCTAAACCCTACTTGACTTTCTTCCAGTTTCTTTTCTAACCCTGCCATGTAAAGCATGAACAGTATTGGGCTCAAAGGGCATCCATGTTTCAGTCCCCGATGGATGTTGACCTGCTGGGCGCATTTCTGTCCTTCTAAGTAAGGTGCACTCTATTGTCTTTATAGATTGCTATAAGGAACTGTACTAACTCGTCATCTAATCCCTGGAGTTTCAGCATTCTCCACAGCCGTTCTCTGTTTACGTTGTCATATGCCCCTTTAATGTCCAAGAACGTAATCCATAGTGGTCTATTCTGTGCTTTCGCAATTTCAATGCATTGCGTTATCACGAACAGATTGTCATCCAGTCACCTGTCTTGTCTAAATCCATTCTGAAGTTCCCCAAGTATTTCATTTTCTTCCATCCATGCTTGAATTTCTGATTTTATCGCCTGCATTACGAGTCTATACACCACTGGCGTTACTGTGAGTGGTCTGTATGAATCAATACTGGCTTTGTCTCCTCTACCTTTAGTTGCCGCTGTGCCTTATCACCGTAGCCGGATGTTTCTCCGCGGGGCGTAAGTAGGGCGTTACTGAGAATATTTTGAACATGGCGTGAGCCGTTCCCATGATTTCTTGGACTTAATATGCTTATAAACGACTCCAGTGACGACAAACAAACTGCGTGAGACAAGGCAGACGATATTACGCATTCATAGCAAACCCCTTTCAAAACGCGCGCGCACTGACGTCACGGGTCCGGCGCTTTGGCCGAGTGATACACTACATGAGGTGGTGCCGTTCTTGAGGTATAACCGAGTATACTAGTATAGTCTAAATGGCGCTCACTCTAACCAGTCCCTTTTAAAGCGAAGCTTTAGTGTCCTCACTGATGCCGTTGTACGCCAATGCGCCCTGCAGGAAAGTCAGCTTTCTCTGACGATGATGATGAATGATCCGGGGTGAAGTGAAAAAAAAAGGCGCTTCCCGTGGCCCGAATCGAACCTGGGACACTCGCGTTATGAAGCCCGCGTCTATCCGATTGCTCCATTTCGACTTTTTTTTTCTTTAATGCATGGAAAGTTTAGAAAACTTCAACAGACAAGACACTTAACACACAATATAAACCTTAACAGACAGCAAAGGGCAAGGACATCAGTCGGCCAAAGCTCAAAACTCAGGCAAGCAAACACACGCATCCAGAATATGCAGCCCCTCCGGTGGATCACTCTGCGCAGCATAAACGCTCCGCACCAACGCCGCCTGTTCCCGAAAAATGCACTTGGTCGGCCTAGGGGGTTCCGCATGCCGATCAGTCATGCGGCACTTCCACAAGCTAAACAATCCTAGGAGAACGAAAACGTCATATGGCACCCGATTAACATCTTCAAATGGCAGGAAGCGTATGGTGTACGGGGTGATGTCAATGTCCTTTTTTAGTGTCCGCTGCAAAACGTCCCAGAAGAACACAGCGTCCCGGCACAACACAAAACAATGATCAATTGTCTCTGGTTGATTACAGAGGCGACAATTGTCCGACCAAGGAATAGACATTCCTTTTTCGCGCAGCCATGTCTTAACTGGGAGTGTGGAAGAATGAAGCTTGAAGAAAAATGTTTTTGCATTTGGCGGGATACACATGCTCATTACGCGTTTTAAAACATTGCTTTTCTGGTGGCCTAAGTAAGGCTGGCGATAAACAGGCATCGGGAATAGACTTTCAATAAGAGTGTTCGTCATAGTTTTCCTTGACATGCTGAACAGATATTCCAAGGAAAACCGCGCGGTAAGAAAGTTAAATCACTCCACAACCTCTTTGAGAAATCCCCATGGAGGCTTCATATTGACTTCGCCCGTACATACAAGCAAAAAAGGCAAATGGAAACTTATGCGCTGCTGAAGTACCGTTAGTAAAAGTGGGTGATCAACCAATTTGTAGAAGAAAAAAACGAGACACAAGCTGGTGCACAAACAAATGCATGAGCCCAACACCCCCTGCCTTTAAAGGAAGAAACAAGTTGTCCCTGCGCATAGGTTCCCATTGAGAGCCCCACACAAATGTTGCAAAAACTCTATGTACGGCCTGAACTTTTGCTCACGCACAGTGAAGCACTTGAAGCACATAAAGGAGCTTTGTGGCAAGGAAGACGTTACACACTCTTGCACATGCAAACACAGAGAGGTCTCGCCCATTCCATGCCTGCGATGTGCGCTTAACTTGCGTTAGCGCTGATGACCAATGAGGCCCTGTGTTCCGTATATGATGTAACGGCACGCCGAGGTACTGAAGTGGGGCGCTATCCCAAATAATACCAGCGAATCTGGATGGTTTTGTTCCCCATTGTCCGATCCAAAATCCCTTAGTTTTTTCCATATTGACATCCGCTCCAGACACATCGCAGAAATGCTTAGTCACTGTAAGGGCTTCCTGGACACTCCTGTTGTCAGCGCAAAAATACGCTATATCATCTGCATAAACAAGCACCTTAACTTCGCACGATTGTAAGCAAAAACCTTTCACTCTTTGACACGGCTGAATGCTGAGACAAAGAGGCTCGAGGTACAATGCAAACAGCAACGGTGACAGGGGGCAGCCTTGTCTGACAGACGACTTGATGGCAATCGGCTCAGACAGAATACGATTGACGATAAGCTGTGTACTGCACCGATCATAGCACAGCTTGATGCCCTCCTAAGTTTACTGCTGCCAGAAGTGCGAATAAGAAATCATGAGAAACCCGATCAAACGTTTTTGCAAGGTCAATTTGTATTAGGGCCACCTGATCTACCGAATCAGACACGCACTCTAACACAGAACGAGCGATATGAATATTTGTGTGAATACTCCTGCCCCGAATACCGCGCGTTTGGTGGGACCCCACTAAACTAGTGATTACCAATTGAAGGCGCCTAGATAAAATTTTTGAAATTTTGTAGCAAACGTTGCAGAGGGAGATTGGTCGGTAACCCTCTACATACCTTAGTTTTTCTGCATCCGCAGTTTTGGGGATTAGCACCGTGTGTCCTGAATAAAAGGTTGGCGGCAAGATATTATGATCATAGGCAGCCGTAAACACGTCCAAGAGAACTGGAGCGAGGATACCAGAAAACTTTTGATAGAACTCCCCACCAAGGCCATCTGGCCCTGGGGTCTTGTTAGTCTTAAGCGCGGAGATGGCATCCTTAACTTCCTCCAGTGTAATAGGCCCTGACACCATCATGCGCTCGTCCTCTGTAAGCCTGGGAAGTAAGTCAATGAGGGAATGGAATTTTAATTGCTGAGTATTAATACTGGACCCCCCAAATAACGTGCTGTAATGTGTGTGGAAAGCACTGACTATTTGATTAGCTTCAGTATACCTAACACCGTTATAGTAAATTTCAATTATCTCCTTTGCAAGTGCGGATTGGCGCTCATCACTAAGACACCGGCGAGAAGGATAACTATCAAAGAACCTTTCAGTTCTGGACCGAATTAAGGCACCATGATACCTTCCGGTTACATATTTTTGCAATTGTCCTTTAACAATCCCAATTTCTTCCAAAGTTGATCCCGCATTGACTACTTCCAGTTCGTGAAGCGCCACCAATGTACGGGAAAGTCCACGTACATGAAAGCGTTTTAAAAACGAAAGCCGAGCTGACTCCTCTATTGCGTCGTTCCTAATTTCCTGTTTAAAGAGATCCCATTTCTGATAAAGAGATAGTTCGGGAGTTGTTAGAATATGGTGTAAGCAGTCAGATACCCTTTTTGCAAAAAATTTCGTCAGCCAGTAGAGAGGTATTAAGTTTCCACAGACCCCATTGAGTCGGCTTGTTACGCGGTCTTGACCTACCGAAGTAGATTGAGACCATACAGTGGTCAGTAGAAAATATTGGACGTACATTATAGTCGGAAACGCCAGAAACTTCCTCTGCTGATATATATATCCTGTCAAGGCGGGCATTTGAACTGCACTGAAAATGAGTAAAGTGCACTGCACTCCCTTTCATCTGACCGACATCAACAAGACCATGCTCGTGCACTAAATCGGCCAGTGTGGCAGCGCTGCGGTCATAGCGCGCAGCTGGCCTTGAACGATCATGCTCCCTGCAGACACAGTTGAAATCGCCCATAAAGAGAAGCTTTCTTTGTGTTCGGAGGAACTGCCCCAGCGACAAGAAAAAGGTATCACGGTCTCGACAATTAACTGGTGCATAGAGGCAAATGATACGCCATTCAACACCCCCAAGGACAAGGTCACAGCAAATCAAACACCCTGAAGTATCTACAGTGCAGGAGAGACAAGAAAACCCTACTTGCTTGCTGATTAAGAGGAAACATCCGCCAGACAAGCCTGTGGCATGAGTGACGCATACACTACAATGTTCTAAAAAGGGCTCTAATGCGGCCGCTGTGTCCTCATCACCGCAAAGCTTTGTCTCCTGAATAGCGGCGATGCTTACGTTCATCCGTTTAAGGAGACGTAAGAGCTGATACTGTCTTCTCCTGTTCCTGAGTCCTCTCACATTAAGTGTGGCAGCGTGCAATGCCGTGACTTTTGCCATCCCGTTGGAGCAGCTTACGTAATTGCTCCTCCAGCTGAACCACCCTTGCGGATGGCCTTGGACGATTGAGGCTTAACTTGCTTCTTAGAGCCGGCCAGCGGCACGCCTCCACTAACCCCGGTGGCCGCGTCAGCATGGTCCAAAACAGTGGACGCCTGCTTTTTGCCGGCATGGATGCTTTGTTTTCGCTGTCAGGTGGAGCTGGTCTCTTCATCGGTCCACTGCTGGCACCCGAAACGTCCTCAGGCAGTACCGAGGCATCCGCCCACGATGGGTATGAAACATCGCCATCGTCAACATCCCCAGAAGACATGTCGCTGCGATCGCTATCGCTTGCCGGAAGGGGCACTACAGTGTAGTCGTCAACCACCGCGTCATTTGGAAGCAGTAGATGCGTGTCCATTTGCTCTTCCTGCTGCTTGTCGCATGACGTTGCCTTAGCCTGGCTGTGATGGGAGTCCCCATCCTGCTCACGATCTGGGGACACTGGAGGTGGACATATATCCTTGTTTTCTCCTGCTAAAGGAGCCGTGGGCACAGCCGTCATGTTTTCCGACAGCATCGACTGGCTGATCTCCCCTGTCGCATCAGCGACCTCCGTGACGTCCATTACATGGGCGGAGAGGTCCTCATCGGCCGATGGTTCCTGACCTTGGCGGAGCTTGTCAGCGTATGTCATGACGCATCTCTCAGCGGTGTGACCATATCGCCTACACTCGCTGCACCGGGGTGTTCGGCATTGTCTCCGCACATGTCCAATCCTGCTGCAACGCAGACAAAGAGGCGGCCGGCCAGGAATCAGTACAAGGCACTGGCTTCCATAAATGTCCGTCATATGCGGCACCTCTGCGACAGAGACGCCGTCCTTACGTATAAGGGACACTTCCCGTGCTCCAGTTTCCATGTGGTCCATACCTGGACACCGCCACATTTCGCGGATGACGGATTGGGTAGTCCCAAATGGCTCAAGAGCTTCTGTAATCCGACGGCTCTCCATGTGACGCGGCACCCAAAGTAACTTCATTTTGATGTTCCTTGTGTCCGGGTCAAACACCATGCACTTGAGTCCCTTGACGGTGATGTGCTCGAGCTGAACTAACTTGTGCTTCACGACGCTCGAGGCGCAAGTAATCATCCACACGTGACTCATTTGGTATTGACCGATGCACAGTATACGTCACGAAGGTTTATCACGCGAGCCAGGGCATCCCTAAAGTCAGGAGCACGGTATGGACGGCCTTTCAAGTTCGCATGCAGGAAAACGGTGTTTACGACAACGTTACCGGTTGGAAGACGGGGAAGAATGATCTTGTAGTTATCCATGTCAGTTCCGGACGAAGTAGAACCTCGGCACAAGGCCGATGCGCTGTTCCCAGCAGAGAGCATAGAAAAACACAGCCGTTCGGAACGCCATGCAGCAGGTGGGGGGTTGGCAAACCAATCACGAGAAAGCTTCGCGTTGAACTATCGTCGTCGTCAGAGGGAGGGGTGCATTTTCAGTAAGCGCGTCCCTACCTGTCTTAAAGGACACTGAAGTAAATTTGGCAGGCTCATGTTTTTCTTGCATTGCGTAGAATGGCTCAAATAAACACACTTGTCATCGTTTATCCGGTCGATAAGGCGATATTTATTTTATAAAGCAAGAAAGAAGAAAAACTACCCAGCGCGGTCTGCGGCGGCCACTCCAACTAAAGTAGTGACGTCCATGCGAGGTGCTTCTGTGATTGGACGATGTCTAAGATAACAATTCAAACAAGTTTCCGTTCCGGTTCGGCCGAGAGTGACGTCGCATGCTTGGCATGTGACGTTATCGTTAACTGGGCATTTGCGATATCTCAGTAATCGGCATGCCGCGCTTCTACCATGTCGTCGGCTGTAAAATGCGTCAGATAAGCCAGAAAGCAGGGCTTGCAATCGTAACGATCACTAGCCGGGGCATACGCAGTGGATGAACGCCCTGCACGTCACCGGAGACGCTCAAATGCGATGCGATTTTCCCGCATCTTTGGAGCTTGCCTGGCTCGTGCCTGTATCGTAAGAGGCGTGTTCGTACCAGGCCAAGAGTCGGCTGATTCTGGACTGTGCCCGCAAGCAGTCAATGCTTATGACAACACCACGCCAACGAGAACTCGCCAGCGCATCAGTGTTAGTCTGCACGCGTTCTGCGAACTCGTTCGGGGAGAAATTAACGGTACAGCGCAAAAATGGTGAATTCAGTAAAGGAAACACTGCCCGAAAACAAACAAATCATTAAGTAAAAAAAAATGCGCTATCGGGGATTATAGAACGTGCGAATCGGAAAACAACAGGCCTAATGCTCCAGACCTTTCGCACATAAGCCAGCGCTGTCAGGACTGGAAATATAAAGTATATATTGTATGGCCTGTTTACATTTTTATTTAGTTATAACATTCTAAGCATCTTAGATAACTATTTCTTAAATAGCACTCGTGGAGTAAGTGCCCCCAAATTCCCACACATAGCTCATCTCTAGTGACTGCATTCGTTAGGCAGGAAATCGTTGTATGGCCTGTTTACATTTTCATTTAGTTATAGCATTCTAAGCAGCTTAGGTAACTATTTCTTGAATAGCGCTCTTGGAGTAAGTGCCCCCAAATTCCCACACATAGCTCATCTCTAGTGACTGCATTCGTTAGGCAGAAAATCGCTCGCAAATGTGTGGTCGTGCTGCTGGCCACTGTGCTAGTTAACCCAGCGCAAAATGCTTCTCGCACCTTGGGTTTACGCTGTAATAAAAGTTCGGGTTGATTTTAATTCCTTAGTACCTATATTAAATTTGTGGACTTCCTTAGATTTTTCTACTAGCGTACTAGTCAGCGAAGCGTCGCATGTGCGCATGTGGGGAGCTACTTGGACGAGCTTGATACAATGTACAAACTAACACACTAAAGGTACATTCTAACAGGCACAAACATGTCGTTGTTTAGTTTCAACTGAGCGAACGAACTGCGACGGCCTGCCGGCGGTCGGCCGCCTAAAAGATGTGCCGACTGATTCTGTCGGAGGGTCGGTGAGCAGTGCAGTAGCGCAGTCAAGCTGAGCCACCTCGTTTGAACGTCATGCGAAACGTCATAGGAAATCGGCAAGGAGTATGCAGAGAGGGAAGCAGCACTTTCGAATTGAGTTTTCTACTGAATAAAGTCGCGTAGATGCAGCGAGAATGGTCGAAACATAGCCTAGAGACTCCAGACTGTATACAATTTGCGCTAGTAATCCCGTAATGTTTCCAAATCACTTATCTACCTGCGGCCTGCATTGCATCAGCATGTTTTGAATCAAACTTGGACGAAAGAGCGCCTATGGCTGCAACTAGCTCACTATGTTGGGCGGTGACTTCTGCGTCAGGCGGCCTGCAGGGTTCTTTAAATTACTGCAAAGAAAATTCAGGGAAACTTGCACTCACGTGCAAGACTTGAATCGCTGAGCAGTTGTACGTGAGCATTTCCGGACACATAGTTAAGTTTGTTTCAGTATCATTGTTTTTTTTTCTTCTAGTAATCGTCGTCATATGCATCGTGGAGGTCGTCGTCTTCGTCGCGGCGAGTGGTGGATGCAAGGTCATCCTCAGCATTGTCGACTTCCACCAGCTCTTCGTCATCGACTCAAGGCAGCGGTGGCGGGATCTGCAAGTCGTTTTGGGAAGGACTGGCACACTCCTAGCCAAGTCTACAATTATCCACAATGACTTCTATGCGGCGGCCGCAGTGACCTCTCCCTAGTAGGTTGTCTTTTCATCTTTAGCCTTAGCGCTGAAGTTTTTTTTACACGTGGGGTAGCGCTTGAGGACAGCGGTGGAGCTTTTTTCTTATAATGCCACTGCGCGAGCAGGGGACGCTCGGCAGTCGCCGCGAGGCACCCGTTCACGAGCGCTCAGAATTTTTTTGCTCCTCGGGATTTGTGCCACCCTTTTTTGCTAAAGCCACTAGGCTTCCTGAACTGAGGACGCCACCCACCTTCTTTCTTTCTTTTTTTTTTGCTCAATAAAACGTTTTGCCTCCTCCTCCTCCTCCACTAGGCGTGGCGGGGACGCTCGGCAGTCGCTGCGAGGCGCGTGCCCAGGAGCGCTCGTCATTTTCTAGGTATTTTTCCGGCAGCGGCGATCTTACGGCCGATAAAAAAAAGCTCCGCTGTTAAAACCCAGGCGCACAGGCTTTCATACAAGACACTTGGGCACGAGAAAAACACGATAAAAAAACACCAATGTTGTTCCAAGGCCTGCTATAAAGGGATGGGCGTTTACCAACCATGTAGTTGTCGAAGATAAAGGAGTTTGGCAAATGCCAAATCATCGCTGATGGTGCGCTGTTGACGATGGTGCCGAGGTTAAGTTTACAGCTTCGACCAGGAGAGTAAGTCAGTAGCCGCAGAAGATACCGCCGGTGTAGGTTATTCCAAAAAGCAGCCACGTGCCAAGCAGGGGAGTTATCTGCATGTAGAAGAAAAAAATGCCTCTGGTTTGACACTTCTAAACCTAGTTACACAAGCGAAAGCAAAGACTATAAGCACAATGTTTTGTGAAAGTTTGCCTTTGCTTGCGGTTTCACAGCCTGCAGTACAACTTTGCCTCACTGAATAATTTGATTTATTTTTTGCTGCATTGATGGACGCGCTCAGACAGCCCAGCCGGTACGCCATGAATCCCGAGATGAGGCACCAAGCGCCGGCAAAGCGGCGCCTTCGTGTGAGTGAACTTTGGGTAACTCTAGAGTCTTGGCTTCTGTAAACTCAGTCGGCGCAGAGTTTTGAATATATCAGTCGTTAAACACTCGCCTAGTCACGTGGCTCGCTTGCACTGAACCGTGCACTGAACCGAACAAACGCATGGCCCAGCCGCCGCAAGGCGATAGTGGGCAGGCGAAACAGCCATTTTATAAGGTCCCTAAAATTACTATCCTCGCCTAGTCACGTGGTTTCGTCCTTATGTGTCTTGGCCGAGAAGAACGGCCGTGGCTTAGGCCCGCCGCTTTTGTGAGGGGACGAACTAGCTTGGTGAAACCGAGTTCCTCGCATAGTCGTGCTGCAGGCTTCCTTGCTCTGGCCGGGGCCTTGTAACTCGCACCGCATCAAAAAGAATGCGGAGCGTGCCGGTGTGCGTGCACTAGTTTTCAGCACATCTAATAAACTGGGTGGGGTAAGGCGTTGCGCTGCTGAGCACAATGTCGTGGGTTCGATTCCCGGCCGCGGCTGCCACTTTTCTGATGGAGGCGAAAAGCAGAAACGCTCGTGTGTACGAGATATCGGCGCACGTTCAAGATCCCCAGGTGGTCAAAATTAATCGGTACCCCTCCACTGCGGCGCGCCTCATCGCCTGCGTGGCGTCGGCGCGTTAAACCCTACAATCAATCAATCAATCAATCAATCAATCAATCAATCAATCAATCAATAAACTGGGTACTATGTGCCGCAAGGTCAACCGTTGTGAGCCCAGGCCACCTGGCCGTACAAAAGCGCATCGCACTTCATTTCAACCATGTCAGAAGAACGTGGTTTATAAAATGCTCTTGAAGTGTAGCCATGCCTACATTGGACAAACGGGGCAGTTCCTCAATGACCGGTTGAGCATGGCGCGACAGTCAAAAAAGGTACTGGAAGCAACTTGGCGCTACATTGAAAGACCCAATGCACCACCGAAGCCTGCGATCCAAAATTGCGCCAGACGAAAGTATTGAAAAAATACAACAAACAGCCTGAAAAAGAAATTTTCGAGGCATATGTTATTAACAAGACAGGGGAGAGATGCGTTAGCAAGCCTTGTATTGATCTGCTTGCTGGCGAAATTGACTATTTGACGATTACAGTGCGTCGCTGCCGTCACGTTTTTACATGTTTCTTTTGTTCTGTATTTTCTGTTTTTCTGAAGCATTGTGACTTGTATTTTCAGAGCTTTATAATCGCTGTCACTCTGAAATAAAGCTTAGTTGTTAGTGCCCCTCTGTCTTCAAAATCTTTTTTTTTTTTCTGCAGTTGTGCTTGGCACTTAAACCTAATTTATTGATGGCAGTCTGAGCAAATAATGAGTCATTCTGCGCCAAGAGAACTCAAATCCTAGCGTAGTACCTGTAATTATGCGCATGTAATGAAGTCCTGCATACGGAGATAACGAACGTACCAGTGTTTTTCACTTCTTTTACTCGCACGTAGACAGTGTGCTCACTGTGGGCGAGGAAGGAGGGGGGACACAGCAAAAAAGCGCACTGCTGTATGGCCAGGCAAATCTACGAAATTTTGAAACTTTCAAATAGTTGCTAGGTTTTGCAAATTCCTATAGGCTGCATCCCTCTTACTTGAGCCAGGGCGACGCCTTATACATCATTCCATTAAAGGGACCCTGCAACACTTTCGATAAACGCTTTCACTCTTTCCTTCGCGTCTGGAAGCACTGCGAAAGCTAGAGTTATCGCCAGCACGGAGCGGCACTGCGTGATTTGCTCGTCGCACCAGATACACCTTCAGTTCCTGCTTTGTTTTTGTGGCTTTAAAAGTTGCTACCCAAAACCGTTCATTTCTGAAACTGAAGGAAAACCGGCCTGCAGCTGCTACATGGCCCCAGTGACGTAATTCGGGCCTTCAAGGAACGTCAAGACCAGGAAAGAGAGACAAATATTTTGATTGAGTTTCCAAGTTGTCTGATGGGCATAGAGCAGTAATTTTTGGCTGAGGTACTTTGCGACCCCCTCATCTAACTAGTGGGTGTCTTGGGTGACTACAATCTGCATGCATTTGAGATCTCAAAAAAAGTTGTAAACAGTGTTGCAGGGTCCGTTTAAACAGGGAACTGGGGCACCTAATCTTTGGAATGGCAAGCGCACTCGCGGTAAGACAGAATAGGCAGTTTTAGCATATCGTTACCGTGTTTACGTTACCGTTTACCGTGTTTGCGGGAGTAGACTGCGGAGCGCGAGAGTTACCGCGAACGGTAACTTACCGGCACAGCCTTCACCGTCACCAGCGCTTCCGGTAACACGGTAAACGGTAACGCAAACACGGTAACGATATGCTAAAACTGCCTATTGACGCGGCTGTGACCTAACAGCAAAGCTGCTTTCTTTTTTTTTTTTTTTTTTGCTTGTGACAATAAGCAAGAGTTTGCAACAACGCGCAATGCTGCGAAGCTATATTTCGGGGCGAATTCGCGACTGGCTGGCCAACTATACCTTGATGTAGCTCTTAACCGCGTTTCCCTCCCTCTGGCCTTTTTCGGGCTTGTCTCGTCAAACTGCACCGCCCCCTGGAGAGCAGGAGTCGTCCCGACCGTCTCGAATCGTCAAACCGCCCGAGCACGCCCCGTCGAGGACGAGATCTCAACGTAATGCGTCTCCACTGCTCCCCGCGCAAAGCGACTGGAACATTCCGCTTGGACGCAGTTTGGCGGGTTTGCGCAGCGTGGCCCAAATGAATTAGCACTTCCGCACCTGCACGTATATCTCAAAAGTTACGATTATAAATAACCTGCAGCTCATTACAGTTTCGACGACTAATAATAATCAGTCGGTCAGTCAATCTTTCATTCGTGAATAGCTGGGTGCCAGCGGCCTGAAAGGGGCACATACCAGGAACGGGAAGTTCTGTTGTAACATAAACATTAGAACTTTTTATGGCTCCACCGGTGTTATCCCGAGCACGCATGTGGCATCCATAGAAATGAACAAGTAAAGCAGAAAGTTCTCGCTTGCTTTTCCAGATTTTCTCTTTGTTAACAGCAAAAGGATGCACGAAATCGCAACTACGCTAAAATGGAACGAAGCTACCTAACACAAGCGGCCTGGTGTTGAGTGGATCTAATCTGGGCTAGTAAGTACATAACTAATGGTGGATTTTTCTGTTGCATTTGTGAAACTTCAGGCTACTTTTCACCGATTGCCGGATGCATTTCTTGCGCAAGCTTTCGAACTCGCTCGCGAAATTCTTGACCCGACTCTACCAACAAGCCAGTCACATTTCATATTCGCGAAGGCGCACAGTGTTCGCCAATGCGCTCCCAAACGGGAGCTATAGGTAGGGAGCCCAGGGCTTTTTAAATAAACTCTAAATCCACATGTCGTTGAGTAACACAGGGACCTTTCATCTGCCCGCTTAACATTACCTTTAACACGAAGTTATCGCGCAGCTCAAATATGTGCACATGACTTTGCGACCAGTTAGGCATTACCTCTCTCTCAAACCTTTAATTTGATACCTGGTTTGTTTGCGAAAATCTTTTCGTTACGCCAGACTACAGTCCTAATAATAATCGGTCTTTATCACGCGCTGTTACGGAACCCATCACGCATTTCAGCTATTTTCGCCTGTCTCCCCCGACCGACCCCTTCCAGTTTACGCACATTTTGGTATGTCGCAAGATCTCGAGCGTTCGATTTTATTCCAAACATAACAGTCAGACACTGTGATCGTTGGTTGGCCTGAATACTCGTACACATCTAAGCAGGCGGAGGACGTGCGATTTGGTGCTTGTTTAGCGTCCTTTATTTGCGCTTAATTTCTTCATTCGACGCTATTGCCTCGCCTTTTACCCGCTAGCATACATGCACCGTGCCGTACGTAAATCGTGCGGCGTAAAATCTTGTGGGAAAAAATCAGTTAGCTTGCGGAAATATAAAACAAAATTTCTAGTTTTTTTTTTGCGTATGCGCGACCATTTAAAGAGTTTCCCGGCTGCTTTCCTCTAGCTGAGCGCACTGAGGGAGAAAACCGACGAGAACATACCTTGGAGTCGAAAAGACGCGGAGGTGCTACTTGCTAACAAAATCCGATGCTTGTGTTGCGAACGCCCATGAACGGTGATCACAACTTGGCGCTGCAACGACCACTTAGTTGTGCCGATCGCATTTTCACAGCTACCAAAATGAACACACGCATATACGCTCGGTCAGAACACGCGCCGCTCGACTAACCATCATAGCGAGACGACTGGAGAGGATCTCACCTCCCCGCGCCTCGCGCACACCAACAGTACGAGTACAGCCACAGTTCTACAGCTCCGCCGGGGAAGCGAGCCTTGCGTCGGGCGCGCGAACTAGTGGCGCTGTCGTCACATCTTGCTCCCATTCGCTTTTCCGGTGGCCGCGGTACACTGAACTTGGAGGTCGCGCGTCTCTAGCGCGGCTCCGGCGGCACTCCGCAGAGCGAACGCCCGCCTAGATCCAATTCGTTCGCTCGGCACTTCAGGGCTATTTTTGACGCTGCTCTGCAAAACGTGTCATAGTATCTGTGCGGTTAGCCGTCGAAAGTTACAACCCCTACTGTTACGGGTGATAGCTTTTATGTCAGCATGCAACGGCATCCACGCCTTGCCTATAAAATAGTTGGTAAAACATGCAAAAATATCGGAATAATTACATTTTACACAACAACTCCTGTTCGCTGAAAAACCTTCTGCGAGGTTTTCTGTGTCACAATTACTCGTGGCATGATGCAGGAGTTCCTCAATGGCGCTTAGCCGACTTGAGTCGAACCAAGGTGTAAGAACGATACGGCAACGACTCCACCCGCGACTCCGTCATGCCACGGCTAGGAAGATGCAAGAGCTCCATTCGGATTGGAAAAGGGGGTGGGGCGCTGATGGTATCGAGATCATAAGAGTCAAAAGGTACATGACTGCCGAGTCAACAGATCCAGCGAGTCAAAATATCCAATGTGGTTCAAGAGGTCCAAAAGAGTCAGATAATCCCACGATTAAAGGTGTTAATGTGGCTTAAATACCTTTTATGAGACTAGAAGATGCATGTGGAGATAGAGCATAACTAGTGACGACATAACTGTTTGCGCCTAGTAGGGCCACTGCTGCTACACGTGTTGTCGGCTAATTTTTGGTCACAATATAAAGCAGCACCTGCTTATAATGTAACAATACATATATACAAAGGCCGACATGAGCTTTGAATCACCTAGAAACTCAAGTGATTAAAAAATAAAATAATGTTACTGTAGAGTAAACCAATGTAAACTGTTCAAATCATGTCCGAACGTCAATTCCCAGCTAACGAGAGAGTAACGCATGCATGTGGGCTACATGCACGCGAACCCCTTTATGACTATTATATGTCAACATTGCGTGCATGTGATGTCAGAACGTCGATTAGACTGTTGAAGAAACATCTTTCCTAAGTTCCACCCGTTCCGCCACAGGAATCGTACGAAAGCGAGAGCGACCAATTACCGCGTTGGCCGCGGCAGCAGCCCAAGATGAGACGAGCGCAAGACTTTACTGCAGCGCTGCAAGTTCTCTCGACTGGAGGGGACAGGGAGCTGCAGAACTGAGTTAGTTAGTGGGAATGTGCCTTAACGTTGGTCTACACAGGGGGCGCACTTTCCTGGGCTCCGGGGACCACCACGTCGTAAGAAAGCCTGGTTCGAAGGGCAGCATCATGCGTTCGATCGCTCAAACGCGTTTTCTGCACAGGCGGTCATTTAAAGACGACGTCTATATAAGGGCGGGCAATTTATTGCATTAGCAGCAAGCAGCGAGTTTTTACAGAAAGCTAGCAGGCCTTACCTGCTGTTAGGGGAAAGCGTCCCCTGTTGCTGGTTCCCGTGAAAGACCGAGGGGAGGGACGGTGGCCCGCGAAGGAGGGGGAGATGCGATTTTCGGCGGGAAGGGGGCCCGTTGATCCATACAACAAACCCGAAGACAGCGGAGACGAAAGAAAAAAGAGAGGAAACGCACGAAAGATAGCGCGAGAACGCGGCAGTTAGCAGCAAGGAAACGTTTGAGAAAGAGCGACGAGCCTCTTTGTAGTCAAGTTTGCCGAGCGAAAGCAGCCCCAACCAAGGCACCACAGAAAACCAATGCGTACGCCGAGGCTTTCCGGCCGCCTTTGCAAACACGTGCACCACGCGGTTTTTGCTGAATGCGCTGCAACAATAATCGAAGCAGGTGCTATAAAAAAAAAAGGCTTTCAAATAAAGCAAAGCGCGCAAGGCATGCTATCGTCCCTTTTGCTGTGAAACGCCACAGCTCTGAAGGTTACCCACAAGCGCTGCATGGTTTCGTGCAACTTTAAGAAAATTCGAGGGAGATTGCTAGCGCATTTAGAAAATCTGGGTGAGCGAGCAGTTGATTTGCATCTGTGGAGGGGAGTATTTATACCGGTCTGCAGGCTCTTAATACTTGTAAGCGTGCATTAAATTTTCCCACCGCGTAATTGTAGTATTTCTCCAAATGTTTCATTTTTCAGCATCATCGGATATTACACGCGCCTTCCACCGCATTTGTAATCCGAATTCGTGCGGCACATAGCACTAAGCAATATCTTGCAAGAAAAAAGTAACTGATGGCTGCAACACATTTCCTGCAAAATATGTAATTTTTTTTTAAATAAGGTAGGAACACGTATTGAAAAGCTGCCAGAAACTAGTATACAGTTACATCATCGTCGTCATCCTCGTCATCATAATTTATTTATTTACCATTAAAGGCCCTATTCGGGTATTACTTAAGAGGGGTGGGAGCGGACACGGCAGCTTGCGAATGGGCATGATAACTGAGAGAAAAAAAACGGCAATAACAATAAGATTACATGAATGGGGGAAAGGGATAAACACGGCAGCGCATATATGTTCGTTTAAACAAAAACAGACAGGAGGAGAAAACAGACGGAACAGCAAAACGAAAAAGATGGGCCAACATGAAAAGCAGGGTCAAGAAGTTTGGAAGAACAACAAGAAAAGACTCATCCCAGCAGCCGTTTGACCGCATGGGGTATAACAAGGTCTTAACAGAAGAGACAAAAAACGGAAGCAGACCATACAGTAGATATGACAAACACCATTAATAAAAAGATGAGACAACAGTAGGGAAAGTAAACAAGAAATATTAGCGCACAATAGTGTTCGAGCGATCACTGCAGCAGTTTGAGCACATGTAATCACACACACACACACAAAAAACACGAGGAAACATCACATGGGGTACCAATAAGCGAAGGATGTGTAAACACTAAGCACTGTAACCAAACAGCTTTGGCCCCCAAAAGGACAAGAATCAGTTTAGCGCATGGTTTGACAGGGAATAAGAAAGCAGGGACAACAAGGGATTAAGATACATTGGAACCATACGCTAAGATCTGGATTTGATTGAACCAGACGCTGTTTAGTCCTGGGATCTATAGTTCATCTCACAAGCTACCTGCAGCACTGTGGAGGCTACATTGTTGTCCCCCTCAGGGCGCCTAACTCACCGCGAAGGAAGCGACAAAAGGCGCTGGGGCCGTGCGGTGCCACTTGCCGAGAGGGGAGAAGGGAGTGTCCTCTCAGGACCCCCTTCACGGCGGATTAGGCGCCCTCAGCGGGCGCACTATTGATAACAATGTAGCCTCCACAGTGCTGCAGGTAGCTTGTGAGATGAACTATAGTTGTTCACGTGCACTGTTAATGATATCTTGAATTTATCTGGGTCAGGTTCCATAACTATTGATTCGGGCAGGATATTCCACTCCTTTGTGGCAATAGGAAGAAATGATTTGTTGAATGCCTTGGTGGACCATGCAGTCGCTGCTTGCTCATTGAGTTATGTGGGCTGGGTGAAGTGCGGAATAGCGGTAGAAATAATGAACTGTGTAAGTAAGGGAATGAGTAATATAGTTTATGAAAAAGACTTGCGATTTTCCGCCTATAGAAACGAGGGTAGGGAGACCTAGGGACGATTTTATGGCTAAGATGCTCCAAGGAAAGCCGTATGTCGCCGAGGTGAAACGGGCTGCGCGACTTTGAATTGACTCGAGAGAATTTGTCGAATAAGTTTGATGGTGTTTCCGAATTGCTGAAGCGTACTCAAGCGTAGCGCGTACGAAAGTTGTATATGCCAATTGGCGGACCGTAGCAGGTGAGCATGATATGAACCTTCTGAAGTACCCGAGGATTTTAGAGGCATGGGCTGCAAGTTCGTGGATGTGGTCAGACCAGGTCAATTTGCTGCTTATAAGGATACCGTGGCACTGGTAGGTCTCCACCCGCGATACATCGGTTGAGTTTAGAGAGAATGTAAAAGTAATGTGAGAGTGTTTCCGGGTAACGTGCCTAAATTTACACATCGAAACGCAATTTACACATCATCCACAGCGAGCACCAGTTTTATAAGAGCTGATCTTGTTTACTAGAAAATTTTCGGTAGAGAACACAGTCATCTGCGAATAGCCGAATGGAGGAACAAATACCTCGCATTAAATCGTTAATATCAATTAAAAAAAAAGAGGACCGAGAACTGAACCTTGCGGTACCCCGGACCGGACATTACTGTAGTTGTGCTTGAATGAGGTCCGGAGGTGGTTCTGAACTTGGAACGATATGTTAAAAAAAGCATCTAATCCAAGATAATATCAGCGGGTGCAGGTAAAAGCCCGAAAATTTACTAATTAGTCTTTGGTGAGGGACGTGGGCAAATGCTTTAGAAAAGTCTATAAAGATGACATCTGTTTTGAAAGAAGAACTGAAAGATTAAGAGTGAGGCCTGCAGTGAACTGAAAAAGCTGAGTTTCACATGAAAGACCCCGGCGGAATCCATGCTGCTTTTGAAAGGGAAAAAAAAAAAATGTTACGCAAGTGAGCAGCGGTCTGGGAATAAATTATATGCTCTAGTAGCTTGCACGCGATGCAGGTTAGCGCGAAAGGGCGATGTTGGATGGGTCAGATTTGCTTCAGGTTCGGAAACAGGGGCAACTTTGCCAAGTTTCCAATCGCCCGGAATAGTGCCTTCAGAAATAAACTGGGTGAAAATATTTCGTAGAATGCGGCTCGATACGGCATTGCTAACCTTCAATATCTTTGCGGGGATATCGTCAGGACCGTGAGCACTAGATGGCTGCGGGTACTTGATAAGCTTCATCATACCTTCTGTAGTAACTTCGATTGGAAGCGTCTCGCCATAATCCGATTTTGGTGAAGTGGGAGTATCATAGCTAGGTTCACAAGTGGAGACATGAAAAATAGGATTTGAGGGTGTTAGGAGACTGATTGAGTGGGGTTGGCGAGCCGTCCGAGTGAGCGAGGGGATGCTGTTGGAGTGACTGTTTCCGCGCTTAGTAAGCTTCAAAGCTTCTTCGTTTGTGCGCGCAGGATGTCCAAGAGGTCATTTTGAAAGTGTTTCGTTTTGGAATGTCTGATCAATCCAGTGTATTCATGTAAGCTGGTAAAATATTTTTCCGATTTTAAGGAAGAGGGAGATTTTTTCTGCCGCCCGGAAGAGGCGTTTCTTTACGTGATAGGTTTCGTATGGTATTAAGACCACCAGGGACTATCTTGTGGGGTTCTAAATTTCACACACAACTTATTCCCCACCCAGCAGCCATCCGCGCTCAGCAAACATGCCTTGCGAGCGCCGGTTGCGGGCGGGTCCATTGTTTGCGGGAACAGACAAAGGCAGGAGACGACAAGGGCAAAGCATCAATAGTAGCATTTATTACAGCCTGCAAGACAAATACATTGCAAACAGACTAATCATAGGCCATAACGGCAACATTGGGAGAGACGCGTCAAACAACCCTGGATATCGAGATGGTTTGGCTCACCGATGCAATACTGGAGCAGCGGGACGCCGCGCGTGTGAGCGCGGGTGCAGTCTGAAAGCTCGCTCAGAAGCGTCCGTACGTGCCGCATTCCTCAGGTCCAGAGCACCTTGCCAGAGCGTCTGCGCGCTATCGCACCCCCAAGAGAAGAGACCTATCCTCTCGTCATGCGGCATCCCACCAGACGTCGCCATTATGCGGCGCTAGTGCGAAGAACGAACTGTTTCTCGCATAAGGCAGAGGGGAAAAGGGTCAACGCCTCCACCCTGGTGACAACGAACCCCCCATCGCTGGCGCGCTTCCCTATGGCTCCCATCGCGCGAGCGAGGTGCATTGTGCAAGCCAGCCGCGATGCGAAGCTAGCCAGAAAGGGGTTCGCGTAAAAGCCGCGATCCCTACAATCTACATCACCACAAATGCAGACAAGGGGGACATGGAAGTCAATTAGGCTTAAAGTTTTCTTTTTAAACAATAGCCAGTTTTTAAACAATAGCCAGCCAGGACGACCTAATGATGCTGGGGTCTGCCGAGGTGAAAGCGTGGAAGCACTCCTGGACCGCCATGATATCAGTTCGGCAACGATAACGGACTCGGCATTGTACACATTTTGTTGGTCGCCTATTATGAGCCGATCAAATCATATTTGGAAGGAAGCGTTGGCTTGATTACCGTATGCACGAAGCTTTTTTTCGGGCTAGTCGCATGCGTTCAGAGGAATTCTCGGGAATAGAGAATGACGGGCTCTTAAGTTTGGTCCAGCAGAAAGAATTTTTTACTTGTCTTTGAAATGCGTAAGTTTAATTATGATGGATCGGTTTTTACCGTTGCGATAGCGGGCTATGGTTTGCGCGGGTTCAATGTTAGTGCTATTAAGTCTTAATGGAATATTTTTGGAGCAAAATAAGGCTATCTTGTTTTCCGATTCGTCCCACGTTTTGCCGTCGGCGTCCGGTAATCCAAACAATATCAGGTTTTAACGACGGAGGCGGCTCTCAGGCTCTTCGCATTTATCAGCTGGACTGCCGAGGAATGGAAATGGTGTCGTAGGTGGCGGGAAAACTAGGGGAACCGCCCGGCTGGTCAGCACGAGCTTTTTTTTTTTCGAGTGCATCCACACGGAGCGTAGGGGGGGATACAGCCAGTGTTGTACACGTTCCTGTAAAACAGCAACGAAAGCTCGTTCCTCGTTCCTTACCAATTTTGAGACGAGTTCCCGTTAAAAGTTCCTTTGTTGCGAAAGGAACGCGTTCCAGTTCCACTTTGAACACTGGAACGTGTCGTTACATTAACGTTACATTTCATTTTTTTCAATTAAAATATGGTGTCGGATAATCGTGAGGCGAAATAAAGTGAGAAATTTAAAACTCACATCGAACTACGTATATTATACGAGTGAGTATGAATACCGCCGGCAGCAGACTATCTGGAGACAAACAGAATCCAAAGACACGCTCCTAGACGAATGTTTTCACGGAGCACCGGAAAAACTCCAGACATGTGTAACTGCGACTTTAGTGCTCGTCTGTTATAGGTGCAACACATATGGCACTTTCCACTTTGGTATTACAAATGTGCAGTGAGGTTACTGCGCTTCAGATGCGCAAATAGAAAGGTACTCACTTGCAGGAACATAATTAAATTTCTTGCATGAGAAACCGCGTCGAAAGGAACAATACATAAGTCTTTAATGTCATTCAATGCACACGGCATTAGCTATAAATGACATTCGCTTTGGCTATGCGGGTCTACATGGCGAAAAAATGCCGTTCGATAATGATAGCAGTGGCGAGTAAAAATTCGCAGAATTGCAAAATAACAACGTACATGCATCCAGAATATGTTTAACCATTGACTGTTTTAAAACAAGACCTAATTAACTTTAAAGAAAAAGCGTATCTCTACTTTAGATGACATTCACATCCGACAAGCCGAGGCAATTAAGTACTTTAGACGGACTTGTTGTTGGGCGAGTTGGTGCACATTATCAAAAGGTGTAAGCTGCACTAAGGAAGACACCACACAGAGAGAAGTACAGAAGGACGGTGCAGTCTTGCAACTATCTGTTATTCTACGCAGAAACACAGCCGCCGTGGTGGCTCAGTGACTAAGGCGTCGCGCTGCTGAGCACAAGGTCGCGGGTTTGATTTCCGCCCACGGCGGCCGCTTTTCTGATGGCGACGAAAAGCAAAAAACGCCCGTGTGTACGAGATTTCGGCGCACGTTATAAATACCCCCAGGTGGTCAAAATTAACCCGGAACCCTCCACTACGGCGCGTCCCATTGCCTGTGTTGCATCGGCGCGATAAACCCTACAATCAATCAATCAATCAATCCACGCTGAAACACACATAAATACAGACGGGCCTCTTATTGCGCACGCGTGAAAACGAAAAAAAACTAAACAAATCTACAAAAACTTGTGGTGAGGATTTTCACAAACGCTATTCGATAAGCAACTTTGAACGCTGGCCGTCGACCTTCGGGCGCCGTCTCTCAGGTATTGGCCTTACGGGACATGACGAAATTAGTCCCAACAATGACGAAATTCCTGTCCTTTGTCAACACGTCACGTGCAAAATAAAAGGACCAGTTCGTCGGCGACATACCCCGCCGTGACGAACTGCGTGACGAACTTGGAGCAGTACAACAACCCGATAGCCGGTGACCCTTCGAATGACCTCACAGCGAGCGCAACTCACCCCCCCCCCCCAAAAAAAAAAAAAAAAAAAAAAGAAAACGCACCCACGCCTCGCACGCACTAATTCAATAATTACCCCGGACAATATACGGATACGCTGGTTTCACAAGGTACCTGCAGCACCGCTCGAACTTCGACAACCTTTCCCCGGCAGGGAACCATTCTATTGGCCAGACGCGCATCCTGGCCTCCCCAGACAAACGATTAAAGGTGAAAAGCATTCTCGCGGCTGCGCTATTCACCCATCGAACGCCGAGTAAGCTCAACCGGCATCCAACCAAGCACAAGCTGTGGCCCGCTGCGTGGTTATTCATCTGCCTTCGACCTTCGAGGCAGCACGTTCCGCGGAAGGGTGGGCAAATTGGCCAGCTTATAGGAAGAGAAACACAGTAGCGACTTGGGGATTTTTGTACTCAAACCTTTGCATCAATAACAGCCAAATCCTAGTGATGTAACGTTTGCAGAAGGAACGCCGTTCCTGCCCTTCCTTCGTAAACCTAACGAGTTGCCGTTACAGTTCCACCGACCCTTAATGGAACGGTGGCGTTACTCCGTTCCTCCAAAAAGGAACGAGTTCCAGGAACGCCGTTCATTGGAACGCCGTTCCGCACAACACTAAATACAGTCTGTTGCAAGTTGGTTTGCACAGAACGGATGCCTGCGATCTCAGACAGCACAGTGTTCTGGCACTGCTCTCCACCCGCCAGAGGTTGAAGTTTCAAGATTCAAGAGAGATCCAAACGGGTTCGATTCGATGTCTCCTGGGAGAACTAGCAAGTAATAAACATGGCGTGCAACAAACATTTGTGCCAGGACTCCAGCATGTTTGAGCGGCACGACACCGCGAGCGAAAAGGGATCATTGGAGCGAACGCAGTAAGCAAGGGACTGAAGGTGACTGACCCGCGTCAAAAGAGGCAGTGACATGACTGCTTTCCTCGAGGAGGCGTGCCCCGAATGGGTCCGGTGCGGGGGCTCTTGTTTGACGAGGGCCGGTAATTGCTCGCGGGAGCCGGGAGGACGAACAGGTTGCAGCAGGGATAGGCAGTTGTTGGTCGGGGGGAAAGGGGGGGGGGGGGGGCGCTTCCGGGCCGTCTGCCAGGGTGTGAAGGATTGTCTCGTGGAAGCCGTGAAGGTCCAGGCGAGCGTAGGCGAGAAACGGGGATGCTGAGGTGAACGACCCGAGCAGGACGACCCGTGTCATAAGAGGCAGTGACATGAATGCATTCCTCGCGGCGCGTGCCCCGCGAGGAGTTACTTTAATGACTTATTAGTTTGCGCAACACATGTGCGATTTCAACACTTCAAAGAAATGTTGTCCAAAAAAGAACATCCCAGGGGCCCGCAACTGCAGCAGGAAGTGTAGTGGTAACGAAATATAAACGTTTGTTGATGCTTTATCTGTGCTTGTTGAATGCCCTGTTTGTCCCCGAAGAGAGAGAGAGAGAGAGAGAGAGAGAGAGAGAGAGAGAGAGAGAGAGAGAGAGAGAGAGAGAGAGAGAGAGAGAGTACTTTATTTAGAACTAAAGTTGGTTCAGACAACCCGACTACAGGTCGTATTCAGTGAGAGAGATAGAGAGCGAGAAAATTCTTTAATGAGACCGAGGAGGTCAGCCCTGCATAAGGCTGGGCTTGCTACTTCAGATGGTTGGTGAACATGTGATGGGTATTCAGTGAATGCTGAACTGAGTTCTAGTGCGTTTTTAAGAGCAGGGAACTTTAGGACAGCGCATTGTCGTAGTAGCTCCCGCGTAGCCGCAGTCGTCGCGGCGTAACCCAGAGGCTTCGAAAGCCAAGCGGTTTATATAGTCATAAGCGTTCGAAACTCGTGAACCGCTGGCGCTTGTCATACATCTCCCCGTTGTTTAGTGCAAAGAAAACTGTAGGTACATTTGAGGCAAAATATACGTAATTAACCGGCAGCGCCCGCGTTAATTTAGTTTGGAACGCTCGTTGGGTTGGTGTTTACGATGGTAAGCGAAAAGAAGTGGCATTGCAACGCCGGGACGTGCGGGAGGAAAAGCAAGCACAAGAAGAACAGAACTCCCGCTGGCGCAGTTTCAGGCAGGAGGTGTGCGGGCACTTCGAAGGCGGGAAATTTGATTTGCATTTTGATGTACCGCACTAGAGCTAGCTGTTCCCAAAAAGTGGAGGCGAAAGTCAGCCAGGTTGGGTCAATGGAATGTGGCAGCTGTGTCGGTGTGCGTAATCATCATTGTAAGAACATCCCCATAGGATATGTTGCTGATTGTGGCCCCGATGCAGTATGATCACCCACATGCATTTCCTTCCAACTTGTCCAAGCGCGGTGAGATACCTCGTAACGCAGTGAATTTATTCACAGCAATGCAAACGCAAGGCACAGCGCTTGCAGTTTTGCCTAGGCCCTTACCTGCGGACTGGATTTAAGAGATTCTGTTTGACCTCGTGCAAGGAGCAAGAAAAATGTTCTCTCGCGGTGGAGCAGCGGCCTGCAGAAATGAACTTCCAGGTGCGATGAATGTCTCCCCTGGTGATATTTTGCCTGTAATCCTCCTTCACCAATCATAGAAAAAGTAACAAGGCAATCAAGCGTACCATCATACTGAAGCAAGATGTCCATCAAGCGTTATTATATTGTTCTGCTTATTGTCGTTATTTTCTTGCCGTGGCAACCGGACCCAACAGTTTTCCCTGCAAATGGTGATGCATTTTTTTTTTTTTTTTTTTGCAGTAGGGAAGGCTCCAGGAGGGCCCAAACAGATGGCCCATCTCGCACCCCGCGACCTTCCCCCTTCTCCGTGCCCTGAACGGAAGCCACAACAAAGGAGCAACGCCACCGAGAAGAGAAGGCCTTTCCCTGGTATCTATCACCTCCCTCACAAAAGCTGTTTCACGGCCAGCAGTCCCCTCCCCACGAGCCTGCCTAGCTCTAATGCCTGTTGTTCCCACCAAGTGAAGAACGTTCAGCGGAAGGCTTAAACACCTTGATGCTGGTTTCCTGCGAACGCTTTGTGTTTACGGGGCTCGTTTGAAGCAGCGTTCTCCGCACAGTGCGGAGAGGGGCCGGAGGGCAGGGGCAGGGCATTGAAACCCCCGTCTTGGTGGACTCGCCCGGCGAATCCCCCCGCTCCGACCGACAGTGCCGTTACATCTGGCTGGTCCGAAACGGTGGTCGACTAAACGATTCGGCGTGTGCTTTTTGGCGTCACCGGTACGTGAAAGTTCCTTATGGTCTTTGTTATGGTGCCTGTACAGTAAGTAAAATTCGTGCTCGTGTGTCCGATGCAAGTGTTGCCCTTGTTGGCAGTACGGGGTTGACAGCGGTTTTTTGTTCCGCTGCCTTTTCGATAGGAATCGGATGGCACTCTCTGTACATTTACAACGGCCGACGGGTGTGAGAGGAAGCGGCGTTTCGGCTGTCGTTTTTGTTTTAAATGCAGAGCATTTCAGTAACTCACGATGTCACCCGCGTTGACGTCCGTAGTCCGCACCGTCATTGTCCCCTGCTATATAAAAAAAAATACCACCCGGCGCCCGGTTTCGATCCACCGACCCTGCGGGCGGAACGCAGTGTACCTGGTGCTCTACCCACTGCGCCACAAAGCCGACACAGAATTGGACGGTACGAACGCGCCTTATATCGTTGACTCATTCAAATTACTGCTGACAAGCGCTCTCTCGTCAGCAGTTGCCACAAGTGCAATAACATTAACGTAACGCAAACTACTTAACGTCGTGCGCCCCCGGAAATGCTCTGCATTTGATCGTGCCCCTCGCGAGGGGGATGTTTCCCTGCGTCTTCTCTCGGTCGTGAGACCCGTGGTGCCATCTGGCGGAGGCGCGGCCACAACTCGTAGCACCTTGAAAAGATGCGGCGCCAGCCAGCTGTGTGTGTTTGTAAATGAACGGCGCTACACGGCTCACCGTTTTTCTGTGCCGCGTAGCAAGTAAACTGTCAGCACTGCGACAGTAGTTTTTCGGTTTTGCTGGGCATTGTTTATAACCAGCTGTTATCAGCACAAACTCGCCGCCTTATTATCGGAGCTTCAACCGCGGGTCTAACCAATCCAAATGCAAGCAAGTTACGATTAGCTGAAGCTGAGAAAAAATGTAAACTACTCTCTTATTGTAGTTCACGACTCCTTTTTATGTACTACTTACCTCCTCGCGCGCCGGCTAGCACCAAATGCCTACTGTCTGTTTCTAGGACAAAAGGTTTCATTTGCTGTTTATTGGTATTAAAGCGAAGCTTCAGTGCTCTCACTAATGGCGTCTGTAACGCGATAACGCCCTGCAGGAAAGCCAACTTTCTCTGACGGTGATGGTGAATGTTCGTGGGTGAAGCGAAAGAAAAAAAAAATTCTGCAGAAATTCAGAGAATTATCTAATACTGCGTAGCATTCTATGCCACTTGTCTTGTGTGTGAGTTTTTACAGGCAATTTTTTAAAATTTTCTAAATCCTGTCCTACGAATTACCTCCATTTACGCTACTGTAACGATTCGAAGTGGAACATTCGCGAAATCTGCATTATTGTGGATATGCAGGGCGTTATGCGGTTTGCCGTTTTCCGTAATTTCTCAATATTTTTCTTATTTTTATTTTTTAAAAATTTTGTTTGACCAATTATGTTCTTTTACGCTATTTTAACGATTACTGGTGGAACTTTCGCGAAATCTGCATTATTGTGGAAATGCTATGTGTTATACGTTTGGCCATTTTTCGTAAATTTTAAATATTTTTCTTATTTTGGAGTTTTTCAAAATTTCGTCCGACACAATTATATCAATTTACGTTATTATAACGATTACATTTGGGACTTTCGCGAAATCCACATTATTGTTGAACTGCCGGGCGTTACACGGTTCGCAGTTTTCCGTAATTATTTTATATTTTTTTTATCTTTCTAGTTTCTCAAAGTTTTGTTTGTCGAATTATCTCCATTTACGCGATTATAACGATTAGAGGTGGAACTTTTGCGAAATATGCACTGTTGTGGAAATCCCATGCGTTGTACGTTTTGCCATTTTCCGTAGTATTTTAAGGTTTTTTTATTTTTCGGTTTTTTAGAATTTCGCTCCACCTATCATCTCCATTTGCGCTATTATAACGATTACAGGAGGAATTTTTGCGAAATCTGCGTTATTGTGGAAATGCCACAAGTTATAAGTTTCGCCATTCTCCGTAATTTTAATGTTTTTCTTATTTTTGAGTTTTGGAAAATTTCGCCCGACCAATTATCGCCATTTGCGTTATTATAACAATTACATTTGGAACTTTCCCGAAATCAGCATTATTGTGGAGATTTAGGGCGTTGCACGTTTCGGTAGTTTCCGAAATTATTTTGTATTTTTCTTATTTTTTTAGTTTTTCAAAATTTGGTTCGACCAATTATGCAAATTTTCGCCATTATAGCGATTACAGGTGAAACTTCCGTGATATCTGCGTTTTTGTGGTAATGCAGGGCGTTACACGGTCCTGGCTGAGGGGGTACTCGGCAAAGAATGCTACGAATTAAAAAGAAAAGAAAACGTTTTGCCTGGCTGGTATCGAAGCGGGTTCCCTCGCATTATGAAGCCGGTGTCTTTCCGATTGCTCCAATTTTACTTGGTCGAAGCCGTCTAAACTCAGACGACAACCGAAGAATACATCACGAGAAAGCGCGTTCAACCATCGTCGTCGTTAGACGGAGGGGGGCATGTTTTAAATGCAGAGCATTTGCATAACTCACGATGTCACCCGTGCATGGGCGTCCGCAGCAGCCAGCCTCCCCCTACACTATAAAAAGAAATAACAGTTACCGGTGTCTGGTTTCGATCCCACGACCCTGCGGGCGGAACGCAAGGTACATGGTGCTCTACCCACTGTGCCACAAAGCCGACACAGAATGGAAGGCTACGAACGCGCCTTATATCCTTGACTCATTCAAACTACGTCAAGAAGCTGCTGATACAACGCATTCACTACCTGTGGGCGGAACGCGAGGTACATGGTGCTCTTCCCACTGCGCCACAAAACCGACACAGAATGAAAGCCTACGAACGCGCCTTATATCCTTGACTCATTCAAACTACGTCAAGAAGCTGCTGATACAACGCATTCACTACCACCAACTCCCCAAACACTAAACGTTAACGCAATACACCCACGCCCTATGCGACGCATTTACTCGAGTCCCCATCGCGGGGAGATGGGCCCAATTTTTTTTTCCCTGGATAACATTCATGTCATCGTCATCCATATGACCAGGCACCGCTCCTCACTACGATGGCGAGGAGATGCAAGGGCGGTTCTGATTCCACTGCTCATATAGAACACTAGGGTTATTTTAGGGGCGAAGCACCTTAGGACCTCGCTTTGTCCGTGGCTTGTCCCTTGGCGTTCGTGTACACAGTGTTGCGCATGCGTGAGGAGCATTGGATTGGATTGGATTGGCTTTGATTCGAATGGGATTGGATTGGATTGGATTGGATTAAATTGAATTGTATCGGATTGGATTGGATTGGAATTGTATATACTGTACACACGCGTTGTCACTCCTTTACATGCGCGAGTGGGCAATGCCACGTGTGATTTACGGTAAGAACGATCCCCAGTGCTTCGCCCACTCGTCATGATTCACTTCATGGAGATGCGTGATTTTTTCTGTTGCTTACTAGGGTTACCTTTTCTATTGCTTACGAACATGATGCCAAGCTGTGTAGTTAAAAAATACCCCCCTTTGCGGAACAAGGAGCGGTGTTTCGGCCCTACTCGTGAAAGGGGACAGCGGCGGGTACGTAGTACAACAAAAGGTCTCTTCGATTTGCAATTTCCGACTACCCGGAGCTGTTCTAGAGCAGCTCCTTGTTTTTTTTACCCATAGAATTTTCGTTGCGAGAGCACACCTAAACTGACAACTAACTGTTCCGAACTATCCTGTAGTGGCAGTGATTTTAGGACCTCCAAGCACTCCTTATGATGCAGTGAGTGCGAAAACCATCAGTGTTGAATTGCAGTATGGATGTGCCGGTATAGTACGCACCTCTATGTTCCAGAGCTGCTGTTGATGTGGGTGGTTTGGAGTTCGTCACCGCGTATATCCCACGGAGATGAAATTTTAGAACAGGTGCCGAGGCATGCCGTTGATTCCATGCACGGTAATGACGGGGTGCTACAGTGGCGCCTGTGTAATGCTGCGTCTGAGCAGAGATTTATACACACCCCCAAGAACCCCCCAACCTTCCCCCTCTCCCTCCAGGAGGATTTCGACACCCCACGTCCCTATATAAAAAAGATTCCACAATATCGAGCACCCGGACCACCCAGGGATTTATACACCCCCCCCTCCCAACAGCCTCCCAGCAACCCCTCCCCAAGAGGATTTCGACAGCGCCCCCCCCCCCCCCCCAAAAAAAAAAAGAAATTGAAATTCTGGATGAACCCCTGCGGCGCGAGTTCTGTCACTATCACAATAATCCTTTCCCTTTTGTGACGTTTTCTTCCTGTTTGGTTAATGCAACTGAAACACTCGGGCAATTGCCCTTGTTGCATAGCATGCACGCTATTTGTGCTAGACTGCTTTTCTACCCCCCACCCCCTCCCCCCTCCAATGGCTACACTTGTAAGCATCGTGCTCAAACTGCTCCTGTAGGGCTGAGTATATTTCTCTGGAATCATCGGGCTATGGTTGTCCAGGGATTGTGGGTTCGTTTCCCATTCAGTAAGACCCTGGTTCGAATCCTACCAAGCGCGAAATTTATTCAACGTTGTTTTCAACCAAATGAGGTTACGAGTATAATAACCCCTAGCGCCATTCACTAGCCGCTAGCCGTAGTCCTAGTGGCACACTACGCGTAATTCTCACGGAGACACGCATTTGCACCACCAGTTTCCTCTCTTGGTAATATCGCAAGTCAGGGAGCAGAGCTGCGTGTCCATCCGCCACTTTGAGTTTCAATTTGTGCTGGGAAGCCGCCCGTGGCAGTGGCGGAAAGGGTCGATGTGTACACGTGCTGCAGGCTGCGGCGGCCACCGTGCTGAGCAGCGGCAACCGCTCACCTGCGCATAACAGCAACAACAACAAAGTTTTGTGCGCAAAACTAAAAAAATAAAATTGTGGTTACAATCACGCTTTGAAGGTAATTGGACTGCGAAGCGGTAAATGACACCTACAACGATTACCCTTGCGACGTCACTTGAATTCTCAGACGTGGCTCTACAAAGAGTGAAACCAGAGACAAGTGAAATGTACTTAAACACCCTTTCTATTAGTTCACAACGACATTCACGACTGCTTTATGTTCTTCGTCATCTGGCTGTTGCACTGCTGTCTTTACTTTCCGTGGTCTCCCACGGTAGCCTGGAATGACATGAAGGAGGTGCTGTACCGGTCTCCTTTTTTATATGAAAGCGTGCTGACGTCACTACGTGATTTCTATGCTGCTGGGTACTTTTGCACTCGAAGTAGCTTACGCAACCGTAATCTTTACCGGTATGACCCCGTCGGTAAATATGTGCCGCGTTCTTAACGATGACAGTTTTCTGCTTACATCGCCACGGACATTTGCTTGGCGGGTAGAGGTATGCTGCTTTGCAGTAAAAGGCGGGCCACTCTTGGAAACGGACACGCAAAAGACTTGATATAAATACTGGCACTAGTTGCCCCTGTTTGGCTCCGGGGGCGAACGAGGGACCACGCAGATTCCTATATTCATATGAAACTCTTTTCCAGGGACCGCTTTCGGGTACGCAGGACCTATAGAGAATTTCGAAACCACACAACGTACTGTATATGGGTTATATGTTACATACAACCCATATACATTAGGTATGTGTGGTTTCGAAATTATAGGGTTGTTAGTTTTCGGTTTTTATACGTTTTAAAAATCAAGGGCTAAAAATCGGGGACTATTTTTCAAACGAATTATCGGGGAGAAATCGGGTTTTTTCATAAAACCATTCTGAAGTTCGGGTTCTTTCGAGTTCAATCTACAGTAGTACTATGTAACACACTCCGTTTTATCAGGAGGTATCACGGCCTTTTTAACTCTAACGCGTTAAAATTGGTGTTTGTTTCAAGCTGGCAATTGGAGGGGCATCAGGGTTTTATAGCAAATACTCTCGGAAATTTGGTGTTTCTGCGGAAATGAATCAGCAATGATGACAGTAAAGAGCATTGATAACTTTTAAGAAATGAAAATTTTATTCACAAAAAGCTGGTAAACGATTTTTTACACATCCTTCTTTACACGCATTACAGTCAAACCCGATTATAACGTACCCGGACAGAGCGAATTATGCTATATATCGAACAAAGAAAGATCAGTTACGAAAATACGCGCGAAACATATTCCTTATTACGAAGTTCACATCTTATACATCGAACTCGGCGCGCCTAGAATGTCCGCCAAATGCATGGTCTCGGAGCGGCGATTGTGATTTTGATTGGCTGCGATGGAGGTGTTGAGTCTCCCATGGAGCGACGTGACTCCCGGCACTTTTCGCAACTGTTTCCGACGCGCCTGACTCACGATTAAACCCTCCCAGTCAGCGAGTCTGGACCAAGATGGAAGCATCGATAAACTCTGAGAAGAGCTCGCCAACGTTCCCGATGTTCTGCTGAAAGGAGTGCCCTTCGAGGATTGCCTGAGTGTCGACGACGACGTTGCCTTCACTGTGAGCCCATCGGACGCCGACACCGTCACCGTTGTCATGACTGCTGGCTCTGCTGGAGGCACCGAAGAGGCGGAGGATGTCGCAAGGGAAAGCCGTCCGATGCTTAATGAAGCGCTTTCGGCAGTCAATGTGCTCCACCAAAATTGCTTCGATATTAAAGGACACGGTCTGCAACTGATGTAAATGATGTCTCATGTAGAGAATGCTGAGAAAACAAGAATCACCACTTTTCAGGAAAGTAGGTAGTTACAGCGGCGAGTAGCTAGCTTTAGTGCTTGCAATAAATAAATAGTTTTGTGTATATGGTAATGGCATACTTTATTGTGTTCGTTTCTGCATGCGGCGATGGCAGGAGGAGGGGTGGTGGGGGTGACTCGGGTGAGGGGGCCCCGCGTATTGCGAACTCGCAACAAAAAACTCGTTGTAGGCGGGTTCGGCTATTTCGAACTATTGGATATATCGAACTAATCGTGGCTCATATTGCAGTTCGCCATAACCGGGTTTGACTTATCATCTGCATGCGCAACATGTCGGTCTCCATTCGAGACCTGTCCGAACTTTCTCAGCCAGGAGAAAGTTCTCCCGAAATCACAGCTTCCGTTTGATAGGCACAACAATGTCAGCGCAGCATTTGCCAGCCTTAAGTAGCGAGCGGTAGAGCCATGCCAATACTCAGTGAGATCTAAATCTGTGTTTTTGGAGCTTGCTTCCAGCAAGTACGTGTTGATAACGGCAGACCGTCAGCCCGCAATTGAGCTGATCGCGACTTTGGAAAGGTCCATTCGGGGAGAAATCGATTTTAACCCGACGCCACTGAAACATGTTCGGGGTGTAAAAATCGGGTTTTACTGGAACACGAAGAACCCTATACAGTGTATATACGCACAGCCATGATGAACAGTTTACGGACCATGAAAATGACAATTTTAGGCCATTTCTCTTCAGCTAGCAGCCACAAACTGCCGTATGCATGTGTCAGGTAGTATAATTACCAAAGTTTTGTAAAATACCGCACATAATACCGAATGAACCTAAAATTGCTGCATTCGTGGTCCGTAAATGTTTGCTCTTGGCGTCACGTGCATAGGAGTACATGCGCGCAGGAGCGCGATGGTGCATGTGATCCCTATTACGCTGATTGCAGGAAAGAGTGGCTCGTTTTACGTGCTAACAATTTATTTCGGAAAGAATCGATTGATTGATTGTAGGGTTTAACGCACCGACGCAACGCAGCCGATGAGGCGCGCCGTAGTGGAGTGCTCCGGATTAATTTTGACCACCTGGGGATCAACCCTCATTTGATTAGTACACTCTTAGGCAAAAAGGACTAAAATAGGGACTAAAATACAGGCGTTAGTCTTCGTGGACGACCGTTCATCTTCAAGGGGAGTATCTGTAGCAGAGAACGTGCCGTGTGCATAAATGCGGAATAACTGTTCGTCCCCGCCGATCTATAAGGAGTAACAGGAAGACGAAACGCATGCAGTTAGTCTGTTTGCTGCGTCGTTAATCCCCTAATGGCGTCGTCGTTGCCCTTTTGCCCATATGTCTGCGAACAGTTTTACATTTCCAAAACACAAGCCATTGCAGTCAGTGGGTCCTTTAGATGGTGCGACGGGAGAAAATATTGATGTTAATTATAAGAAAATCGCCAAGGGTAATTGCCATTACCCGCCGCCAAGAGCGGCGGGTAATGGCAAGGAGCGGCGAAGCGCGATTGCCAGACGCGCTTCTCGGTGAGGTTATGTCGATACGCTGTGTTTCATACGATTCATGCGAGGTAATAGCGTCGAATGAAAGATTTCAAGCGCGTCAACAGTCACAAAAATTATTGACAATAGCAAACGTTGATTCCTAAGCGTAATGAATATGTATCTGCTTAAAATACGAGAAAAAACGTAGTAGGTGCTGATGACAACTGCAAAATAAAAATGCTCGCTACAAGTAAGCGTCTCGAAGTAATCTTTTGCACTCGGTACATAATTGCCTTGTGCACCAAAGCCATGACAATGCTGCAACTGCTGTAAAACCCGGTTGCATTTCCCAGTCGCAATCGTCTAGCGACGCGAACTTGAAGAATTCAGGCTAAGGGACCCCGAATTCGGTTTCGCCGATGCAGGAAAATATGGTCCGTTTCCCTATTCTGACAATCACACAGGCGACCGCTTTCACACACGATACCTAGAGTACTTAACATATGTATCGAACACTAAGAAAACACTTAGCTTGCGCTAATTTGTGCGGAAACACATGAGTCGTCCGATCGCCCAGCTACCTATGTCAACTAGGCGACGACGAGTTGATTGTTGTTTACGAGAAAAAACTATGGTTGTGAGGCTCTACTTCCAATCGAACTGAGCAATGGTCCCTAAACCTAGCAAAGCGCTAAGCGCGAAGCGCAAGCCGCAAAACGCGGTCACGTTCGCTTGCACGGATAGAAATTCAGGCACCAGTTGCAATGGATCTGTTGCGTTATGCACAGAACTACACGCTGTACACTTGAATATTATCTACCGCAGCTATTACCCGGCGGCGTGGCCCAGTGGATAGCGCGTCGGGTTCCTTTTGTATATTTACGGGCGTCGGGGGTTGGATCCTTGCCGGAGCGTTTTTCTTTTTTCTGCACTCTGAGCAGTTCGTCTCTGGGGAGTATCGGAACAGACCATCCGGGGTGGGGGACTAACCGTTCGTCCCCTCGCAGTTAGTCCCCAAATGGACTAATGATTGTGGCAGAGGCAGTTAGTCCCCCAAAAGACGAACTGTTAGTCCTTTTTGCCTAAGAGTGTATTATTATCTTTGGCATAAAACTTGTGTGCAGGTGAAGGCTATTCTCGTTCGGTGTAATTACTTTTGGTTTCTCATTTTTCGGTTATGTTATGCATATAGGCCATATTTTATAGGGTTTCCCTTTTCCTTTCCGTTCTTTCTTTTGTACAGTAGCCAAAATGGCCCTCTGGCTGCTCATATACAGAGAAATAGACAATTAAACTATCAAAATATTCGTAATATTTTTGTTTTTCGCAGATGACAGAACACGTGGAACCCTTCGAGTTGGCGCTTTTTTTCCCGGTACCCTTTTTGGTATGCGGTGTTGGGGCCGTGCCAGCCTGCTATTGGCTGGTTGAGGTTGCAAACGTCAAAAGAACATTACGGTAAGCCGATTTCTTTTACGCATGAAAAGTCATCAAGCAAACAATCTTGAATTACCTTGCGTGAGCATGCATCAGCGCGCCGAGGCTTTTAGCAGACGGGGGAAACCGAAAGGGCCCGTTACGTATACGGGAAGATGGTACCTGCAAGCCTCCAGTTTTGAAGCGAAAATCATAAGCGCTCGTTCCTGACTCCCTTGCTGTTAATGCAGCTGAGGCGTTTTCATCATCATCATCATCATCATCATCATCATCATCATCATCATCATCCAACTCAGGTCCACTGCAGGACGGAGAGAGTTTAGACGCAATCTTTCTGAACTGTTCCGTTCGGGGTATGAAAGAACAATTATTCGTGGTTTGTAAAATTTACCTTAATTGTAATTAGCAACGTAGAAGGTGCGGGAAATTGCCAAATAGGTATGGAAGATCACTACAAAAAAGAAACCGCCGCACACCCGCGCCAACATATGACACATTTTGATGCTGCGGACCCATCAAAAAGTCCCCCGCATTTCCCCGAGGGGGAGAATGTGAAAGTGCGAATGCACGGTTGTCGGCCCGCTTGCGGCGCTTGCGCTCGGCACCCGCAGCCCACCGCCTCGCCGCCTTCTCTTCCATCTCTTCCATCGGGTTTGTAGTATCACGTGTACACCACGCAGTTATCAAGCCGCTCTAACGCTGCTGAGTCGCCAACGCAACGCCGCTGACGACGTAGTTTGAATGCGTTAAAGATATAAGGAGCGTTCCTAACTCTGAAATCAGCGTGGCTTCCGTGGCTTAGTCGGTAGAGCGCGCGCTGCGGCCGCAACGTCCTCGGATCGAAACCGGGCGCCGGATGCTGTTATTTTTTTATATAGTGTAGTGGCCTGGCTGGCGCGCCGAGAGAGGGTGTTGCGAGCTGGAGAGTAGGCGAGGGGGGAGAGGAGGCGCTACGCGAGCCTCACGCGTCGGAAATCCGGCGCCGTTGCTAGGCACGCTAGCTAGCTCCGTTGCTAGGCTGCGGACGGACGGACGGCGGTGGACGTGTGATTCAGGGTCGCTTAAGAAGTGCGTTCGCATTTAAAATGCATCATATCTCGAGGGTCATTTTCTGAAGAGTAAAACAAAAATTTTAAGACCGTTTCGTTCCGCCAACGTCGGAATATCGGACGCAAGCAGCATACGTTCCTGCTTACGAACCGTGCTGTCCAATACTGGGGATATGTACTTTTTTCGAACACTTCCCTGAGCTACACAGTACGCACACGGTATTCAGAGGCCGGCGCAGAAGCGGCGAGAAATACCCCGGCCGTGTGTTACTGGATGAGCATGCAACACATTGATGGGGGATCAGTAGCAAGTGTCGAACACGTGCCAAAGTAAAGGAGCTTAGGCCTATACGCTTCGAGACCTTCCGACATCTACAGGTACCCCCACATTGAAGTACAATGAGTAGTTCATGAAACTGGCATCGGTTGGTGACGTTTGGCCTCAAAGCATGACGTTAAGCCAAACGTCTTATGTTTTGGCTAAACGTCAGGTAACCTTCATCTTGAGCCTTACGATGTGCCAAGCGACGGCGCATTTCTAACAAACATTTGGCGCATGAGGCCATCCAGCTTGAGTTTGTTGTAAGGTGGGGTACGTGAACACGGGAATAAGTAGACAATCGATGTGGACACACACACACACACACACACACACACACACACATGTATATATATATATATATATATATATATATATATATATATATATATATATATATATATATATATATCAGTGCATCGAACCGACAAAAAATGCCGGTTCGGTTACGGTTCTGGTTCAGGCGAAATCATTTCGTTCCGGTTCAGTTCCGGTTCGACAAAATCACGTACCGAATCGGTTCGCGAACCGGTTCGATGAGCTGAATTATCACTGAAATTAGAAAACAACATTTAGTAGTTTAAAACGACAGTGAAATCACAATACAAACAAAAATTGAAAAATTGAAAATGCTGCTGTTCTCCAAGGGCAGTGGCGCAATTGCAAAGCAAACTTTAAACAATTACGAGATATTAGAAAAAATATGAAGTGGCGACGATTTACCAACTTTCTCGCCCAGACTTTATGTTGTCCTAGCGACTATTCATAAAGCCACCGCCAAGAGATATGCCGGTGAGATATATTTTCTGCCCTTTCCTTTTTTGTTGAAATCGCAATCATCGCTATAGAATCGCCCATCACGCTAACCTTGAAGCCTTAAATTTAGGCCTGCATGCTGGCGCGTTCAAATTCCAGCGCCTAATACCAATGGCGCACATTTTTTTATATTTGTAACAAAACAGAAAAATCCTACAACATGCACATGAATACTACCAATGAATTTGATTATTTGATCAACCTGAATAATTTGTTAGCCGTCACCTTATCGAATGGGTTAGCCACACTTTTGTTAAAAGTAAGCTTTAGACTTTTAGTTAACGCTCAGTCACTGCATTATTGCTTCGACCACTGCAATTCCTATTGCGATAGCTATACCGGATGTGTGCATTACAGTCAGTATGTCATCGTACCGTTTGACCCCCGGCCATCGTTCCTTGTGCTAGATTGCGGAATCTTATGACAGATTATGCTGTTACAAAATGAAAGGGAAATTTGACGCTTGGAGCATGAGCTGGAACTTTTTTGGGCAGACGCTGTTTAATTCGTCCACAGAAGTACTGCCTCCGGTATGAGTAGCTGTAGAAGTAACGTAGCGAGTTGGGCAGTCAGTACAAGTGCCCCTTCAAAAAAAAAAAAAAGCAAATCTGAAAGAAACAAAACTGTTGAACAAGCAGAAAAGATGATCACTGGGCGAATGGGGCAGTGTGAGGTACCGGCCTGCCTTTCTGCACGTGTCATCTGCTTTATTACTGTTTCTGCTTCCAAGACAAGGTCGAGGGCTGCAGTTTCTTGCCAAGGGATTAAGTGCGCGCCTGAACAGTTTTCCCTGACATATCTTTTGTTATTTGTATCTGTAAAAAAAACGGAACTTGTCCACTGTACTGTCCTCAAAAACTGACCACGGAACTCACTTCCTTCGCATTGATGACACGTTTGGTTGTGAAAGGCAGGGCAAAGAAAAGTATAGAGCAATATCCATGTTTTGGTGCTTTTTTTACTTATTCGGTTTTACTTAATTTTTGCGTAATGCTTTAAAACGATGTGATTCGCCTTTTCTTTTCGTTGTTTTCCATGTAAACACATTAAAAAAAACTGGAGCATTCGATGCCCCGTGCTATATCTCTGCTCCGAGGAGCAGCTTATGTTGCAGGCCGGCAGACTTATTTTAACCAGCTGGTGATATTAAACGTGGATCAAAATCTAGATACACGGACGTCCTCGAATTTCCATCTACTTCAGAAAAACGGTCGTGGGGAAGGAAGATCGAGGCCCCTTGTCGTCAGCAGCAAACGGCTTAGCCACTGAGCAGCTCCTGCGGTCACAATTATCAAGTATTAACAATTTGCAGGTTTCGGACCTTTTCAACAATTTATGAAATGCAAAAAGTTTGCATACATCGGATGTAGGCTTTCGCTGTTGCGCAGTGGAGCACTCCTGCAGCCTGATTGCTCCAATAAAGTCGCAGCTGGGGAAGGGCAAAGTCGTTTTATATCCCCTGCAAGCTGCCGAGAATAACATTTCGTTTGGTTAGCTTGCACTATGCTCGTGCTTCCAGCAGCAACAAACTGTTGCTACATTAGTGCTCATTCATTTCCCCTGTTGTTACATTGAGCGTGATAGTGTTCAATTGTCTGGAGGGGAAAGTGCGCGAGCGGGTACGAAGTTGATGGTACGTGAAATGCCTGAATTGCATTGACTGTCCAATATCCGCAACGGAGGGTGGAACCTTTTCGGCATGAACCGGTAACCGTTATTTCTTTTTTCGGTTCAGTTCCGGGTCGGGTTCAGCGTGCTAAAAAATTAACGGTCCGGGGTCGGGTTCAGTTCCGGCAAAAACACCGGTTCAGTTCCGGTTTTCGGTTCGGTTCGGTTCCGGTTCGACACTCTGATATATATATATATATATATATATATATATATATATATATATATATAACACAGAAATAAGGGTTGGCAGTCGAGAAAACCTCGGAAAGCAAAGGGGAGGATGTGGTAGATCATTGAAACAGATTAAGAATTTGGAAAGAAAGCAAGAAAGTGAAGAAAAAATGCCCGCCAGGTGGGATCCGAACCCACGACCTCCAGAATACCGGTCTGGTGCGATAACCACTACGCTACCGGCGGGGCGATTTTCCCATTCACTTTCTGGGGTATTTATGTTAGGTATGTTTGTTTCCTGTGCTTGGGGGTGGTAGCCAGCGCCATTGGGGGTGGTAGCCAGCGCCCCTCATTTCCTATTCTGATTCGCTACATGCATAGCGAGGGCCTCTGTTCTGGCAGTCTTGTTGCCAAAGGGAGCTTAAGAGGGTTCAAAGCTGGTCGACCACTCTGGACATGTCGTAGACACTCGAGTCACGACCCGGGGGTTAAAAAGAAGGTCCCCTTCACCCCGATTAGTCCGAATGGCGCTGGCTACCACCCCCAAGCACAGGAAACAAACATACCTAACATAAATACCCCAGAAAGTGAATGGGAAAATCGCCCCGCCGGTAGCGTAGTGGTTATCGCACCAGACCGGTATTCTGGAGGTCGTGGGTTCGGATCCCACCTGGCGGGCATTTTTTCTTCACTTTCTTGCTTTCTTTCCAAATTCTTAATCTGTTTCAATGATCTACCACATCCTCCCCTTTGCTTTCCGAGGTTTTCTCGACTGCCAACCCTTATTTCTGTGTTATTTTCAACGAGCCCCTCATTTCCTATTCTGATTCGCTACATGCATAGCGAGGGCCTCTGTTCTGGCAGTCTTGTTGCCAAAGGGAGCTTAAGAGGGTTCAAAGCTGGTCGACCACTCTGGACATGTCGTAGACACTCGAGTCACGACCCGGGGGTTAAAAAGAAGGTCCCCTTCACCCCGATTAGTCCGAATGGCGCTGGCTACCACCCCCAAGCACAGGAAACAAACATACCTAACATAAATACCCCAGAAAGTGAATGGGAAAATCGCCCCGCCGGTAGCGTAGTGGTTATCGCACCAGACCGGTATTCTGGAGGTCGTGGGTTCGGATCCCACCTGGCGGGCATTTTTTCTTCACTTTCTTGCTTTCTTTCCAAATTCTTAATCTGTTTCAATGATCTACCACATCCTCCCCTTTGCTTTCCGAGGTTTTCTCGACTGCCAACCCTTATTTCTGTGTTATTTTCAACGAGCCCCTCATTTCCTATTCTGATTCGCTACATGCATAGCGAGGGCCTCTGTTCTGGCAGTCTTGTTGCCAAAGGGAGCTTAAGAGGGTTCAAAGCTGGTCGACCACTCTGGACATGTCGTAGACACTCGAGTCACGACCCGGGGGTTAAAAAGAAGGTCCCCTTCACCCCGATTAGTCCGAATGGCGCTGGCTACCACCCCCAAGCACAGGAAACAAACATACCTAACATAAATACCCCAGAAAGTGAATGGGAAAATCGCCCCGCCGGTAGCGTAGTGGTTATCGCACCAGACCGGTATTCTGGAGGTCGTGGGTTCGGATCCCACCTGGCGGGCATTTTTTCTTCACTTTCTTGCTTTCTTTCCAAATTCTTAATCTGTTTCAATGATCTACCACATCCTCCCCTTTGCTTTCCGAGGTTTTCTCGACTGCCAACCCTTATTTCTGTGTTATTTTCAACGAGCCCCTCATTTCCTATTCTGATTCGCTACATGCATAGCGAGGGCCTCTGTTCTGGCAGTCTTGTTGCCAAAGGGAGCTTAAGAGGGTTCAAAGCTGGTCGACCACTCTGGACATGTCGTAGACACTCGAGTCACGACCCGGGGGTTAAAAAGAAGGTCCCCTTCACCCCGATTAGTCCGAATGGCGCTGGCTACCACCCCCAAGCACAGGAAACAAACATACCTAACATAAATACCCCATAAAGTGAATGGGAAAATCGCCCCGCCGGTAGCGTAGTGGTTATCGCACCAGACCGGTATTCTGGAGGTCGTGGGTTCGGATCCCACCTGGCGGGCATTTTTTCTTCACTTTCTTGCTTTCTTTCCAAATTCTTAATCTGTTTCAATGATCTACCACATCCTCCCCTTTGCTTTCCGAGGTTTTCTCGACTGCCAACCCTTATTTCTGTGTTATTTTCAACGAGCCCCTCATTTCCTATTCTGATTCGCTACATGCATAGCGAGGGCCTCTGTTCTGGCAGTCTTGTTGCCAAAGGGAGCTTAAGAGGGTTCAAAGCTGGTCGACCACTCTGGACATGTCGTAGACACTCGAGTCACGACCCGGGGGTTAAAAAGAAGGTCCCCTTCACCCCGATTAGTCCGAATGGCGCTGGCTACCACCCCCAAGCACAGGAAACAAACATACCTAACATAAATACCCCAGAAAGTGAATGGGAAAATCGCCCCGCCGGTAGCGTAGTGGTTATCGCACCAGACCGGTATTCTGGAGGTCGTGGGTTCGGATCCCACCTGGCGGGCATTTTTTCTTCACTTTCTTGCTTTCTTTCCAAATTCTTAATCTGTTTCAATGATCTACCACATCCTCCCCTTTGCTTTCCGAGGTTTTCTCGACTGCCAACCCTTATTTCTGTGTTATTTTCAACGAGCCCCTCATTTCCTATTCTGATTCGCTACATGCATAGCGAGGGCCTCTGTTCTGGCAGTCTTGTTGCCAAAGGGAGCTTAAGAGGGTTCAAAGCTGGTCGACCACTCTGGACATGTCGTAGACACTCGAGTCACGACCCGGGGGTTAAAAAGAAGGTCCCCTTCACCCCGATTAGTCCGAATGGCGCTGGCTACCACCCCCAAGCACAGGAAACAAACATACCTAACATAAATACCCCAGAAAGTGAATGGGAAAATCGTCCCGCCGGTAGCGTAGTGGTTATCGCACCAGACCGGTATTCTGGAGGTCGTGGGTTCGGATCCCACCTGGCGGGCATTTTTTCTTCACTTTCTTGCTTTCTTTCCAAATTCTTAATCTGTTTCAATGATCTACCACATCCTCCCCTTTGCTTTCCGAGGTTTTCTCGACTGCCAACCCTTATTTCTGTGTTATTTTCAACGAGCCCCTCATTTCCTATTCTGATTCGCTACATGCATAGCGAGGGCCTCTGTTCTGGCAGTCTTGTTGCCAAAGGGAGCTTAAGAGGGTTCAAAGCTGGTCGACCACTCTGGACATGTCGTAGACACTCGAGTCACGACCCGGGGGTTAAAAAGAAGGTCCCCTTCACCCCGATTAGTCCGAATGGCGCTGGCTACCACCCCCAAGCACAGGAAACAAACATACCTAACATAAATACCCCAGAAAGTGAATGGGAAAATCGCCCCGCCGGTAGCGTAGTGGTTATCGCACGCACCAGACCGGTATTCTGGAGGTCGTGGGTTCGGATCCCACCTGGCGGGCATTTTTTCTTCACTTTCTTGCTTTCTTTCCAAATTCTTAATCTGTTTCAATGATCTACCACATCCTCCCCTTTGCTTTCCGAGGTTTTCTCGACTGCCAACCCTTATTTCTGTGTTATTTTCAACGAGCCCCTCATTTCCTATTCTGATTCGCTACATGCATAGCGAGGGCCTCTGTTCTGGCAGTCTTGTTGCCAAAGGGAGCTTAAGAGGGTTCAAAGCTGGTCGACCACTCTGGACATGTCGTAGACACTCGAGTCACGACCCGGGGGTTAAAAAGAAGGTCCCCTTCACCCCGATTAGTCCGAATGGCGCTGGCTACCACCCCCAAGCACAGGAAACAAACATACCTAACATAAATACCCCAGAAAGTGAATGGGAAAATCGCCCCGCCGGTAGCGTAGTGGTTATCGCACCAGACCGGTATTCTGGAGGTCGTGGGTTCGGATCCCACCTGGCGGGCATTTTTTCTTCACTTTCTTGCTTTCTTTCCAAATTCTTAATCTGTTTCAATGATCTACCACATCCTCCCCTTTGCTTTCCGAGGTTTTCTCGACTGCCAACCCTTATTTCTGTGTTATTTTCAACGAGCCCCTCATTTCCTATTCTGATTCGCTATATATATATATATATATATATATATATATATATATATATATATATTGATTGTAGGGTTTAACGCGCCGACGCAACGCAGGCGATGAGGCGCGCCGTAGTGGAGGGCTCCGGATTAATTTTGGCCACCTGGGGATCTTTATCGTGCGCCGAAATCTTGTACACACGGGCGTTTTGGCTTTTCGCCTCCATCAGAAAAGCGGCCGCCGCGGCCGGGAACCGAACCCGCGACCTCGTGCTCAGCAGCGCAACGCCTTAGCCACTGAGCCACCGCGGCGGGTTATATATATATATATATATATATATATATATATATATATATATATATATATATATATATATATATATATATATATATATATATAAGAGCGTGAGAAAATAAGGTAAGTACAGACAGAGCCACTCGAGAAAAAAAAGTTTATTTCGATTGGAGAACAAGTCCTCATCGGAGTCTCCGATGCAGTCTGCTGTCAGCGATCATTTTTTGTAACTACCCTGCTGCTTTTTTCTTCTTGTTTGTTACTGTGCTTCTCCTCTCTGTAACGTCTCACGAGGCCCCGGGTAAATAAATGGAACGAAATAAATGAAACATGCGCTATAGTAGCGCCTACTGCGAGGGCGTGCTGTGTGTGTGTGTGTATGCGTGTGCGTGTGTGTGAAAAAACCAACGCAAGGTGAAGTGTCTGCAGAGAGAAACGGATATGGCAGGTTAACAGTCATTGAAAGAATCCCTGGATCCGGACAGGCCGCCAATGGAATCTGAACCTGGCAACGTTTAACGTGCGAACCTTATCTAGCGAAGCGAGTCTCAAGGTGTTGTTCAATGAATTAGAGGGCATTAAATGGGATGTAATAGGGCTTAGCGAGGTTAGGAGAGCAGGCGAAGCCTTTACGGTGCTGAAAAATAGACACGTCTTATGTTACCGGGGTCTAGAGGACAGAAGAGAACTGGGAGTGGGATTTCTAGTCAATAAAAGTATAGCTGGCAACATAGAAGAATACTATAACATTAACGAAAGGGCAGCAGGTCATGGCTCAATAAGAGGTACAAGCTCAAGGTGGTGCAGGGCTACGCGCCCACATCCAGCCACGACGACCAAGCAGTGGAACGCTTCTATGAAGATGTTGAATCGGCAATGGCTAAAGTAAAAAACACAGTATACCGTAGTTATGGGGGACTTCAATTCTAAATTAGGAAAGAATCAGGCTGGAGACAAGGCAGTTGGGAACTATGGTCTGGGCTGTAGAAATAGCAGGGGGGACCTACTAGTTGAGTTTGCAGAACGGAATAACCTACGCATAATGAATACCTTCTTCTGTAAACGGGAGAGTCGGAAGTGGACCTGGAGGAGTCCGAATGGGGAGCATAAAAATGAAATAGACTTCATATTATGCGATAACCCTGGCGTCGTGCAGGATGTGGAAGTACTCGGAAGGGTAAGGTGTAGTGACCACCGTATGGTAAGATCTCGAATTAGGCTAGATTTGAGGAGGGACCGCAACAAGCTAGTACGAAAGAAGCCGATAAATGAGCTAACAGTAAGACGTAAAGTAGAAGAATTCAGGATCGCGCTGCAGAACCGATATAAAGCTCTTAACGAGAAAGCCGAGCTTACGACACAGGAAGCCAGCGACAACCTTACACGTATTATCACGGAGTGTGCAGTAGACGTCGGGGGCACTATGGCTAGACAGGATACTGGCAAACTTTCACAGGAGACGAAAGATCTAATTAGGAAACGGCAAACCATGACAATCTCTACCGCAGCTGACAGAATAGAACTAGCCGAGCTCTCGAAGTTAATCAATAAGCGTAAGACAGCTGACATACGGAAGTATAATATGTAGAGGATCGAATACGCTGTAAAGAACGGAGGTAGCCTGAAAGCTGTGAAGAGGCGTCTTGGCGTGGGGAAAAATCAGATGTATGCACTTAAAGATAAGCAAGGCAATGTCATCACAAATAGAGATAAAATAGTCACAGTGGCCGAGGAGTTCTACAGGGATCTGTACAGTAGCCGGGACATCCAGGATAATGCCGAACGAAACAGTAGTTTAGAGGAGATAGACATCCCACCAGTAACGACCGAAGAAGTAAGGAAGGCTTTGAAAAAAATGAAAGGGGGCAAAGCACCTGGTGAGGATCAGATAACAGCAGACCTCTTGAAGGATGGCGGAGAAATTGTACTTGAAAAACTGGCAAACCTGTACACGCAATGCCTAATGACCGCAACAGTACCGGAATCTTGGAAGAACGCGAACATCATCCTAATCCATAAGAAAGGCGACATGAAGCACTTGAAAAATTACAAGCCGATCAGCTTACTGTTAGTCGTCTACAAGGTATTTACCAAGGTAATCGCTAACCGAATCTCTGCAACCTTAGATTTCAGTCAACCTAAAGAACAAGCAGGGTTCCGTAAAGGTTATTCAACAATGGACCATATTCACACGATCAATCAGGTGATAGAGAAGTGCGCTGAGTATACTGAACCCCTATATATAGCCTTCATAGATTATGAGAAAGCATTTGACTCGGTCGAAACCCTAGCAGTCATTCAGGCATTACGGAACCAGGGGGTAGATGAGCATTATGTAAGAATACTACAGGATATCTACAATGGGTCTACAGCTACCATCATCCTCCATAGGGAGAGCAGTACATCTTTAACGTCCTTATATCTTTAACGCATTCAAACTACGTCGTCAGCGGCGTTGCGTTGGCGACTCAGCAGCGTTAGAGCGGCTTGATAACTGCGTGGTGTACACGTGATACTACAAACCCGATGGAAGAGATGGAAGAGAAGGCGGCGAGGCGGTGGGCTGCGGGGGCCGAGCGCAAGCGCCGCAAGCGGGCCGACAACCGTGCATTCGCACTTTCACATTCTCCCCCTCGGGGAAATGCGGGGGAATTTTTTTTTTTTTTTCACTTCTTTTACTTTCTCCTATCTTCTCTCTCTTCCACCTTTCTTCCTATTGCAACTTTTTTTCCCTCCTCCCGTACCCCGCAGAGTAGCATGTCGGCGTCAACATGCCGGCAGACCTCTCTGCTTTCCTCTAATAAAGAGCTTTCTCTCTCTCTCTCTCTCTCTCCCACGCTGCTCATTCTCGGACCCATTCCGGAATTCCACACGGCGAAAGCAAGGCGCAGGTAGGCGAAAGCAGCGAGGAGCTGCGTTTTGGCTCCAACTTCTCTGACTCAGCTATTAACTTTCCTAGATGTGTTTTAAGTGCGAATGCACTTCTTAAGCGAGCCTGAAGCGTCCGCCGCCGTCTGCATAGCAACAGCTGCGGGTGCGCGCGCTCCTCGTCTTCCTTGGCAACGGGGGGAGATGGGCGCGCGCTGCCTGGCCGCTGACATGGCACATACCCACGCGTGGGATTGGCCAGGAATCTCCTCGTCTTCCTTGGCAACGGGGGGAGATGGGCGCGCGCTGCCTGGCCGCTGACATGGCACATACCCACGTGGGGTTTGGCCAGGAATCTCCTCGTCTTCCTTGGCGCCCCACAAAGTCGACACATTATTACGGAGCAAAGTATGAGCAAATTTTATTTCCATTTTTGGCGGTAGTCATCCCTTTGAAACAGCTTTGCGTCTCGGATACAATACGTACATAGAACAGCAGCTATAAATTATCCGCGGTTAAACGGGGATAAACCAAGTTTGTTCACCAAGAGCTCTGTTCTGACCAACCAGCTGCCAGGCAGCCGCTTTTGTACAATGACTATCGCGTCTGCAGTCACATCGCAGGTAACCCACAGACGCTGCTCGGCGCCGCGGGCGCGCGAACGCGAAGTGAACTGAGCAGTGAATGCGCAGTGTGCGGAGTGAAGCCTAAACTTGTCGAGTTATATCTCGGTTTTTTTTTTTTTTTGTGCCGAGAGCGCTCAGTGAATTCGCACCAGGGACGCGTAGTACCGCAATACTAGGATATCGCGATATTACCTTGGAGATACTTTTGAGTATCTTCACTTTTCTATGGAGATAGATTTGACCAATCTAATTTTCTCACTGAGGCACTTTTAAGGCGGAAAGAAAAATGCCCTTGTGTTCGTGATTTCGGTGCACGTTGAAGATCCACAGGTGTTCAAAATTAACCCGGAGCACTCCACTACGGCGCCCTCATAACCTATGTAGTTTCAGCGCGTTAAGCCTTATATTCAATGAGGTATTTATAATGCGTATCGAATATATCGCGGTACACTGACAAACATGTGTATCTTGTTAGACTTATATTTCGCGGAAAGAGATACCCCCGCTCTTTGTCTGTTTTAAGTGCGAATGCACTTCTTAAGCGAGCCTGAAGCGTCCGCCGCCGTCCGCATAGCAACAGCTGCGGGTGCGCGCGCTCCTCGTCTTCCTTGGCAACGGGGGGAGATGGGCGCGCGCTGCCTGGCCGCTGACATGGCACATACCCACGTGGGGGATTGGCAAGGAATCTCCTCGTCTTCCTTGGCAACGGGGGGAGATGGGCGCGCGCTGCCTGGCCGCTGACATGGCACATACCCACGTGTGGGATTGGCGAGGAATCGGGCGTGAGAAGGGCTAATGCACCCGCTTAAAGGAGTACTGACACGAAATTTCAAAGCTGAGATCCGCTCTAGCAATCAAGTACAACAACAACACAAATAGGTGTCTGTGAATAAATGCATCTTTCTTTCTTTGTAGTTGTGTGTGTGTGTGTGTGATCTCTCTTTCGCGAACATTACCGAACCGCGCAAATTCAACTCGTGCATTCGCACTTTCACATTCTTCGCCTCGGGGAAATGCGGGGAATTTTTTTAAGTGCAGTGCTCTTTAGGGGCTCGCATGGCGTCGTATCTCACTCGCTGGACCCATCTAGAGCCACATGGTGTTCCGGCGTAGCGGCTGTCGTCGCGGCGTCCCACAGATGCTTCGAAAGCCAAGCGATTTATATAGTCATAAGCGTTCGAAACTCAAGAACCGCTGGCGCTTGTCATACATCTACCCGTTGTTTAGCGCAAAGAAAACTGCAGGTACATTTGAGGCAAAATATACATAATTAACCGGCAGCGCCCGCGTTCATTTGGTTAGGAATGCTCGTTGGGTCGGTTTTTACGATTTTAAGGGAAAAAAGTAGCAGTGCAACGCCGGCACGTGCGGGAAGAAAAGCAAGCACAAAATGAACAGAACTGCCGCTGGCGAAGTTCCAGGCACGGGGCGCGCGAGCAGTGCGAAGGCGGAAAATTTGAAATGCGTTGGACAAACCTGCGTTGAATTCATCAAGAGAGGAGTGAGACAGGGCGGTGAAGAGCGTGATGCGTGGTCGAGTGAGCGGATAATGGTGCCACAGCCCATTATGGCCAATCACTGCTCCGCACTTCCGACAGCTTTCACATTGAGTGGTGACGGTTTTAATTTTTTAGAGGCTTCCATCATTACTCATCTCTTGTCGGCCCAAAATTAAGGAGTAGAGCATGACAACCTGAATACCATTTACCACACACGCCCAGTATAATAGTTTGTAGTCACGTACAAAGTGTGCATAACTGCAAAACTGCAGTGGGAGCGATCAAAGATCAGATTTCGCACACTTATGTACATAAAGAAAACTAAGATGTACAAGAATATATTTGTTCATCTTCCTTATGCACATGGGAACACCAATTGCAAGAATAATCAGTGACAGCCGTTTACTAATTTACAAGTATTGTGAGACTCTTTGACCCCGCTCCCTGTGCTCTTCACGACGTTACCGACTCTTCCTCATAAGCAGCACATTATCACCTGGGCTAGCTCCGATGGCCTCTGAATCATCACCACCTTTACATAATTGTCAGCACCACTTGGGGGGGTTTCTTGTCTCGAGTGTTTCTTGTACCGAATAAACCGGTCACGGCCATTGATTTATAAAATAATTGTTTAGGCAAATGTTCCAACTGCGACATTAGAGGTATGGGCAAACTAGAACAAACTAAAGTCGAAAAAATGAAATATAATTCTGGTTCAACATACGCACCACCAAAGCATATACTTCATAATACACTGGTTGAAGATCATATGGCTCGCTTTGGGGCCATGATCCAAGCGGTTGGTTCGTGCTTTGAAGCTGTATCTTGTCATCTTTCTTTCTTTCTTTCTTTCTTTCTTTCTTTCTTTCTTTCTTTCTTTATTGTTTCTTTCCGTACGTATCTGCTGAGGGGTTCGCGCCGTTGTCGTCTGCTACGCTGTGGGTGTCTACACTCTAACTCTCCCGTTTTGATTCATGACTGCATTGCGGAGCAATGTCTTAATTCAACTATATTATGAACTTCTGATGCCTCTAAGTATAACAGACCTGCGTCCCTTAATAATTTAATGATTAACACATCAGGGCGACTCACCGTTGCTAGCTTATTTGTGAAGACCAATTCTCAGAACTGCCTAAGGAACATATAAACTGCGTCAGCTTTACTTTCAGTATATTTTGAAGTTATCAAGAAGACGCAAGAGTTCTGCCTTTTTTGCTATACCCCGAGCAGCAGGTGCCCGAATCGCAATAGGCAGCAAAATAAAAGAGTTGTTTTTTTTTGCTTCAATGGCAAATTGTATGACATGAATGGTATTTGGGTTCCCAACGCTTGTTATTTTTGTGTGCCATCATTGGAGTTTATGCCTGTATTGGAGAATTATAGAAGGATTTCTTAATATTTACTTGAGGCTCCATAGCAGTTACTTTTTTACAAACCGGCTTCCGCTATGGCTGCACGCAAGCGGGGTTACATGACCTGAACACACTTTGATTATGTATATGCAAATACATGAAACAGGTCTGGGAAAGGTCACTGCGAAACAACGCAGATAACGTTGCATGGAGCACATGTAGTGGTTTTTATACACCGAATTTTTGTCTTAGCCACTATTGCCACAACACCAGCTCTTTAAACTTGCACGGTTGGGCCATGATTAAGGTAGAATCTAAAATTACTTGGTGGCCTTAACTCATAATTGGCGCGAAAAAAATCTGAGAAATATAGTATCCTTGGCGGTAACGGGAATTATGAGAACAGAAACGAATGGATGGACTTGTGCAAGCGCTTTATTGGTGCTATTATTGGTTTTCCCACCCTTTTAGGTTTAAAGAAGGAAATGGTGTGAAATTTTACAGGAATAAAATTTATGTTGCTCTTCTGGACGCAGTTTTACAGAAGTGCATATGTCAGTATATGACTGATTTCAATCTTGATTTCAATCAGTATTTTTAGGCCATTCACAGATGGTATAGGACCACTGTCCAGGAATACATGCATGCTAGGCGCTGTTTTAGGGTCATGGCGTGCGGTGATAACATAAGGAGTTCGATTTTTGCTGGTGAGCATGTTAAACCAGTTTCCTCGGACGCCTGTTGTACCTTTGAGACTCCTGCTGGAAGTGTTGCTTCTATATCAGCGTCGCTTCCGCCGGTTACCCAAAGGGTGATGTCATCAGCGCACACGCTATAGCATAGCCGAGGGATATTGTCCAGGATGGACAATATGGACAATTCTGTCAATTATTTTTTAGTTCACTGCGCTAAGCTATTTCTTGAAATAGCCCCATAAGAATGCCCACAAATCATAAGGTTTGTGTATGACACTCAGCACAGTGCGCTCTCCAACGCTGCAACGTTTACTAGGAGAACAATAACGGCAATGCTTTCCCAATCCCATATTTGAAAACAAATTTCTTAATAGGACGCCGCAATACGCGCCCCTTTCCTTAGGATTGGAAAGCCATGGCAAACTTGAATATGCCTCTTTTATATTCTGCAGCTGTGCCTCATTACAGCTGAGGCACCCGCCACAGTGGACACACTGGTTTCTTCTCTCCTCGCAAGGTAGTCCACTCAGTAAAAAAAAAAAAGGCTCTTAAACTACAGCCGTAAAACGTGTTCCCGCATGAACAATCTTCGGTGTACGAGAGGTATTCCTGAAGGTTGACGGCAGGATGTGCCTGGTGTATTAAAAATATTAGTGGGAGTTTGGCTGCTCTTGATTTTGCTAAGTAGTGGAGGTGATTAAAGCATACACGATGACTCCATGTTACCATCATACTTGAATTCGTACATTTTGTGATTCGTTACTGCAGTGAAAATAATATCGGTCCATTACGAAAAGTTATAGGCTTTTCGTGGTCACGAGAACTCTCTGTACGTCGACAAAAACGCATGTACCGGGCGCACCTCCCAAAGTACACGTCGCTAGTAATCACCTCGATTTAGTAAATCCAGTTGAACACATTTCTTTCGAGGAAATTTCAGCCATAGACCACCATCTCCCCATGCTTTTTATGCCGTCTCAGGTGTACGCGCAAAATACGAGTCAAGGTCTCCACACCATGCGGACACTATTTGCCGCTTATGAAAGTACCAAAACCGTCAGTTCATGACATATCTAACAAATTTTATCCTGCCAGCGGTCAAAAGCACGAGTTTAGGGGCGTAGGCAGAGGGGGTTTGGTGGTTTGAACCCCTCCGAAATTTCTTCCAGGCAGGGCGTAACCAAGGTATTACTTTAGGCAAAACTCCTCCCTTCGAATAAGCCATAACCCCCTCCGGAAAAAAAATTTTTGCTATGGCCCTGCACGAGGTCATCAGCTTGGATGTAACGCTCCCCCATAGATATCAACCAGTCGGACTTCATCTTCTTTTAGCTTTGCTGTCCAAGCATCACGTTGTATCTTTTATTGGCTAAATAGCCATGCAGAAATGTTATCTTTATCACCGTGATAATGACAACACGTCTGGATAAACAATTTAGTTCTTTGCTATTTGCTTTCTTTTGCTACCCAGAACCAAGCACTGCAGTCGGTTCTTCCGCCGTCTTCGCTGCATTTTTCCAGACCACAAACCTGACCAAGGACAAATAGCCGAAGACAAAACCTCAGCAGCTACTCAACAGGCGGAGAATGCCGTGGTGACGTGAGTACCAATCTGAAAAATAACAGATGGCTTGGTTGCGACAACTGAGGAGTTTTGGGCAAAAATAGCAGGCGTTTTCTAATACCGTGCGGCGCGTTTATGGTACTCTGTGAGTACTTAACGATTTGGTAGGCTTCGGAATGCGTAAACAATATTCATAGCAGAGGTACAAAGTTCTTGTGCTGAATCCTCCTTGGGCCATTGGTTATTTCACTGATTGCTTGGTATCCCCCCCCCCCCCGACACCACTGCTGGTATGTGCTCCTCTGTGGGCATATGTCACACTAGTAGCAGCGGTCTAGTTTTGGCATAATGTCTTGCTTTGATGTCTTACGACGTCAATCAGTACACAGATATCCTAGAGTGGGCACCAATTAACGACGTTAGACCTCGACATGGAACTTTAGCCCTACCGTCCAATCTGAAGGAAAGTATCTAAATGAACTGAAGGAAATTAACCAGAACTGCAGAAAAGCAACATCGCAAAAACTGCGTGTCGCTTTCTAGATGGAAGCACTATCGTGACGGCTTTCCTTTCACCCGCGCTAGGAGAGCAGTTTTTGAATGAATAGATGATGTCCTGTGGCGGCGACGCATGCATAGCTGGCCCGTCAATCCGACAAAAGAAAAAAAAAAGACGTTTTTCAGCTTCTCATCATCCTAGAAGAAAGATTATTCGGTTACCGAAGTTTGTCTTATATACACAAGTGAAACAAAGCAGCGATTACACTGAATTGAGCGGTTATTCTGGCGATCATAAGGAAATCTCTTTAGCGAACATTGTGAGTGCTCGTCAGCCGCTCTGTGTGATCTCTTTGAACTATACGACACAGCCTTGATGTTTTACGAGTGAAAAGGCCAGAGCTGAATTACCCTACTCATGGGAAGAATGGGGATCATTTGCGACTGTTTTTATTTGTTGTTTGTGTATAATTATCAGCAGGCAGCTGGTTTACTCTGCTTTCTAATTATGCGAAATAACCTGCGCGGTGAGGTGAGGTGACTGTGAGAGGGAAAGAGGTTCCCAGCCTGCACCACATATGTATCGCAGGGAGAGAAAGGGAACGGGAGGGGGTAGAAATATGGGTTGAGGTAGTGGTACAAAGGTGGTTGGGGCAGGAAAACGAAGGGGTAATGGGGAAGAGAAGATAGATCAGCGACCACCACCCGGGAACGGGAAAACTATCAGCTGGCTTTTTTTTTTTTGAACATGAAAGGAAAATTTCCTTGTTTGAAACGAAAAATCAGAAAACTCTACAAGTATTAAAAGAAAAATAACAAACACTAAACCTTAAAAACATTTCGTTCTAAAAATTGATCTTCACTGTCGACTTGGATCCTTGGTAGACGTCTTGTCGTGTTTGTTCTTGTTTTTGAACTTTACTTGATTCTTGATTCTTTGATCTTGATTTGTTGATCTTGTTCTTCATGATTTGTTCATGACCTGATCTGTTACGCCTGATGGTTTGTGATTATGTGTTGTTGGTGTTCTGCTTGGTTTCCTTGTGTTGCTATGGTGTAAGAAGGGAATGACTGGAGAGAGAGAGAGAGAGACATAACTTTTATTGCCGCAAGGGCTAATTCTGGGGAGGGGTGGTGACCGAGGGAGGAAGGTCCCCGGTGACTTTGGCAGCCCGGGCGACGATGGCATCTTGCACCGCCGAATCCGAGCTGCCCAACGCCCTCGCCCAGTGCTCACCGTCTCGATATGGGGGGAATGGGTTGTGGGGGCATTGCCAGAGGAGGTGATCCATGGTTTGGACCACCCCACAAGCGGGGCAGTGGGGTGAAGGGTACAGACCGGGGTACATGCGGTGCAGGCGGGACAGGCAAGGAAGGGTGTACGTTTGCACTAAGCGCCATAGGTGTTCTTCGTGTGAGAGAGTGCCGGGTGTGCAGGGCACTCTCTCACACGGAAGAACGCCTATGGAGATGTGGGCGGAGGAAGCCTCACCAACATGGCGTTTCTGCTCCATCCCCGTATCATATCCCATCTTTTATATTGTCGTGATTGATCGCGTTGGTGTTCTGTTATGTTTGGTCTATTCGTATGCTTGTAGAATGAATTCGTTAATTATTAAAACCATCGCTTTTAAAATTAACCTTGTTTCCTCTTTCTTAATTATTTCCGGTTTTCTGTTCTCTAAGTGCTCTCCTAGTTTTTTAACGAGTCTTTTCCTCTCATTTATTAAAAGTGGGCATTCTGTTAGATAATGATCAAAGTTCTCTATATCCTTGCTACACTTGCATGTAGATGACTGTGTTATTCTGAATCTTGAAAAATAAAACGGGAATCTAGCATGCCCTGTCAGGGCTTGGGAAGAGTAGAAGTTTGTAGGAAAGTGGTCCGGAATAAGATTTACGTTCTTAATCCACCTATAAGTATAACTTGTTTTGCCATCCTTATTCCGCACCTTATTCCACTCCTGGTTTAACTTGGTATATAAATGTTTCGAAATGAATGATTTTGTTATTGGAACAAAAGTTTGTTCTCCGTTTCTTGTGGCTTCTTTCGCCAATTCATCTAAAAAGTTATTGCCTATTGAGGAGCTGTGTGCTTTTACATACCTGAGTTGTTTACTGCTGCATTCTCTGTAAGGACTAGTTTTAATTCGTTAATTATTGGATTTGTGTTAAGTGGGTTTTTTAGTGCTTGGAGTACCAACCAACTATCGGTAAATAGTTGATGGCTATTGTTTGCTTTGTTTGTTATTATAAATTCTATTGCCTTTTTAATGGCTATTAGTTCAGCTTCGTAGTTGGAACTGTATTCTGGAAACTTAAATTTTTCCGTTCTTACTATTTGGTTGTGATTGTTAAACATTACAAACGCTGCTCCTACTTCTTTTTCCGTCTTTGAACCATCCGTATATATCGGTAGTCTACTATTTCTTCTGTTGGAGTGATTATAATACCGCTTTTATTTGCTGGGTGATCTGTCCAGAGATCGTATTTTTTCATGATTTGATTACTTGTGTATAGCTTGTCGTCAGACTCGTCACATGAAAATGTTTTGCCCTCTTTTAGTACTCCATGTTGTTCAATTTCTTTTTCAATTGTTAGATACACTGGCGGGATTTTTGCCATAATGTTTAAGGACAGGTTTGATGTTGTTTTAAAAGCTTTTGTTATCATTAGTAACGGTAACCTTTGGATCATCTGTAGTTTCCTTAAAATAGTTACCTTCCGAGTGTACCACACCGGTGCTGCGTAGGTAAGGATTCTTTCAATGCCTCTCTTATACGTAACTCGCACTAATTCTCGTTTTGAACTCTTGTCGTCATTTAGCTTTCTATTCAGGTTGTATGTTATCTTAGCTATTTTTTCTTTTAGATATTTTAGATGAGGTACAAATGTTAACTTATTATCTATAATTACACCGAGTAACTTTATTTCGTTGAATGTTCTTATTCTGCTTGAACCTATTTGGAGTATAGGTGGATGGGTTCCATACTGTTTTCCTATTATCATTGCTTGTGATCTGTCCTTATTTATTGTTATTCCTTTGCTTACAGCCCAGTCATTAGTTATTTTTAATACTCTGTTTGTTTTTATTCTGCATCTTTTCTTGATTTAAACTGAACGATGATTACTATATCATCTGCGAAAGCTTGGATGTGGGTTTCATATGGGAGTTCTTTACCTAGTAAGTCAGCTATGGTGATATTCCAGTAAAGTGGGCTCAGTGGTGAGCCTTGTGGCGCGCCCACGTCTAATGGCTTAATAACCTTAATATTGTCAGATTCGTAGGCAATCTTCCTCCTTGTAAGTAGACTATGTGTTAGTTTAATTAAATTACTGTAACATTGGTATTCTTCTAGTTTTTTTGTTACTATAACTAGGTTAATTGAGTTGAATGCGTTCTTAATGTCCAAAGACACGATTAAGGTGTTGTTTTTGTCTAGTTTCGCTCTTGTAGCCCTCTTTTTTATTTCTTGTAAAGCCTCTATGGTTGATGTATTATGAGTAAAGCCATACTGATATTTATTAAAAAGGTTATTTTTATAGAGGTGGTGTATAGTCGGTCCTTAACTAACTTCTCCAGAACTTTACCTAGGATGGAATAATAGCTATTAGGCAAAATTTACTTTCCTTGCACGTCTCGTCTGGTCTTGTTTTGGGGATAAGTATTACCCTTGATTCCTTTCATCTTTCTGGAAAATAACCGTTCATAAAGCAGGCGTTAAATAAATTCAATAAGAACTGTTTGTGTATCCTGAAGATTGCTTAATTGGATAACAGTGGTTTTAAGCTTGTCCAGTCCTGGTGTTATATCTTTCCTAAGGTTATCCACAGCTAATGTTACTTCTAATTCGGTAAATGGGGTGTCGATACTTCTAGGATGTTCTCCGTCCCCTGGACATTCCGTTTGACTACTACTAGTATTCTTATTCCCTGTTCGTTTCACCGTCTGGTGCTCCTGGACTTGTGGTGTTTGTTCTGGGTACAGTTTCCCTAGTAGGTATTCGTAGTCTCCTGCTTCGTAGTCTCCTGCAAATAAGTGTAAATAGACTTTTTCTTCATCATCTACTTGCCTCGTCTCGTCATCGGATCCTTCACCATCCTCCACGACAACAGCACCCACCTCAACAACGAACCAAACTTTACTGACGGGTTTACAGACCCCGAGCGGCATTCCTATGAACAGACCTCGAGAACACGGGGGTTGAGCGGGGAATGGCACGGAGTCAAGGTGGCCAATGGTCTACATGAGAGGGACGGGTGTGCAGCGGGTGATCGGTGAAAACGAACCCTGGCCAGACATCTCGACGGACACCAACCAGACTTTTGGCCGAGGGAAATTTTGGCTTCAAAATTGGACTGCGAATGTGTCTTTGTAAAAGAGTGGTTAAAAAAACCAGGGTACATATGATGAAAATATGAGGCGCATTAAAGATAGCTTAGTCTCGCGATGTCGGAGTATCGTTAAGGTGTCGGCTGAGAGCAACGAGTTTACTTCACCAACGGGCCGAACGACAGGACAGAGGAGAAGCTCATTCCCGCCTTGCAGGACAAGCCACGCTGCGACGCCGAGGAAGCGACAAGGCGCATCCCTGGAAATAACAAGGTTCTTTAAAAAACTGCCATAGGTAAGCGCTGACGAGCTGGCGCTTGCCACCGTTTTTTATCTACATTTACTGCAGTCCAGTGCGTCTCGATACTGCAATTTCCAAAGCCTGAATCGTTGGTTCTTTGAATGGCAGACCGTTAAACATCGGACTCTCAGGGTGTTTACGGTGATAACACACGGAGTTAGGCGTATGATATCTCCGATTTACATGGCATTTTGTTTCCTTCCTTCATAACTAGTAGCCACAGGTTTTGTTTGGAGAAAAATACGGAAGCGCAAGAGGTTTGCCACGGAGATCTGAACTCTCGAGTGCCTACATTCACTGTTGGAAAATGTGATCTGGTTGAGAAGACGAAGACATCGAAGCCACCTCACAGGCAGCGAGGCTCGTGGCACCATCTTTTTCCTCTACCGAATTACCCCCTCATTAAACCGCTGTCCTCTAACATACGTCTGCTTCCTGGTCTTCAACATTCACTTCCATATCTGCCGACTTCGATTGCGTGTAACGTGTGGGATGCTCCGTAAATATGCCTTAAAATTAGCAGAGGGAATGTATAGTTACTGTGCAGTACGCGTATGTATTCCTGTAAATAGTTTTTTTACTGCCGTTCTTTTTTTAATTTTGCAAGCTTCGCGCTATAGGGATCTTTACGTGCGCAGAAATCTCGAACATACGAGTGTTTTCGCTTTTCGCCTACATCACAAGGGCGGATACACTTAATTTCATTTCTATATGCAGGTTTACGCGCCTTTATGATAAACGCTCGCCGTTTATCGTGTTAGTACTAGTAACGGCGGGTACCATCGCCATTTCCCCTAATTTGCATAGAAAAGTTACCATGGGTTGGGCCTCCCCACTGAAAAAAAAATCCTGGGTACGTGCCTGGCTGGCATACTCGCTGCCTTGATGACCGAGGCTCGAACGTTCTTGTTGCCTTTAGCTTTCTTGTTGACATGGCTGTCGGAGCTAGCGAGCTTCCCGACGAGGTCTCGTTGACGGAGTCTCGACATGCGTTCCCCCGCATGCGTTCCCCCGCAATTTCTCGGGTGAAATGTCTTCGCCTAGAACTTCCACGCACATTTGAGCGTCGGAGATCGTTGCCGGGATCGTATCCACCATCTCGGGGCTGAGCGGCGACCGCCGAGGCGGCGAGCTGCGGCCGGTGCGACGGCGACGTGGCCTAGCACTCGTAGAACACGCCGAGGCTTAGCGGCTCCTCGAACGGGGGTGGTAGCAAATGTCCGATAATTCGGCGAAGAAGGCGTACCTTTGGGAGCTTTTAGTATCCGTCGGTGGCCCTCGACTTCTCGAACATATTCAGATAAAGAAAACTTCGATGAGAGCAAAATAGCACAGCGAAATTAATCATAACATGATGAAGCCGATGTGAAGGCGTCCGCTCGCTTTGGCTGGGCTCGGCTATAGCAGCGCCCCCTTCTTACGAGAAGGATGCGGGGAACAGGGGGGATGGGCGAACAAGGTTGAATGAGGGGGTGGAGGACGGACCCTTTGGTGCTGGTGGATTAAGAGAGTCACAGAAGGCCCGCCCGTTCGAGCGTGCCATCTGATCCGCATAGGTCCAAGCTTCTTGTTTCAGAAGGTTTGATCGACGGTTGGCTTTTATCCGGCATCGTCTGTCGAAGCGACATATTGGGTGCGGCGATCGCCATTGCGGCGGAGGGCACCAAGCCAAGCGTCGGGATAAGTTGGGTCAAGTGTGGGGAGCTCCGACCGACGGAAACGATGAAATTGGTTAAGGGCCCCACGGGAGCCCGTAAGAGACGGATAGCAAGAATACTGTTGTCGCTTGCGAGATTTTCGTACAGGTGCGACCCCGAAAATTTGACTGTGCCCTGGAAGAGCAAAAATTATGAGGAGATTTTACGTTCAACCGTGTTGCCGAGGCGGGCTTCAAAGGCGGGATGGTTCAGGAGAGAAAAACGTCCTTGGATGATGTCGGTGGCCAGGGTGGCTTTAGCGTACCCGTTGGGCTGGCCTTAGTGAACCCCAAAGAGGTTGGGGGCAATCGAAGTCCCCCAACATCTGCGTAACCTGACTATTAGGTGGACAGCGGGCAAAATGGGGCGAAAGAGAGGGTAGCGGTTTGTTTGGAAGGGGATAAACGATGAGTACGTTTATGGTAAGCACAGAACTTGGGTAAAATTTGATGAGAACGTCGTGGGCGCGAAAATCTGGGGTTTTGTAGGAAGTGAGGTCTACGGAGGCGTAGATGAGGCGCTTTGCGAAGAGTGTGATGACATTGAGGGAGGTAGAGTCGCCAGCGACGCCTGTGTGATGTTTCGTAGTTGGAAATTTTCGGGAGGTGCAAAGCTTCTTGAAGATTCTTGACGCGACCGAATATAGCTGGCTCAACTCCCGTTGTTCTGCTTGAGTACCTCTGGAAGGTGAACTGGAACATATTGAGGTGAACTGGCCCAATGACGAGATGACATGGACCAGTTGTGGCGGTGCACGTGATCCATGTCGCCAGGGGTGTTGTCGCTGTCCGCACTGGGGAAATTGTAGCCTTCTGGACAGGGATAGATATCGACGTTCGTAACATCTGAGATAATGGTCTGAAGTGCAGGTCGCTGGGAGCAGTGGTTAGATAAGCGACGATAGTAGGCGCGAGTTACTATCTGCGCCGGCATCCATGCGTGTAGGGAACTTGGGCGAAGTGCTTGCGTGGGCACGCTGGAAGAGGTGGCACTTCGGAACGCGGTCGTGTTCCCGATCCGCCGCCAGGCCGGTGATGTTCCTGCAGCAGGCTGGGCAGAGCGCGGTTGCTGTTGGCAAGGGGTAGATGTCCACTCGATGGGCGATGTTGTGGTAGCGGCCGCAGAACTGGGCTTATGGTTGTTGAGGGTAGCACCTGAATTCAGTGTGGTCGTAAATCACGTATCGTGGGATGGTGGAGTCCTCGAATTTAAAGAGGGCAGTATCGATGTTGCCCGCCATGGAGGCTGACATGATCGAAGCGCTTGTGCTGTTGAGGTTAGCGGCGAGTTCTTCAGGCGAGTTGGCTTCCAGGTCAGTGGAAAGAGTTTGTGGGAGCAGCCGGGTAGGCGCGGAGGGGAATTTCGGTGTTGTGAGTGCGTACGGATTGCAGTCCACGGAGCTGCTGCTATTTTGAATGCGGATATATGATGTTTTTGACCGGTTGTGGTTTCAGAAGGATATCTTGACGCTCGCTGGGCGTTGGGTAGGCTGTCGCTGCAATGGCTTTGCTTGCTGCGATTGGTTTGCATGCATTCAAGGACCGATTGAATGGTCTGAAAACAACAGTCTGTAGTTTGCCAACGCGTCGGCGAGATTGATTCATCGTTCTCCAGCGCTCGGTATCATCTAAGGTAGCCATGGTCACCGTACGAGCGGCGGGCGGGCAGAGCAGGCGCACAGGTCGTGTTAGGCATAGTGAGCGGCGGCAAGCGGTGTAAACTTCATGGTGAGAAATCGCGGGCTCTCCAAAAGTTGATAATTGTTCATGTGGTGACCAGGTGCTCCTAACGATGACTGAACATGGAATTAAGCTCGGCGGTTTGATGCACCGTGTGCGGAGAGAACATGCACAGACGGTGCAGGCAGGCCGAGCGGTTCAATTCGTTCCTCTCTTGTTTTTTATTTTAGGCGTGAAGCTCCTCTTGCCCGGGCCCTGTCCCGTCACTCGTTGCTGCTCTACACGGCACCACGATGATGATTGTGGCAGGATCCCTCTAGGGATGGTCTAACCAAAGATTGGCCGAAGAGGTCAAAACGTTCAACACGTTCGTTGCTACTCAACAAGGAGGAGATGAAAAAGAAGAGGTTGTCGTTCGTCGCCTGCGAACTCAAGACATGTACCGGGGGTACGCGACACAAGACGCTCTGCAGAAGGCGACGGCCAAGGTGGCTAAAATGTCACACACCGAATTCGCCAACTTACCCATGGAGATTCTCATCATCCCAAACAAGCCCTACATAATCACCACAAACATCGACGTCGTCGACGGGCTTGTCAACGGAGCGGTGGAAAGTCTCAAGCTTTGCGAGCGAGGAGTGGTGGTCTTGACACGGCGGCGCCCGGTTTCAATCCCACGACTCTCTGGCCGCGACGGGAGGTACGTGGCGCAATTCGTTTTGCAAACCAAGACGCGAGCATGGCTACGAACGCGCCTTATGTCCTTCACTCATTCAGATGGTGCGCGCCGTCAAGAAGACCAATAACAATGTTTCACGGTTTCACCGATAAGCATTTTACCTTCGCCCCTCTCATCATCATTTACTTTGTGGAGATGGCGGGATTTTTTTTTTTGTTTAAATAAACAGGTGACGCAGAAACCGTTTCCAACTGCTCCTTATAGTACGGAAGGAAAAATTATTCGGGGTACTGAAGTCTACTTACGGGCTTTGAAGGCGGAAGCCTGATAATACTTATCAAATACTTCTTGACTTCCACATCATACTTGCCGATCTCGCTTTTGTCTCTTCTTCCGGCACCAGATACTTCAGCAGGCAGTCTGGTGACCCACGACGTAGGTTCCCTAGAATCAGTTCTGCGGAACGACGCGTCCTTGCCGGCACGAAATAAAATGTAATGCTTACACATTACAGCACATGATAAGGCTTATTTCCCATGACTTTTACATTGAAATATTGTGTTTCTTGCAGAGGCAACGAAGGTGACGCTGTGGACACGGACAGAGCGGCGGGTGGCGGAGACTGTGTGAGCCAGAGAGTTACCGAAGCTCGCAATATCATGCGGCCGCCACACATATGCATCGACCCTTGCTTCTTAATCCTATTCTTCCTTGGTATACAAACTGCAGTGCATTCTTTCGACATCGTGGTCGCATGCACTGCGGGGCGACTTTTAGAAAACGCCGAGGACCTCTACCTGGTCATATGCGCTTTGTACATCGCCCTCCTGATTGTCCGTGCATCTGGTCTGCAATGCAGACAAGGGTTGGTCGTCTATCTCCTTTTCGCGCTAGTCACACCTTGTTCCTGTGTTGTCGCCGCTGTACTAGGGCAAAATATACCCTGGAAACCTGCTTCCTTCTTGGACGCCTACTGCTGCGGAGCGCTCCTGTGCCTCAACTTCTTTGCGGTTATTGGCCCAAATTTACGGTTGGTGAAGCGGCACCATGACAAGCTTGTGAGAGAGATGATATCTCCGGCGGTACTCTATGTATTGGCAGTTTGTTATGCACCTTATCTTCTTTCAGTTGTTTTACGTGAATTTATCTGAATCGTTTTACCTGAATATTGTATACAGATAAATAATAAAGGCAGTAGTGAACCATCTTCCCAGCTTCGCATGTATGTATGCATGCATGCATGCATGTATGTATGTATGTATGTATGTATGTATGTATGTATGTATGTATGTATGTATGTATGTATGTATGTATGTATGTATGTATGTATGTATGTATGTATGTATGTATGTATGTATGTATGTATGTATGTATGTATGTATGTATGTATGTATGTGTGTGTGTGTTGTGTGTGTGTATGTCAGAGAGAACGATCTTTAACGAAGTCTGGCAATTTTAGCCTGACTGAAATGCCTAGCTTGCTATGCCAGATGAATATGGGGATGATAATGATGATGGGGATTATGTTGAAGTTGGTGGGCACGAATGCGCTTAAGCATTTACAGTGTCTCTTCAAGACCCGTGTGTTGCAGGTACGCGATCAGAGCTTTTTTTACACGTGAAGCACGTTTAGGATATGCCCACGGGCCTAACCCGCCCATCAGTCGAATGCCCACGGAAAGCGGCAGTCCCTTTGCGCACTGAATAGAGCATATTCGCAGAGAAGATGCGGCAGGTTTTCGCGCACATCGAAGTGGGGGCACAGTGGCCACGTGGTCCATTCGAACTTCAAGGGAAAATTCAGCATGTATGCGACATTCAGCCTCAGGAGATGCAGTATTGCTATGACCCGCTTCGAGAGTCCAGGTGGCATCTTGAATTTGCAGCGTGAAGCGATAGATTAGAGCGGCGTGAAATGGTATGATGCGTCAGCCCAGGTTGAATGCTGCATGTTCCATGACACACTGGAAGCAAGATGTGGAGCATCTTTCCTGGAGAATGGCATAGATTTTCCCGGTGCATGATGCAAGGTCATGCGCGATGTATGCAGCAATGTCCGTCCTTCACATTCCCGGTTGCCCTACAATGCGAAGGGAGCCACTGGAGTGGTATGTGATGACGTGCAAGTAGAACTTGGAGATGCAGGGCGTGTATGTCAAACACAACCTGACCTTTTGGGTATGACGCTAGACGTTGAAGTGCAGCCCGTAAACGTAAAGCGAGCGAAAGCGACCCGCCGTCCTGCAAGTTCTGCAGCCGTAGTTGATGTTCTGCGCCTGAGCCAGAGGGGCAATAAGACAAGCAAAGTCTTTGCGTATAGACGCACGCCCAGGATCCCAGAAACCACAAAAAATGTTTATATAAAATATGGTGCCAGGCTGCGGCTTCCAAAGCAGTGAAACACCAAGTGGAGGCAGGGGAGAGGGAATGGGAGGCGCTATCTGCAGGTAATGACTAGAGACGGGATTTTAGGCAAATGCCTATTTTGTTCCTGGCGTTACTTCACACCGCTTTAATATATAAGCATAAATTCGAGGTTTAGAGGGCCTTTATGGTGTTCCTATGGTGCCTGTAAATGCCTATTTGGCGTTCTGAATGTTTATAAACGCCTATAAATGCCAATATTCAGAGTCGGCGCCGATATGAACGCCACTTAGCTTCCCGTTTCACTTTCGAGTGTAGTTTGATATCGTTATTCATGCTATTGTGAAGACAGCGGCGGAGAGCCGTCAGCGGAAAGGATTTTGAAGAGCAAAAAGGAAAAAAAAAACTCGAGGAGAAGGAAGAGAAAACAAATTTGGCTGGCGATTACGATGCTCCCTAACGCGAAATTTGTGCGCTGGGTGAAATGCAGTCTTTTGGGTGACGCCGCGCACCTGCTGCGTCTCCCGAAGTGATCGCCGCATAGCGAACGCACGAAGGCGCGCGATATACTCTGGCGTTGTCTCTTAGCGCGTCGCCGCGGAAGACCATGTCTCGCGCCTTTCAGAGGACGGCCACCAGGGGGCCATGCAGTTATAACGTGCCCCACATGAGCTCCTGCTTTTCCTCGCCGTTACCACGGACTCCAACCTTACCACGGCCTCATTTTGGTATCAGTAGACGCCTTGCAACTTCCGCTTTCGACTGACACCGGGATCTTCGTGCTACGACTACTTTCGGCAAAGAAAGCGGCCGCGACCTTCTCCTACGGGTGAGTCCCCCCCCCTCACAACAAGACGCTCCAATGGCCACGGACGCCCAAGGTGACCCCATGGACACCCCAGCCGAAGGAGATATCGACCTTCCCGGGACTTTTACCACTACCGCAGACGACAACCGGTGGATAGACGTACGTCGACGCCAACGAGCCCTTCGAAGCCCAACTGCTGCCGATCCTCAACATTCTTCACCCACCGCCACAGCACGAAGCAACCACCTACGATCGCCACCGGTACCAGCCCTGCTTCCTCACGGAGACATCAAGATTGTATTTCGACGCCGAGGCGGATTGGACCTGGACTTCACGACCCCCTCACCCTAGCCACCCTCCTGCAAACGCAAGCCTTCCTTCCGCCTCATCCGCAAGATCAAATCAGGCTACATCTGCGTGCCAACTTCGTTGTTTTCAGCACTCCTCTGGAAGACCACGCCCGTCAATATGCGGCGCTCAACAATCTCCGTATAAACAACCAGTTATACCCCCTTGCCACACGCGTGGCGGCACCAGCAAACTCAACTACCGGTGTAGTTTCCGGTCTTCCTTTGGACAAGAATGCTGATGACATCCTCAGCGACCTGATACACTTTAACCCCATCTCAACATCCTCGATGCGCGCCGCATGGGCTCCTCCACCCTCACACAGGTTACCTTCCAGGGATCCAGGGTTCCTTATTGGATACGCTACCATATGGTAACACTACGCTGCACTCCCCTGAAGCGCAAGACTGAAGCCTGCCTGCGCTGCTGGACCGTAGGACACCGGGCCGACGTATGCCCCTCACCGGCAGTCGACAACCGGTGCACCATATGCGGCACTCGCAACCCTTCCCCGCAACACACGTGCCATCCTCGCTGCATAATTTGCTCCGGCCGTCACCCAACAGGAGACTCAGCTTGCTCACAGCGGTACCGAAGAGCCCCGACCACCCGCTGCCGAATCATCGTGGACCGCGACAACCCAGCGTTTTCGGCACCACAAGGCAATCCCTCGTCTACGAAGACGGCTAACCTGACCAGCCGACCTCCCCAGACTGACTCGGGAACCCATTTTCAGCCATCCACCTTCATGCCGGCTACCAAGCCACCCCCACGGACATCGCCAGGGCTCCCTCTCAAAACTCTGTAACCCCAACCTACGCCCAGGTGAGCGCGCGAGGGCAGGCACCCCTCCGTCCTTCTCCCTCCCCCCCCCCCCCCCCCCGCAGCACTTCCCCCCGCTCGTATTACCTCAACACCAATCCCCTCTGACAGCAAGAGGTACCACCAATGTCATTGGACAGTCACTCCGAACTCAAAGTAGTGAACTAAAACAGGAATTAATGAACCCACCTACGAACGCACCACCTGCAAAGCGCCAGGCTACCGACCCTACCACCCCCTCTTCCCTTACCATCCCACAACTTACTTCTCGCATAGAGGCTTTGGAAGCCCAGTTACAATCCCAAGCCTCTACCATCACCACCCTTCTTAAAGCTTTAGAGAACCTCTCCTCCCGCATGCAAGCCAGCATTCAAAGTATAGCCCTCTCCCCCCAACCTTCCCAGCCCCAACTTCCGCATGCCCGTGATGACTCGATCAACCCCTAAACAGTTAGTTATCTGGCAGTGGAATTGCCGACGCTTTAAGTCCAAACACGCCCTTCTCACAACATACATTGACCACCACGCCACACAACCCCACATCATAGCTCTGCAAGATGCGGGACCTAACGTCAAATGCACGGAATATAAGACACTCCAAAAAGAATCAGAATTAGCATTAGTGGTCCACCGCAAACTTACGGCCGATATTGTGGAGCTTAACGGTACTTTCCCTCTCACACTCTCATAAAAACTATCGCAAATGATTCGGCCCGAACCATACTACATACTCAACATTTACAGCACCCCACGATTGCAGCACCGCTTTCATAAGCTCTTCAAAACCACACTCGCAGAGGCAGCTAATGCGCCCCTCCTCCTCGTAGGAGATTTCAATGCTCCCCACCCCGCATGGAATTGCCCCCGCATCACACGAAAAGGCCGTCTCCTCTGGGAAGACATTCACACCACCCGCCTCGCCCTACAGAACGAACCACACATACACATGCGCCTTTGCAACAGTGTACAACGCGACAGCACACCGGACCTAACGCTCACACACAACATCAAATGAACAACATGGCAACGCCTTGACGACACCCTCAATAGCGACCACTACATCATACAAATTCTTCTTCCGCTCCCCTCACCACGACCATGCCGACCCACCTTATGCACCCTTGTTAATTGGCCAAAATTCCGCACCTTACGCAGTGCGACTGTCCAACTAACTTCCCTTTCGCAGACATTTGACATTAGTTCTTGGATTAAGACCTTCAAAGCCGACATCAACGCATGCACCACACAGGCTCACATTACAGAAACTGCACCGAACCCAGATGTGCATATGGTTCACCTCTTGGAAGCTCTAGCTAGTCTAACCCGGTGCTGGAAAAAACTAGCCTTACAACCGCCGCCTACACCTCCGAATCGCACAATTCAAACAAGACGTAGAGAAATACGCTCAGCACCTTCAAAATGCACGTTGGCAAACCATCTGCGATTCATTACACAATGGAACCAGCCTGAAACGCACCTGGAACCACCTTCGCCACCTCCTCGACCCCACGACGACCAAAGCAGAAACTGCATCTCGGCTAGTTACGCTAGCACACAACCTATCCAACTCCCTCCCGAATCCCCTCGACACCCTCCGCGATATCTACATTGGCCAACCACAACCCCTTTCTGCCCCTCACCCGCAATACCACGCACCCCCTAAGTCCAAACTAGACGCTCCTTTCACAAAAGCCGAGATTACAGCCGCCCTGCACCACCTAAATCGTAACACCACCCCAGGCCTAGACGGTATTACATATTCAGCTCTCCGAAACCTCGACACCGCGTCCATCGATACTTTGCTCGAACACTTTAACGACTGCTGGGCTCATAGTACGCTCCAAGAAACCTACCGCACAGCCACCGTTACCCTCATCCCGAAACCCCATAAACCACTTCATTCTCAAAACCTCAAACCCATTTCCCTCCCCTTCTGCATCGCCAAAGTCCTAGAACAAATGGTCCTCTCCAGATTAACTCAACATCTTGATGACGTCAATGCTTGCCCTCACAACATGTTCGGCTTCCCACGCCACCTCAGCACCAACGACATTCACCTCCAACTCCACCAGCACCTATTATCGAACCCACCCGAGCGAGACACTTCAGCTATACTAGTTGTAGACCTCACTAAGGCTTTGGACAATGTTAGCCATTCCGCTATTCTGGACAACCTCAACTCTTTGCAAGTCGAAGAGCGCTGCTATGGTTACGTACGAGCTTTCCTCACGGACCGCACAGCAACTCTCCGACTTGGTCCTTTAAAGTCCGCTCAATTATCATTACCTGCCAAAGGCACCCTGCAGGCCTCAATGCTCTCCCCCACTCTTTTTATATGTAGCTTTAATACCCCTTGCTCGGGCTCTCCTACAAATACCAACACTACACAGCGCTTTGTACGCTGACGATATAACAGTATGGATGTCACGAGGCAGCGACGCGCATATCCAACACACACTCCAACTAGCGGCCACAACAATCACAGCGACAGCGGCGGCGGCAGGGCTCTCCTGCTCCCCCCACAAATCACAGCTCCTACTACTCCCACCTACCCACCGACCCAAACAATAGACACCCAACATCCAAGTCGCTTTGTCGGGCTCTGCCATAGCTCTAGCAAACCAAATCAAAGTACTAGGGCTCACTATCCAACAAAATCGACTCAACACACACACCACCCACCTACTCAAGACCCACGCAGACCAAATTTTGGGACTTCTACGGCGCGTCGCCGCGCGAGGACATGGCCCTAGGGAGTCGTACCGCCTCCAGATTACCCACGCCCTTTTCACCCCACGCATCACGTATACCCTACCACATCTCGCCATCACCCGCACCAAAATGACACGAACAGAGGCCATACAACGCGCACTATATCGCCGGACGCTACAGCTACCCCTCAGCGCTGCTTCCGACGCTCTCCTCCACACGGGCACCTTTAACACACCATCCGAACTTATAGAAGCACACCGACAGGGCACTTATAGAAGCACACTTATAGAGGCACACCCAACTATCCCGCCTTGCCCTAACCCAAACCGGCAGAACCGTCCTATTCTCCCTCAAAATTAACCCGCCCATCCACCACTCCCCACCGCTCCTCATTCCTCCAGAATATCGAGAGGTTCTGTGTCTCCTCCCTATCCCCCGCAACATGCACCCCACCTACCACACAAACCGTCGCCTGGCGCGAGCACGATACCATGCCCAACATTCCCTCCCTCCTCGAACACGGGATACGTTGATGCTGCAGAACAGCAACCCCGCCATACATACATTATAGCAGCGAAGTACGCCTGAGAGAGTTGCCCTTTTTGTATGTCTGTTGGTATTCTGCGCTTTTGCTCTCGCTGTGCAGGTCCCGAGACGCCCTGGTGTTCTGTTCCGGGCTCCAGCGCGGGACCCGGGAGTTTGAGTTGGCTGCTCGGGCTCCTGCTCTCGGTTCCTGCGTGGACCCGGTCTGCCTGCGGCTCGTCATCGAACGCCGATCCCCAACCCCGCTACCAAAAATTGCATGCCCCATCATCCCCTCTTTGGGGAAGTGGCGCGTCTCAGCCGACCGCAGTGCAATGGAAGGCCTCGACCCGGGGAGCCGGCCATCATGATCACCGAATACTTACTTGGTGCAGGGAGATTCGGTGATCATGATGGCCGGCTCCCCGGGTCGAGGCGGGCAACTCTCTCAGGCGTACTCCCAAAGTATATGTACTTTGGAAGTACGCCTGAGAGAGTTGCCCTTTTTGTATGTCTGTTGGTATTCTGCGCTTTTGCTCTCGCTGTGCAGGTCCCGAGACGCCCTGGTGTTCTGTTCCGGGCTCCAGCGCGGGACCCGGGAGTTTGAGTTGGCTGCTCGGGCTCCTGCTCTCGGTTCCTGCGTGGACCCGGTCTGCCTGCGGCTCGTCATCACCGTCCCCTTAAATTTTGGTCGGATTGGTTGAGACCAGTCCCATCACCATGGAGGGTGTTTTTTAGTCCAGCCAGGAGAAGGAGGCATGGTTTTTCACCCTCCAGGGATGGGCTAGTTTATCCCTTTCGCGGTCCCCTTAATGTTTGGTCAGGAGAGGACGAGACCAGTCCCATCATGATGGGGGGTGTTTTTAGTCCAGCCAGGAGAAGGAGGCAAGGTTTTTCACCCCCCACGGATGGGCTAGTGCACCCCTTTTACATTGGCTTTCAATAAATGCCGCTGTTTGCCGGGTACCTCCCGAGGCTGTGGTTAGCGATGATGGATCAGGGAGTTAGTGGAGGGGGGATTCATTGGGGAAAGGGTACATTTATGTGGGAGCTGAATTAGTTCAGGAGGCGCCACCCCTGCATTTCGAAATCACTTTCTGATGGGACTGGGTTGTGTTGTCTTCTGTCGCGAGTTGCAAGAGCCTCGCTTTTCTTTGCTTTTCTACCAAATTGGCTTTACTTGAAATTCACATTGGAGAATACCTCCCAGTTCATTTATTTCTCTAATTGGCTTTAACCTGTGATAGCTTTGCTGGTGCAGGTTTTTGTTCCCATTTTCATTTATTTTGCTTTCATTACACAAGGGAACAGGAATTTATTTTCATTATAGCAGCAGTGAACCACACCCCAACCCCCTCTACCTCAGCCACCATCCGCGCTGCCCATCCCCATGAGGCGGAGGAAGCTGCAATTGCCCTGTCCCCCCCCCTCCCCCCCTAGCCTCATATTAACGGATTCACAATTGGCCGTTAAATTTCTGCAGGGGCATCATTTTGCCCCTCGCCCACAAAATTATCTGCTCCCCCCCCCCCTCTGACCGTACCATCATGGACTCCTGGCCATATGGGCTTTGGCGGCGCGGAGAAGGCACACGAGGCGGCTGGAGCTTTGATACACCAGACCCCTCAGCAGAGCCCCCTCCTCGCGTCACATCCCCCTCCTCACCTAGAGCCACTGCTCACCTTCCGTGAAATCACCCTCAATCACAGGCTTTCACGCACCACCCTTCCACCCCCTCACCCCTCGTTATCCCCTGTTGAATCATCCCTCTGGAGACAGATCCAAACCCATTCCCTCCCCACTCGATCAATTCTCACCCACATATCGCCACCCCTCTTTCCCACTCCCGCTTGTCCCCACTGCGGGGACTACGAAGACACCCCACACGCCATCTGGAACTGCCCCGCCCTGCTTCCTCTTCCCCTAACCAACTCCCCGAACAGAGCCGCTGGTCACCCACCAGAATAAAAATAGGGACAGGCGCCCCCGGCGGACGTCGTCCGCCGGGGCGGCGCGCCGCCCTTAAGCCTAACTGCTCGCCCCGGCGGACGTTGTCCGCCGGGGCGGCGCGCTCCCCGTACGGGGGATTCAGTGTACTGGAAACCGTTACACCACGTCGGCTTGTACCATGGGGTATGAGAATGTGGAAGGTACTTCGGTAGCGCTGGGCACCAACCAGTGAAAAATTGGTACAGGCACCCCCTGCACAGGGGATCTCGTGCTTGGGAAGTTACCCGACTTTGTCGGGAAATGCCCCGGTGGAAGGGGTCGTAACTCTTACCGACGGCGATGGTCGAGTGGTAAAACACTCGTATCGTAAGCGGGAGGTACCAGGTTCGAATCCTGGACCACCGGATACCCACCGGTTTCTTTAAGGGTACAAGCGTCCCCGTACCGCAGCTTGTCTCGACGGTGGAACAAACGCTTGGAGCTTGACCACAAGCAGCCATGGGAGGCCATGTGGTAGGTCCCTCGAACCCCTTCGGGCGGGGTCTGGGACCTCTGGGCACCCACCAGTTCAAAGGGTACAAGCGCCCCCTGTCTATCTCGTTTCTCCTGTCTAGCTCGTTCTATCTCGTTTGCCTTCGGGGGTCGTCTTCGTTTGCTTGGTTACGAGGGACGACTGCGCCGTGATACCACAAGCGCGGGTGCTTAAGGGCTGCACACTAAAGTGTGACATACACGCTCCTTATGTTTCGTTTGTAATTTACTTTTTATGGCTCGTTCAAGGAGAAGTTGCCGTATCCCTCTCGCCAGAGCCCACCATCATACGTTGGAGAACACCGGTAGCAGCTGTATTTCGGACAGCAAAGCTTTGATCAACGACTTTTCAGGTGACGAGAGTTCTCTAGCCAGGAAGGCTCAAGCTGTCCTCGAAGAAAACCTGGTATACCTGGGTGCCAATTTCACGTTCCTCGTAGACACCATCAGAAACTTGAAAGCTCAGGGGAAACTCTAAATATGAACACTTCGCAAAACATCCATGCACTGCAAAGAATCGCTGTGGTTTCTGAAGGACCAAAAACCAAAAAGGCACGTGCGAAGATAGAATATGCCTTACAATCAAATACGTTCCCTCACCCCGCCCTGGGTCACCGCAGCTATCCGGATAGGTACACGGACCGATGCAAGTGGTGCAACATTGCAGCAGCCACACTACTTACTCTACGTGGTCTGGCAATGCCCCAATAAACCACGGGCCATTAGACAAGTAATACGTATAAGAAGTAGCGAGCGGTGGGAGCCCGCATTGTTCAGCTCTTTTCCCGAGATACAAGCTGCAGTCATCCAACTGGCCGAGCATGCCGCCAGGGACAACGAGTTCCTGACCGCCGTATGATGGGACGAAGATACCGGACATTTCCGCACGGTGCATTCGTCTTAAAAGGGATGACAATAAAGACTGTTCTATCTCTGTCTCTCTCTGGACAAGAACAAAAGATTTTTTGTCCTTAATTTTCTGGAGTGCTTGCTGGGGAGCACTCTAGGGCCCTAGTGTCGGTTAAGCCAATGGATGCTCACAAGTACAACTATGATCAAATAAAATCAGTCGACGTCAAGCGTTCCTTCTCAGCGCTCATACTCAGTGACAAGTGACAGAATTTTGAATACAAAAATCTCAAGATGGGGGTAGTTTGCTATTGTTTCCACAATTTTCGCAGGGATAATCACCGTGAAAATTGTGATCACAGGGATCATCACTGTGAAAACGTAGTCTGAGATACTTACACTACGTTCCGCATCTTCTCCAAACCGATAACTTAAAACATGTACCATCGCCTCATTGTTTCTAGAACCGTAGTCAAATTCAACTGTATTTCAACACTACGGTTCAGCATCCAACACGACGAAACATCACTGCGCAAGAGAGAGAGAGAGAAGTAAACTTTATTATAATGTCCGGTGGAGGTAGCGGGGAGGACCACGCAGGGTCGCCCGCCACCCGACGTAGTTAAGGCGTCTTCGGGGTGTTGCCTCCCAGACTCCCGCTAGGCCGGCCCGCTGTCGACCTGCGCAACTGCATTCCCTTAGGCGTTTTAATTCACACTGCCGATGGGTTTTAAAATACAGTGTGAAATAAACAATCTGTTTCACTGCTAACCATTATTTGAAAATTTTTCTTCGAATGTGTGAGTCTATTTAGCAGCGCTGAGACGACTTGCCTGTACAATTTGGTTAATATAATTGTATATGAGAAAATTGCCGCAGTTGGGCCTAACAATCCCCACGTAAGAAGCTGTTAATTTCGTAAGAAATTGTCGTCCCTCTTTTATTTATTATTTGAGTTTGTTTTTGCTGTGTCGTAAGTTTAATTGCGTAAGTCAGACATAAAGAAGCGCTTTTTTAATCAGTATTCCCAGATTTCGAGTATTCTTTTTCGCGCCTTTCGCTATATGCGACTCTCGAGCGAGCGACAGAGGGCGTGGAAATGGAATGTGAGCAGCGCGCTTATTGATTAAGGTCAATTCACCGCCCAGTAGTCGTATGGGACAATCTAACAGCACTGTTGGCTGCTTTGTGCCATCATAAACAATAACTTTTTTTTTGTTTTCCTGTCACAGATACACGTCACGCACGTCTTCGCTTAAAATTAATTGAATTTATGTAAAAGTTTATGGTGCCTATATCTACGACGTTCGATCCCTAAAACATTGTTTCTCCTGTCTGTCTCTGGCGCCTAAAACGAGATTTTTAATGCCTATAAACCCGGCCTCCGGTGACGCTCCTGGCGCATCACTATATGGTGACCGAAAATGCGCCGAGCAGCGCGTTAATTATGCTCGCAGGGCTCATAAACGCACTGAGTTTCCCGAACCATGCACCGGAATACGTGGCGAAAAACACTCTGTACACGTAACTCTCCGACCTTTGTCAGATGTGGTGTTCAACGAAACCCAATTCAGCCCGAATACGCCTATGCGTAACATGCATAAAGGCTTGCGTCCAAAGGCTTTAATCCCCACCGCGCTTGGCGGACATTACGGACTGCGGGGACATGCGTCACGTCGGCACATTGGGCGATACTGGCTTTCCTTCGTTTGACCGACCGAATCCAGCACACACACACGTGTGTGTTGTGGAGACCGTTGTGTGCGGGTCCGCCTCATCAGCGCCTAGCTCATCCAAACATGCCTGCCGCCGCGAGAAATCCAGGTGCTGTAAAAAAACAGTAAATAGTTAAACAAAAGTTAAGGATACAAAAAAAAATTCCCCGCATTTCCCCGAGGGGAAGAATGTGAAAGTGCGAATGCACGAGTTGAATTTGCGCGGTTCGGTAATGTTCGCGAAAGGGAGATCACACACACACACACAACTACAAAGAAAGAAAGATGCATTTATTCACAGACACCTATTTGTGTTGTCGTTGTACTTGATTGCTAGAGCGGATGTCAGCTTTGAAATTTCGTGTCAGTACTCCTTTAAGCGGGTGCATTAGCCCTTCTCACGCCCGATTCTTGGCCAATCCCCCACGTGGGTATGTGCCATGTCAGCGGCCAGGCAGCGCGCGCCCATCTCCCCCCGTTGCCAAGGAAGACGAGGAGATTCCTTGCCAATCCCCCACGTGGGTATGTGCCATGTCAGCGGCCAGGCAGCGCGCGCCCATCTCCCCCCGTTGCCAAGGAAGACGAGGAGCGCGCGCACCCGCAGCTGTTGCTATGCGGACGGCGGCGGACGCTTCAGGCTCGCTTAAGAAGTGCATTCGCACTTAAAACAGACAAAGAGCGGGGGTATCTCTTTCCGCGAAATATAAGTCTAACAAGATACACATGTTTGTCAGTGTACCGCGATATATTCGATACGCATTATAAATACCTCATTGAATATAAGGCTTAACGCGCTGAAACTACATAGGTTATGAGGGCGCCGTAGTGGAGTGCTCCGGGTTAATTTTGAACACCTGTGGATCTTCAACGTGCACCGAAATCACGAACACAAGGGCATTTTTCTTTCCGCCTTAAAAGTGCCTCAGTGAGAAAATTAGATTGGTCAAATCTATCTCCATAGAAAAGTGAAGATACTCAAAAGTATCTCCAAGGTAATATCGCGATATCCTAGTATTGCGGTACTACGCGTCCCTGGTGCGAATTCACTGAGCGCTCTCGGCACAAAAAAAAAAAAAAAACCGAGATATAACTCGACAAGTTTAGGCTTCACTCCGCACACTGCGCATTCACTGCTCAGTTCACTTCGCGTTCGCGCGCCCGCGGCGCCGAGCAGCGTCTGTGGGTTACCTGCGATGTGACTGCAGACGCGATAGTCATTGTACAAAAGCGGCTGCCTGGCAGCTGGTTGGTCAGAACAGAGCTCTTGGTGAACAAACTTGGTTTATCCCCGTTTAACCGCGGATAATTTATAGCTGCTGTTCTATGTACGTATTGTATCCGAGACGCAAAGCTGTTTCAAAGGGATGACTACCGCCAAAAATGGAAATAAAATTTGCTCATACTTTGCTCCGTAATAATGTGTCGACTTTGTGGGGCGCTAAAATGGTTTGCTGTCATCCACCTTAACAGAGTGGAGTGGTTCAACATTTTTTCAGACTGTAGGCATGGAAAGCCTCGGTTCCGCTCAGCGTTTGTCCGTTCTGGGAGACACAGGGCGGCGCTATTGTTCACTGGGGACCTTTGTTCCAGAATTATGTAAGGGGCGATGAATCGCTTGAGAAACGTTAAGCATAGACCTGATACGCGAACAGCAGTACAGAACGAGACGACGTCCCGTGGGCGGGTATGATTGCATCGGTCGGTGGTGTTTCACAGGGGCTTGGGGTCCTCTAGGCAGACTACCGTATATTCACGGACGAGCTGACGGCAGTGGTGAAGGCGGGAGATAAACGGCGCAGACGCTGGGCAATATCTCGGCAATATCTGGGCAATATCTATAATGAATGATTGTTCACTACCATAAACAAGGGAATGTATAGCGTAGCCAGTTGTTTGCTTGCCTTTGGTATTGTATGCCAACGTAACAAATAGAAAAATTGCGTCCCAATTACCGCATTTGGACGATTCTTACGTGTCTCCGATTCTGACATGCAGCTAAGGTTACTTTTGAACATCAACGAATGTAATTTGACCCTGATTCTACCATGAAGAGAAAAATGCCAGGAGACATTTTATTTGACGCAACTGTGACAGCAGAATTCTCTATGTTTCATACACTTGCTTATCCAGCTCCTGCTGGTATTTAAACAAAACCGAGGAACACTGAAAGCCGATTTCGGTTTTGAACGTTATTTAACGCGCACGCACATTTTGAAGCGAATTTTATCTTAAAAAGGTACGCGTTAGAATAGTGCAAATACGGTGAAAACCATGTCCGAAAGAGTGCGATAAAAGTCTTTCATAAGGCCATTTGTTTAGGGTGATATGCAGACGTCATTTTGTGGATGCTGCTAGACGCCCTAACAATGTCTGCAATGACTTTCTACAGGACTGTTTTACCACGGTCACTTAATAAAAAATTGGGGGTGCCCATGGCGAAAGATCAGGTGGTTCAAGAAGAATTCGGCGACTTCTTCAGCTTGTTTAGAATGAACCAAGGCCGTCTCCGCGTATCGTGTCAAATGATTGACCCCAGTGACGATCCAGCATAGCCGGCGGAAATCAATGGAAGGTTTCATATAGATCAACGGTCACCACGTGAAAAGGCGCCGGCGGACAAGGTACGTGTTGGAGACGTCTAGCAAGCGCAGTTGTAGGGCGTTTTCAATGCTGACACGTTGTGCACGCGGGGACGTACTTAACAATACCGTATAAGAGACCAGGCCAGGAGAAGCGGTCCTAAATGGGATTATTTCTTGGAAGTCGTGGTGACCGTTGGGTAGTCGTGAAATGCTTCCAGAAGTCTTGGCTGCATTGTTTGCGGAGCAAATATACCCATTTGTCACCAGCAGTGTGGGGATCGGTGTGGCAGTGCACACGATTGAAAAGTATTGTCAACTTAACGATGTAAATGGCTGTTACGTGGCTGGTCCGTCTAAGACAGCTGGCCTACAATACTCCTGTATGATAGGATCACATGACAAATGCGTCCTTTATTTACGGCCCGAAGCACCACCGTTCACCGTGCCACTGAGCTACGTCTGTCAGGTACGCCAGGTAGTCAGGCGTGTGTAGTGAGAAAAATGAAGACAGAGGCCCGTATTAGGCCATAGGGAGGTACGGGGTGCTCTTCGTTTAGTGTTTATAGCCAAAAAGTATTTCAACATCCGATAAAACAATGAACGCTTGTGCCTTGTTTGAGGCCACAGTCTTCCAAGTAAGACTTTATTTTCCGTGACGAAATGCACATGCTACACCAAAGGTCCATTAGCTGTGGCCTTTTTTTGTTGGGATCAGAGGTACAGCAACAGAATCATGAGCCTTACACAGGTGACGTTTACCGTCTGTATTAAGAACAGTCATGGTAAGCAGTCAGACTTCGTAGGAACACCAGGCTTCATCGTTCAGATATCACAGTTTCCAGCAGGAAGAGTACTTGACATTAGGCCTTAAGCTCCGCGTAATAAAAATACGTACCAGAGGCAATAGAGTATTTCGGTATGACGGCTGACTGAATGAGTTGGTGTCTAATACTGCACAATACCAGAAGCCTGCACTAAAGGGTAAATAAAGGGGTAGACATACTTTGGCTTACAATGTTATTATAAATGTGTAATCTTCATTCCCACATCTGCACGAATCTGCAGTTGAACCCCTCACATTATAAAAAACATTGCGCATGCTGGCTGAAGGGGAACGCCTTTTCTGAAGCTTCGAATGCATAGGAAAGTACAAGTAATTGCCGTGGCGGCAAGTCTGTACAATGTTCTAGGTGGCTACAGTTTCCCCCAGTCAATAAATACCTTTGCTCAATAAAGTGGACACGAACTAAAATTTCACTGCGAACGTGCGACCTGTCCATTAGGCATATAGTGTGACTACCGGGAGAGCCCTGACACAATTGTGCTTTCGTCAATAAAAGAAATATAATCTCGCCTTCAAGATAATGTGTGAAAATATTTGTAATATAACACCATGAAACGAAAGCCACTTAAACGTTTTGTTGTTGCCTCGTCCTTGAAGCGACCTGAAGTCGTTAGGACGCCTTGTGGTGCTATTTGCGATCACTTAACTGCATCATAACAACGGCCATAGGAGTACCTGATTATTGTACGAGCTGTGTGTAGTTTATTTGTCGGACCCTGTGGCTCTATTTACCACTATGAACATGAGTGAGTACAATGTACTAAGCGAAAAGCAAGCAGAGGAACTCTGGATGGCTACACCCCAAACTATTAGATTTGTAGACGCAATCTCGTGAAAACAGAAAAAATAGGAACAACATTCGGTGGCACAAGTTATTTCTCTACAGCATCTAGCACTGCTAACGTCTGTCAGACACCAATAGCGGTTCGTCTCGGAGGTGAACATGAATGAAGCACGGAGAACAAAGCGCTCCTGAAACTTTCATTGCTCCAGTTGAGGCCATGGATGCCATTCTAGGCGCTGTGCTGAGACAAAATTCACACTTCATGACATCGGCAGTATGACAGGCCAGACACGTCACCACATGCCCGGGAACACAATGCGAAGGAGTACAATAAATACGATGCCCGCTGTAACCGGCGGAAAGGAACAGCAGCCGATCACCGAGCTGCTGTAAGGACACATAAGGCCAAGAGCGCTCGCGCACAGAAGCACGCCGCAACAAAACGTGTCCACAGCTGCCACACACAGCCGTGAAACGCTCCAGTTCGACGTTGTGCCGATTGCATAAGCCACTCCAGGCAGGGTAGCAAACAGAAACGATCCCGCCAGAACCACCATTGGTCTGGGCCCGGACGACGAGTAGAGAACCACGGCGAGCGCGAAAGAGCTGATGACAGTGCTCACGGCCACTGCCTCGAAGCCTTGCTGGTGGGCGGGCACGTGGCCAAGCACGAGATACCTCAGGACGTAGAAAACACACAGGCTGGCAAGCGCCGACAAGGAAGCCCAAAGGGCCACGGCAGGAAGTGGCTTGTCCCGCTGCTGCTGTCTACCCCTGGTGGATTCGGTGGCACCGTAGAAGTTTTCCGAGTAGGAGGACAGCATGGCGCTTTCAGTGATGGACCTGGGAGAAAACGTGTCGATCGGGGGTGAGCAACCATGGCAGCGATGACAGAACATTTAGACGCTCTCAGCACCCATCAAGAAAGGTAATCTTAGGCTTGAATAACTGTGGTCATAACTTCATATAGTACTAAACTACCCTAGCGATTCTTTCCAGTGGATGTAGCCCCGACATTTCAGATATGGCTTTCGCACTGCAGAAGGGTGATTGGCCTGAATTCATGCATGCAGCCTGGCTTGGTATTCGAAATTTCAGCAGCTTAATCTCTGTTTGCGGAAGAAAGGCGCGGCAAGCAGGAGCGAAAGAGCAGAAATGAGTATGAATGCGCGACTGTGGGGTGTAATGGCGTAGATAAACCTAGCGAAACACTTTTCAGGCGGTAATGATTTTCAATACAATATTGCCGCGAACCACGCATTGGGTTTGTTTATTTGTATTTTGCTTTTGCCGCCCGGCTGCGCCGGTCTGTGTGCCAAGGGAGGCACGTGAACCGTTCTTTCTTTCTGAGCCGCATGTGTTACCTCTTCTGATAGGCAAAGCGTTCCGAACTAATGTGAACAGCCTAGAATAATCTTCGTTGATCTACAGTGTTCTGGATACACTTCGACTATTCGACAAACCCTCGCGCCGAGTGATAAATTCCCGCAGAGCAGATGCCGCGGCATTCGAATCGTCGCGCTCGCCTTCGCACGTCACTTTGTTGACTGCTGCTTCGCCGCCGGTATTCTTTGAGTGGTTAGGGGAGCACAAGCTCGCTCCAATAAACTTTTTTTCCTTGAAGACAACTGCGTCGTCTTTGGCTTCGTCACAATATGTTAACAGGTATGTTCTGTCAGGCTGCTGAGCAAGACTGGAAGCAGCGCATGGACAGCGTCTGCATGCCATGTGGCTACCAAAGCTGCAAAGCTTCTGCAAATACGATTATGTGCTGTATATGAAAAGGTGCGGAAGATCTTTAGGTGATAGCAACTAAAAAAATGTCTGTCGGTGCTAGCAAACCACGTAGCTCCAGAGCGCAGCATGCCAAGGAAAAGAGGACGTCGTTGCAATGGGGTAAGGGTGCAGCAAAAAGCAGACGTGTTTTAGTCATGAAATAACTTTGCGGTGCCAGGTTAGTACTGAACAAAAGTTAGCAGTCATTTCCCAATACAAAAAAAAAATTACTCGCTTTCTTCACTGCAGATGCTGAAAGACTACAGGCAGCACAAGAAAAACTATCGTCTTCAAAAACCAGTGCTTGAGCACGGAAATAGCCTCATACACCTCCATTGTCTCCATCGAGTTGGAAGTACATTGCTGCCCCGACGGTAACTAACCTATAATCGTTGGACTGCTTCTAGAAGGTTCCGCCCAAGGCTGAAATTGGGAGCCGATACCTGTGAAGCACGGGACGTTGTGTGCTGGTCACCTACCTCATCCACCGAAAAAGCACCCTGCGACTTTATTAATCCGTCGAACGCATTAACAGTGCATTGAGCAAAAAATACGCCGAGATATAAACGTCTCCAAAATTTCCCATTAGCAAGCAGAAATGCGGCCAATAAAATTCCTCAGTGCCCTAAAGTGTGCTTACGCGCTGTGAAGGCGAAAGCCTGGGTATAATTTAAAAAAAATTGGCCGTGTATCTGCTCCTTTCTTCTCAAATGTCGACAAAAGAGGATAGTATTTGTTGACATTTCCAAGTAAATGCTTCCCTTCGCTTTCCTGCTCACCTCTCATGTCGTCCGTCTTGCGTCGCGCTCCTCCCAAGGTAAACACGCTAAAGGTTTGCTCAAGACAATTTAAATTTACCGCGTTCCACGGCTCCGGGCCGGATGCCTCGATGCCAGCGCAGCCGTACGGCGGAGACGTGCGTGAATCGACCCTAGTCCACGTGTGTTCCAGGCAGAACGTGGAACCTATCTAGTGGAACCTTTTGTAACTGTTGCCTCTTGAATTGTTAAAATGCCGCCAGAAACTATATCGGCGCGGGCGAAAGCAGGCGAAAGTGTGATTTTTTTTGTGCTGTAGGTGTAGTATTTCGTTTCGCAAAAATCAAGCATCTAAAATTTTTAAATAAAGGAACACTGCAAATATCCCTTGTGTATTAATTTTCTCTCTTATATTTGCGTAATGTCTTGTTCTTGTTCAACAATGTTTACAAGTATGAACATATAATCCGGACTTCGCCGTTTAGAGAGAGAGAGAGAAAGGAAAGATGGAAAGGCCGGGAGGTTAACCAGATGTAGAGCCCGGTTTGCTACCCTGCACTGGGGGAGATTTCGCTGTGAGTGTATAGGACTATTGTGCCGACTTCGTTTCACTTTGGCCGGGTGGCTGAATTTAGTCAGAGACAGACAGACAGAGAGACAAACAGACGTACAGACACAGAAAAATTTCTGGATTTAAGTAGCCCAAGAAAGACTATCGTCTTTAAAAGCGAATTCTTTACTGCTACATCGTGTGAGCGTTTCTTTCTTCAGTTCCGGTTCTTCACCTCAATATGCCATCGGAAACTTCATGCCACAGATTTTCCAGAATGGGAACTCTCCATGGCTGGGGTGCACCTGCTTCACTCCCGTGCCATTATGTTCACCGGTCACAATACATAATACTTGCACCGAACGCAGTAGGAAAACTCCTGTTCCGCCGCTGGCAACGTGCTGATGTCACGCGGTTGCAACAAACGCAGGTACTACTTTGAAGAACTCGGTTGAATTCCCATTTGAACTCAAATGTATTTTTCGCTTCCCAGCAGCGGCCGCCATTTTATGTACCGGTAAATACAAACGACGCCAAATGCGACCACTGAATTTCTATTGGCCGCAAATATGTGTCCTAATGTCCTTACTGGCTGATATCGCAAATATTGATGTAGCTTGGCACTTATTTTGACGCACCCAGCTGAACTGCTGGAGCCGCAGCGGGAGTGAGGGATGCGGGAACCCGTTCGTTCGCCCACCATGGTTTTATGCCAAGGTCAACTAGGAAGATAGCGGCGGTGTAGAAACATTTGCGTGGTCAGGAATAGGCGTACTGCGATTTGATAAAAGTAATTTTGGAAGTAATGAATTACTTTCCTCTCCAAAAATACCGCGCCCAGACTAAATTTTCTTTAATATCCCATTCTTACACGATGTTTTATAAAATTTGTATAACGTATGCAATATATACTGGTTGTATTGTGCTCACAACTTGTTATCTCCAAAACATCTAGCATAGGAGGTCCCACCTGCGGTTCTGAAACCTTGGGACCTCCTCCTGTAAATTCCCCCAATGTTAATACACTCTTGTACCTTTCTGAATAAATTTGAATTTGAATTTGAATTCGAAAATCACAACAGGAATACGGCAAAAATCTAACAGCAATTCCTGCCGTACGACAAAAAGCTTTGTTGTGACAACAGAAGTCGTGTTGTTACGACGAAGCTATCTATTGTTACGACACACATTTCTGTAGTAACGACAAAGTAAATTTTCTCAACGACCAACATTCCTGCAGTCGCAACAGAAGTGCCATTTACGCTACTCTTCCCAATGGGCAATAACATTCAAACCGTGCGCAACTTCTGATGGAACATCAGGATCACGACAAGTAAGGAATTCGGCATGACGGAACATCAAAATCAGGACAGGAATACGACACACGAGAACATCAGAATCACGACACGACAAGAATACGACAAGACGACAGTACCCCACGGGAAAATACGACGAACTACAGATTTTTTTCTCGTCTTTTTCGACTGGCCGCCATGAAAAATTTGTTACATTACTTCATAACCTTTAAAAAAGCAACTTATTATATTACCCATTACGGCCAAAAGTCATGAACTACTTCAATTTCATTACTGTACTGCCAATACACTGTCGATGCTGCCACGATGACACTGCCATATACACCCACCTCTTGCACACATCGGCCTGCTTATGCCCATTGGTATTGCACGTTGTCTGGATTTTACCGTGTATATTTTTAGCGGGTTGCACTAATAAAGTTTATGCAGTAATGCAAGGTCCATGGGCATTGCGGCAAAGTCACTGTGGCAAGGCATTGCGGCCAAGTCATTGTGGCAAGGCATTGTGGTCATGGGCATTATGCAAGGTTTATGGGCCTTGGACCTTGTCTAGATTTTGCCCTTTATATTTTTAGCTGGTTGCACTGATAATGTTTAATAATTTCCGAAACTTTATCGTTCTTCCAATGTGCACATATATCAATTTCGATAATCTACTCCGACGGTAGCCATTAGATCTGTATTTCACATGTGCAACAACCAACCATATTTATCTCGCCCTCTCTCGCACGGCCCGCTGGGCCTTGGATTTGTAAAAAAAAAAGGAGTAGGTGATTTATAGCGTCGCTTAGCAGCTGAACTGTGGCATTTCCAGGACGTTGTAAACACAGCGGATCAGACCAGAACGCTAAACCAAAGGGGAAGCTTCTTAAAACTCATCAATATTTGTTATGAATGCCAGGCTCATGCAACAACTTTACTGCGCATGGGGAAGCTAAGGCTACGTGGTATTCCTAGCGTTCCCACTCTCAATAAATAAGCCCCCACACCTGTTTTATCTGGTCGTGAAACTTGTATCTTGCCTTAAACGAGAAATCACTTGCGGATGTCCGTGCGGACTTATTAGGCGCTGTCGTTATTTTCTGGCAGGTTTGACGTGACGTTGGCCGCTGTGAGCTATGACTCATGAGTCGTCGTTGCTGCATTGACCCGATTTCCCCCAAAAGCAGAGTAGAGGGCTAATTCTTCACGATTTTCACGAAGCATATTCCCTCTAAGTGACGCTTTCGTCAGTTCTCTTTTGTAGGGGCTATTTATAATCAAACCAACTAAATGTCTCGGTTTCTTTTGAAGGAGTCTCATCATAACCCTTAAGAGTATTGTTTCTACCTGCCCTGTCAGTGTAAAAGAAAATGTGACCACTTAGTGATCCCAGTGACCAAACATCTGGTAAATCTACATGCCATGGCATAACTTCAGCACAAAACATAGACTTTGGCACGGATAACCAATGCACGTACATGTGCGCTCAGAAGTAATTGGAACACGATCTCGCAAATCATATTACTTCTTCCGCAAACTGCCTGACTGCATTGGTGAGCGTTTCAGAGAGTTCTCCCTAATAGAAAAAAAGCTTCCTGTAAAGCGGTAATGGCTCTCATAAAGCCAGTAAGAAAAAATATTTTGCAATTTTCAGAAATCCTTGTTCAAATCACTTATGACGGCTCCTGTACGTGCTGTGGGGCTCAGATTAAGTCAGGGATGGGGTCCCTCACGACTTGTCTTTAAATAGGAGGCCTTCAATAGCATTCCCCGGCTTTGTTGGTTCTTCTGCATTCGCCATTGGCTGATAGTCCTTTGGTAGACCCAGGGCTGTCCTCAGGCGAGTGCTCTATGTGATAGGACTAGGTTTGAGAGACGAATGCCGACTCGGCTCTCGTAAAACCCGTGGGTAATCCACAACTCGTAATCAAAAAGCACACTGGAGACAGTCCGGGACCAAATCTGGCGTTCGTTGTTCACGCGGACTCCCATGGGCCCTCCTGTATTAGAGAACTGACAGTCGAACTGCCCGTGGACTGTCCAACGCTGACGCCAACTAATGCGACAATAACCGTATTTGTAAAATTTTGATACGCTTGTAGGACTGGTCTTGGTGACCGACATGTTAATTGTAAACTATTTTATACATACGGTCCGCTACAAAGAGAAAAAACTACTTTGTAGGAGGATAATAATTCTACAACTAGCGCTGCAGTTTTGGCTTGTGAGTGTCTAGGGTGCAGATACGAGCCATGGTTCCGCTATCGCTTTTTGAACGGTACACGTTGCTGTAATAGACGAGTGGCAAAAGCATCGTACGCATCAGCACTCACTGGCTTCGCGTCCTTCTCTCCCTCCAGTCTGTGAACGCAAAGCTGAGCTGCCGGAAGCAGAAAGCCACTCCGAACCCGATGCACACGACCATCTCCGCGACAGGCATGTCGGAGGAGACGAGCCGGTTCATAATGCTGGAGCCAGCGTACAGCATGTCGACGAACGACACGCCGAACAAGATTCCTCCGCAGAACAGCAGGGACACTCGGTGGTACCTGCGAGGCGCGAGCAAACTCCGTTGACGCATTGGGCACATTGGCATGAATACGCGACAGTCATGCGACCTGACGTCAGCCTCACACGCACTGGGCTAAGTCTTACTGATATCAGGCCGCCGCCAACATTTGAATTCGTCGACTCTCAGGGGGGAAATGGGAGAGCAGACAGAAATAATGGCGTTCCTTGCCGGATTCAGCCCCTTTAGCGATCACTTTTAACTCCGCAACACTTCAAATAAACGCTTCCGCTATTGCCTTCGCGTCTGGAAGCCCTGCGAAAGCTACAGTTATCGCCAGCCCGGAGCGGCACTCCGTGATTTGCTCGTTGCAGCAGAACTATCCGCCTTCCATTTCTGCTTTGCTTTGTGGCTTTTTATAAAGTGGCTATGTAATGCGTTTATTGCTGCTACAGAAAAGAAGCGACCAATGGCCGCTACAGGCTGTAATGACGTAATTCCAGCGCTCAAAGAATGCCAAGACTATGGAAAGAGAGAATGATATTTTGAGCAGGTTTCCGAGTTATCGAAAGGGCATAGATCAGTAATTTGTGGCTGAGGTACTATGTGACCCCCCTTCTAACTACTGGCTATGTTTGTTGACTACGCAATGAAAGCATTTACGATTTAAAAAAAAGTGAGAGAAAGTGTTGCAGGGTCCCTTTAATTTGTAAGCAAAGCTTTCTTCCTCTACCAGCCAGCGGTTCTTTCATGGCGTGCGGGACAAGAAATTCCCAACGCGGCTGCGAAGGAAAGGGTGGTTTCACTCACGGAGCACAGTGTAGATGGAGCGGCGAATTTACCCAGCGTTCCCCGGACGCTCACGCCCATGGGCGCATCAGCGTGACCCGGCTTAGTCCTCTGCTTTAGCGACGGTTGTTTTGGGCCTGTTTAGGCGAAGCTTCGCGTCCATATCCCGCTTCTTTCGCACGGATTGATTAAATTGTTCGACAACACCTTCTGGGTTACCCGGGGACGACGGAATTAAGTGGTCGTACGGCAAAAATACGTTAAAGATTGGTTTGCAGGGCACGAAAACAAAATGTAGAAACTACATGCAGACAACTGGCCGCTAAACAAACACTACCTTGTGCGCACTGCTTGCCACGAATGGGGCTCCGTTTTCTAAATTGGTGAATACCAGTTCGGTTGTTTCAACAGGTATTACGAAAGGCGAAAGGAGCACCTGGTTCTGATAAATAGCGATTATAAGAGTTCCCTCAGCTTTCTCGCAATTCTCAAACTTACTAAACGCGTTTAAATCGCTATAAATGGGAATCACTAAGCTCACATGCAGAATCGTTTCGGTTTCCGCACTCGTGTCGCGCGGGGATGTAGCCCCGAGCAAGCACATCAGGATGGCTGGGTTCCGCTGTCTCACCCTTCTAATGATGCTCCTCCCCATTTTCTTTCAGCCGACGCACGTCCGGGCTACAACGGCGGCGTCCGCCGCTGTAGCCCGGCCGTGCCCGACGCTTCTGCGAATTCTAGGCAATGGAAGGCAGAATCTCTGGCTTCACTCTTTGTAGAGCCCCACGTGTGTATTCAAGTGACGTCGCATGGGCACTTGTTGTGGGTGTCGTTTAAAGCTTTGCTTTCCAACCACTTTCACAGCGTGAGTTGGAGCCATTTTTTTATGCAACCACATTGCAGTACGCTAGAAGATGGTGCGACTGTTCCACTCATTTTCTAACCTTAAACCATTATCTCAAAGTGAGATATAGCGCCTGAGACCAACTGAGTTTTAGATGCGGCGCATCTCTTGATCTAAGGCATGTCCCTCCTGCGTCGTCGGCGTCCGTCCGCACGCCACCTGCGCATGCGCGACTTTCCTCCGTTCATCTCTCCCACAGCTGTGCGCAACACTATCACTCCGGGGCATTAGCATGCGCGCGCTTCGCTGCGTTAACGCTGCGTTAACAGCTGCTCCGGTGCGCATGTGCGCGCATGCGCGACTCTCTCGCGCGGTCTCCTCTCCTTCAAGCGCTGTGAATATAAACCGGGTATCGCTCCGCGGCGGTTCAGTCAGCGCTCGCTCTCGTTCTTCTCGAACATCGACGATGAAACGAAGATTCGACCAATGCTGCGGCAAGCGCTCACTGTGCACTTTACTGACCATAAAGTCATCATTCTTAAATGTAATAAAGAGCTGGGTGGTGGTCGCTAAAACACGTGTATTCTCTCATTTCGCGTATGCATGCGCCGCATCACACCAGGGTTCCCTCGCGGGGAGATGGGGGCAATTTTGTGATGTAGGATGTGATGACACCCTCCACTTTATACTGCATTGAAGACACTTCTTTTTAAACCCTCATGCAGTCCAAACAATATTCACCATTGACCCTCTCCATGCACTTCGCACCACCTCAACTTCCTGGAAGAGCATGACAGCTGGCCGGAACTTCTGGCCTGTACATCTGAGGCTAATTTAAGCGGCATGTCTACCCCTCATCCCCCTCCCCCTCCCCCTCACCCCCCCCCCCCCGATGAGTAATCATCCTATCTTTCTGGGTACATAATAGGCATATTCGCACATTGAGCCGTCTTTAGGCGCCCAGTAGAACAGTTTTACAAAGGAACCATATCGCGAAAAGCAACCTTTCACTTTTTTGCGCTGCTGAGCACGAGGTCGCGGGTTCGATTCCCGGCCGCGGCGGCCGCTTTTCTGATGGAGGCGAAAAGCAAAAACGCCCGTGCGTACGAGATTTCGGCGCACGTTAAAGATCCCCAGGTGGTCAAAATTAATCCGGAGCCCTCCACTACGGCGCGCCTCATCGCCTGCGTTGCGTCGGCGCGTTAAACCCCACAATCAATCAATCAACCTTTCACTTTTAATTCAAGCTGCGCACGAGAACCGTGTTTAAATTCCTAGGGCTTTCATGTAATCAGCTTTAAAACTTTTCTACTGGCTGAGTATTGCCTGCTGATTTATAACTGGGGTTCTGCGTTTTCGGAGTTTATTTTTGAGTAAATTAGGAGGTCATTTTTCGGAGTTTATTTATTTTTGCAAATTCGGAGTTTTTCGGAGCGTCCTTTCAGAGTACACAGAATTCCGAGTTTTTCGGGTTATTAGGGTCGTACAGTATTGATCTTTCAGAAATGCAATGTACAATAATAAAAGAAATCAAACAGCAGAGTCATTCTTATTGCAGAGTCAATATTTGCAACATTCGTGGTGACACCCATTTACAACTTGCTGTAGTATATGCAGGCATATATTCCAATGCTAGTGTCTGTCACCGCAGCACGCTCCTTCCGACTGACCACTCGAAACATTGAGAATGCTCTTTCGAGCTTCGCACTAGATATGGGTAGACCCAGCAGATCCAGTGCGCAACGTGAAAGGATGGGCCAATCTCATGCATGCATCCGCCAAAACTGTAGCGGCTCCACAATTTACTTCACAACGTAGGCCTGATACGCCAGGAACTCTCTTTCTAGCTGGCTAATATCATGTTCTCGCTGCACGACCACTGCGAACAAGTGCTTGTAGATCTAGAACATGCGAGGTAGTTCTGCCTTCACGTTCGGGTTGACGATCTGCACCCAATACCAAAACGAATCGCTGGTGTATTGCAAGTCGTCCGCAATATTTCGTTGGACGGTCTGGCTCCACTTCTCGGCCACAGCACTGCAGTACTCATGGAAGCTGTTAACAGCGTACAAGCGCTTCTCCTCGTCAGCAATGTCGAGCATGCAGTCGACTTCCCCGCCAAAACTTGTCACTGAGGCCTCGGTCCATTGGCTTAACAGTGCCTCAGGCGCACAGCAAGTAGGGAATAGATCATGCACCAATGTAGATTCAGCTTCTTTATTGATTATTGATTCAGATTCAGCTTGATTATTGACAGCACTTCGTTCGAGTTTTTTTTTAAAGAATCTGATCTTAACAAGCAGGTCATGCAGATAAAGGAATCGAATATAGGAAACGAATATCGAACACAATCGAATAAGATTGCGAATGTAGGCCACATTTCGATAAGACCAGCATGGTTGGCCGACACGAGGATCAGCTAGCAAGAGAAATCAACAAGTCCTACCAGATTGTTTCATTGAAAGACAAATGCGCCAGCACAGCTTCCATAACACTGACAAAGACAGAACTGAAATTCTTATCCAATTACTAGTTTTTGCCTTCCTAAAGTGCCTTTTTAAAGCGGGTGTTTGAACTGTCATCCTTCACTTTTATTTTTAGATGCGGCGCATCTCTTGCTCTGAGGCAAGTCCCTCCTGCGTCGTCTTCGGCGGCGGTGGCGTCCGTCCGCAGCCCTCCTCCGTTCGCATCTCCCACAGCTGTGTGCAACACTCTCACTCCGGCGCATTAGCATAACGCCAGCTGGCGCGCTTGGTTGGCAAGCGCTTCGCTGCGTTAAGGTGGCTAGAATGGGAAGGTGTGAGCACCGCGGCGCCTTCCTTCGTCCGCGCGTGACTCCCTTGCGCGCAGATGACACCAGGGAAAATGTGGCGCTGCCCGTCGAGGCGCGGTAGCCGCAGCCGGCCGCGCCGTCCTGCCCGCGCTCTCCCTGCCCTCGCCGTGGCCAGCTTCGTCGTGCGTTGTGGACTGTCTCGCGTCGTTCTCCCGTTCGGGCATTTGTTCGGGGTGCGATGCTGTCGACAGCAAAGAAGACGACGGAGCAAACGGAGAAAACAAACTAACTTGCGCATTCAGCGTAACACCTTTGCATGCTAAAGCCGCGGCAGAAATTCGCTAGTCAATGGGTGATGTGCCGCAGATTGGCTGCCGAGACCATTCTGCTGCCCTGATCTTCACGCTATACGGTTTTATTTCCTTAGGAGGATACAGTTTCTACTTAAGGTGTGAACTAGCAAGGTAATGAGAAGAAACTGAATGCAGTGAAACCTTGCATGATGCAGGCTGAATTTTACAATTTTTTTTAATTCTTCACTTGTAAAAAAATTCAGGGAAGCTTGCATTCACGCGCAATACTTGAATGACGAAGCTCTTGTAGTTGGGCATTCCTGGACGCATAGTTAAGTTTTTAGTATCATTGTTTAGTTGCATTGTTTGGGAGCTAGTAATCGTCGTCATATGCATCGAAGATGCCGTCGTCTTCGCGGCGAGTGGTTGATGCAAAGTCATCCTCAGCATTGTAGACTTCCACGTACCGTGCTCTTCTCATCAATTCTCGAGGCAGCGGTGGCGGGAACTTCGGCATTAGCGCTGAAGTGTTTTTTTTTGTTGTTGTTTCTTTTTACATGGGCGGTAGGGCTTGATGACAGCGCTGTTTTTTTTTTTTTTAAGCTAAAGCCCCTTCCCGTGCCGAAGGCGCTCGGTGGGCGTCGCGAGGCACGCGCTCACGAGGGCTCGGCATTTTCTTGGTATCTATTTTCTGCTACGGCGAACTTACGGCTTGTACAACAGCTCCGCTGTTAATACTTTTTATTTTCCCCCAATAAATATACTTTTGTTCTCTCTTCACCTGTAAATACTTTTTGTTTCTTCATCACCTGTCAGTAGTTTGTTTTTCTTCACCTGGAAATAGTTTTTCCTACTTCATATCTAATTTTAGTATCCTCACTATGAACATTTTTTTTTGTTTTTTTTTTCACCTGTTAATGCTTTTTTTTTTCTTCACCTGCAAATAGTTCTTCCCCGGTGAATATTTCTTGTTTACTTTTCAGCGGTAAATGCTTTTTGTGTGTTTCTTATCTACAGGTGCTAATGGGCACCTGTAAATATAGTTAAATTTGTATCTTCACATGTAAATAAACGTTTTTTTTTTTTTCATTGTAAATAAACGATTTCATGACGTGACCAGATGGGTTGCTTCGATGTCCGCTATCATTTCTGATGTGAGCGGGATAACTGCATGCGGTCTAGCGGTTTGTTAAGGGTAGCAGAAAGCGCGGTGTACTCCGAGACGCCAGTTTGCAGGCCCATGCGGTAGTGCCGATCTCGAGGACGGCGGCCGTATTTCGAGGGAAGCGAAATGCAAGGCGCCTCTGTACAGGGCCGTGTCAGTGCACATTATACAACTCCAAGTTTTTTTAAATAGAAGCCGGAGCCACTTCACGTAATGTGCAAACGTGCTTTTGAAACTGCATGCTATGCGAACTGTTCCCGTAAAACTAAATTTCATGGGTGTAATGAAATGGGCTCATAAATTTTTTTAGTGATAAATATCCTCTTTTACTCTTCCAGAAAGCTCGCCATACCGCAACGGGTTCGTTTCCCCCTTGATGGTAGAAATGCAGCCGACGCGATGCCGGCGGCGTGCTCATTCCAGCTGCGCGCCTTACCGCGCCCTACCGCGCCTTACCGCGCCTTGGTCAACAGCGCCGCCCGTGGCATCTGCGCGCTTTGGAGTCACGTTTCCGCCGCCGGTACTCACACCTCCCCATTCTAGCCACCTTAGCTGCGTTAACAGCTGCTCCGGTGCGCATGTGCGCGCATGCGCGACTCTCCTCCGCGGTCTCCTCTCCTTCAACCCAATGGAAACGCCAATTGAACCCCCAGATGCGCCGCATCACACCAGGGTTCCCTCGCGGGGAGATGGAGGCAATTTTTTAGTTTTTATTGTATTTGCTTGTGCTCCTCCCCTTTACCTCTTTTATTTCATTCTCAGTGTACCGTCCCGTACAAAATCGGGCGTCACAGATAAAATAAACTAGTTGATAGTAGCACCATGTCCCGTCCACTTCGTTCGTCCTTGCTCCTTTGCGCTTACTCAAACGTTCAATCTTTAGCGAAATGAGGTCAGAGAAGGGCGAATGAAATTCTAGGAAAAGAACACATCCGAGAAAAAGGCCCGAAGTGGAGTGGCAGGTTGGTTCCACTATTGTTGTGGGGAGAGATCTGGTTTTTCATGATAAGGGTCCAAAGCGACTCCTTTTGTGAAGCTTGGGAACGTAAGTGGAACTAACAAAAGTGGAAACATGAAAATAGAACAGGAAAAGTTTTTCGAGGATTCCAGGGAAACATAAAGGGTAGTCTGGTTTTCACAGGCGGCGGTCCTTGAATTCGAAGTTTTTCGGGTAAATCCGAATTCGCAAAATTTTTACCGGCGAGTGTTTTTCTGATTTTATGGTATTTATGCGAAAACGCAGAACCCTATTTATAACCTGGTAAAGTAAGCAGAGAGCAAGATTTTGTTTCCAGTACCCACAGTACATAGAAACGTTTAAGGGCAAGCAAGAACTTTCAACCAATTTTTATTTGAAAAATTCTACGTCCCAAAACTCTGGACACGTTCAGGAGTAACGTATGACCAAGTGACTTTGTCACAGAACAGTTCCAAGGCTGAAAGCAGTGAATCAACTCATGGCACATTTATATTTTGTTAAATTTTTGTACCAGGTTTCACAACAAGCGGCATACTGAAGAAAAGCGTATTCGAAATGTAAATTACTTTTACTTGTTCCTGCTCAAATTGTCTGCAACAGGACACTAATCAAGCTAAATACTTGCAACCGATGTGAATATAACTGATTGATAAATAGATTTTAGGGTGAGCAGCATTCACTGGTATAAATTAAACAGTATTTTGGATTTACAAAACCACATGTTTTGTTAGCCTCCTCCGAAATCCTAATCTTGAAATAATCATAATGTGCTGCGCGCATGGTTGCGTGGCGAACTCGCAGCTTGTAAAGCTTAGGAAGGAGTTGTAGCGGAAAGTCGCATCTCTTACATGGGTGAGTTCCGTCGCGCGTCTGCTCGAATGTGTAGCCAGTGGACGAACGGTCCAGCCATCATGTTGGCTCCGAGCAGCAGCAGAACCCGAAGCGTAGTGGTGGTATCCATGGCACCTTAAATGCTGGAAAGAACAACCGTTGGTTGAAAGCTTTCGCTAAGAAAATTACCAGCATAAAATATACGGACCCAGAATAGCATGCAGGCACCCTTTCTCGCGATGACGTGTCGTCGTCATCATCATCTCGTCGTCATCATCATCATCACCACACCACCACCCCCACCAGCAGCAGCCTATCTACGCCCACTGCAGGGCAAAGGCCTCTCCCATCGATATCCAATTATGCCGGTCCTGCGCTAACTGCGACAAATTTGTTCCCGCAAACTTCTTGATCTTATCTGTCCATTTAACTTTCTGCCGCCCCCTTGCCACGCTTGCCTTCTCGGGATCCACTCCGTTACCGTTA